>NC_092504.1:91200995-91515745 GCF_047511675.1 Marmota flaviventris
GAATATTAATCATGACTATTTGGTGTTGGAATAATTTATGGTGTTTTTTTCTAGGGGGCGGTAGGTACAGTTCTAAATTTGTTTTCATTGAACATGTTTTGTAATACAAATTTAAACTATATTATATGGTAATAATGAGTAGAACATTATTTTAACCCACAAAGTATAAGAACATGCGTATTTTATACTGAGACCCAAAGCACACCAAAAATGTGTTTATGTGTATTTGTAACAAATTTAATAAACATTGTCTCACACTTGCTATATATAATGCATCTACTATATTTCTTAAATGTGCGTATCCAGTATGTTGATTATGTGAACCTTAATTTGAAAAATGCTTATGTAAAGGATTTTTAAAAGGCAGTAACTGATTTTGAAATTTAAAAAGTAAAAGGCTATTGGAGTACAATATCACACATTTTTTAACCTAAAAAAAAAAAAAATGCTTTTTAAGCTAGAGATCTCATTCCATCTTAACCACCTTTGTTTCCTTTGTCTTACTTCTGAGAATGGTATATTGAAAAGTTTTGTTAGAAAATGTTTATAGTGGGCTGAGGATATAGCTCAGTTGGTAGAGTGCTTGCCTTGCATGCCCAAGGCCCTGGGTTCAATCCCTGGCACCACAAAAAAAAAAAAAAAAGAAAAGAAAATGTTTATAGTAACACTCAAAGCATTTTTAAGTATTAACAATAGCAGTGATAATATAAATATTACTGAGTGCTTTAAGTTGTAAAATAATTAGTGTTAGAAGTAAAACCTTAATCGTTTGCCATCAATCCTCTGCTCTTAGCCTGGTGTATCTTTCATTGGAAAAATAGAAACTAAAACATCAGTCCATTTTTTCCTTGTTCATTGCTCGTTGTTATTTATTTAGAGACAGGGTATTTTAGCTCTCTGTGATATTATCATTAGGCTTAAAGTAACCCTCAATAATTACAGTGTCATTTGCTTCTAGAATTGTGGAGAAGCATCTTTCATTTGAGTAGACAGCTTATTGAGTGAGGGATCCAATAAGAATACATACAATATCCAAAATAAAAAGAGAAAACAATGGCAGGTCCTTTATTATTAAATGAAAAAGCTGTGAAAAAATAATTAACCAATGGAAATATCATAATAATATTCATTATTAATGCATATTAATATGTGTTTGCTTTATACATATTTTCTTTATTTAAATTTATATAAAATTTTGCCTCATGTTATAAATGTGAGGTATAAAACAATACGATACGAGATTGGTCTTATGGCTAGAGCTGAAGAAATGTTGAAGGAATGGATTGCCAAGCTGGCAATGCTATTTTGAGGAAAAAAGAATACTATTAACTAAAATATAGGCTAAAAGAAAAGGTCATTATTTTTTATAAAAATTTCTTGTCCAGGGCAGTGGCACATGCCTGTAACCCTCAGAGGCTCAGGAGGCTGAGGCAGGAGAATCTCAAGTTCAAAGTCAGCCTAAGCAACAGCAAGGTGCTAAGCAACTTAATGAGATGCTGTCTCTAAATAAATACAAAATAGGGCGAGGGATGCAGGTCAGTGGTTGAGTGCCCCAGAATTCAATCCCCAGTACCCCTGACCCTCACCAAAGTTCTCTTAAAAATACCTAAAATGTATTCAACTCAAAAGAAAACTACATTAGTTCAATGCTATAGATGACAGAATATTTATGTAGACAAATGAGAATGGAATTATGTAGACTATGATAAAATTCTTAGACATACTCATGAATATGAGTAGCACTAAGAAAGAAAACATAGAGAAAAAATAATTTATCTTTGCTATAGTTAATCATATAATTGAATTCTGAATGATTATGCTGTAAGGAGCAGGGGTTAGCAAAAAACATTGTTAAAACATGATACTGTAAACACGTTAAATGTTTACTGTGTAACAGTACTATTCCATCCTCTTTGAAAGTAATCATTCATCAAATCCTATAAATTTGTAAATAATGATTGTTAAATCTTTATATATTACACCAGTTTTGGAAGGACTACTTAGGTGAAAGTAAAATTCTACATAAAAATAACTGATAAAAATATTTTATGAAAGATAACAGAAATCAGTTTTTTAAATATTCTATTTTTTGCATTATTTTACAAACGTAAATATGTTTGTTTTAAAGTATCCCTTAAGTTCTGGGATTTGTTTGTACCCTACTTGCAAGCTTATAAATTATAACTGTTTTCTGGACAGTGGCAGAAAACATAAGACTCCTGAATTAGAGATGAAAGGCTTTATCACTCATAGTACAACAATCAAAGTTAAATATTAGCATATGTTTATTGTTTTCCCTCCTTCCCAAATCTCATGGAAACAACGAGTGCCCAGATGTTACCTACATATACAGTGGATTGTGTTAAAGGAATGAAACCATGAGTTCAGGAATTTCAAATGTTTTTAAATAGATGGTAAATATGCCTTCCCTTTTTCTGAGAGAGTAAGGGAAAGACTCCTTTAAAAAAAAAAAAAAATATATATATATATATATATATACATATATATATATACATATATATATATGTGTGTGTGTATATATATATATATATATATATATATATATATATATATATATTTTAGATGTACATGACAGTAGAACATATTTTGGCATATTATACATACATGGAATATGATTTATTCTAATTAGGATCCTATTCTTGTGGTTATACATGATGTGGAGTTACCCTGGTCTTGTATTCAAATACAAGGATAGGAAAGTTATATCCCGTTAATTCTACTGTTCTTCCTATTCCCCTCCCGGCTCCCTTCCTTTTATTCTCCTTTTTTGTTCCAAGTCTATAAGTAAACTTGTCCTGAATCCACAGAGAGATCTTTGTTTTCCAAAGGTGGGTTTTGGTTTTTTTGTTTGTTTGTTTTGTAAACATATTTGAAAAGATAGTTCAGGACAAAGATCAGTGTTCACAAAATCAAACATCTTTGTTCACAAGAAATCCAGAAATTCAAGAAAGCACATTAAAATTTGAATTTAATAAGCCAGGCTTGGTGACACACACCTGTAATCCCAGCTACCCTGGAGCCTGAGGCAAGTTCTAGGACAGCCTCAACAATTCAGCAAGACTGTTAGCAGCTTAGACCCTGCTTTAAAATTTAAAAATTTAAAAAAATAAAAGGACAAGGAATGTAGCTCAGTGTTAAAGGTCTCCTCAGTTCAATCTCCAGTACTGCAAAGAAAAGAAAAAAAAAAAAAGAGGAAATAAAAATACTTAAAAAGAATAGAAAGAGAATATATAACTTTTAAACCAAGGCAGGTTGTGGTAGTAAGACAAAGTCATTCAAACCTGTAAAATCAGAGAGAACATAGAAAGAATGTAAGCTAATTAAATTGCCTATTAAAGGAGTATTTAGATGGTGTTTTTAAAATCCATCTATATGCTATTTATAAGAGGTAAAAGTAAACATGTAAAGATATTGGTCAAAAATGGTAAAAGACATGTTAGGCAAACATTAACCAAAAAGAAATATGTGCAGTAATATTAATTCAAATAAGTTTTTTTAAAAGAGAACACAAAATAGACTCACTCATAAATGAAATTTGGTATATGATAGAGGTGCCTTTATAAATCAATTAGAAAAGAAAACATTAATAAATAAAATGGTTCTGATACAATTGGGTAACTATGTATGGTAAGGGGTGTGAACCAAAGGCTAACCTCTTACCACAAATAAAAAAAATAAGTTATAGGTCTACAATATAGAACACCTAAATAAGAAGCATCAGATTTATCATATCTGTTTAGGAAAGAATTTTTATTTACTTTGTAGAAAATATATGAATTTAAAAAGAGAATTGAGTAATACAAAGGGGTCTTGCTAATATTGGTAATATATTATTCTGGTTTAAAACATTTTTGAAACAAAATTAGCAGAATGTTAATGTGTATTAAATCTGAAATGACGGTACTTTAGTGTTTTTAAAATGTGCTGCTATGCAGATAGTGAATTATTTGGTAATTCAATACTTTTCATATAATGTACTTACTTTGTTAATGACCCACTCCTAAAATGGAGACTTTTCATGTAATTTCTTAGAAAAACTCTTTACTCTAGTAGTAGTATAATGAAAGTAATATCAATTTATATTTGTAGTGTGATTAGTGATTGAGACATTTGTAGATCATGAAGAATTGGAGATGGAAATGTATAGCACATGGCAAAATGCTGACCATCCCTGATGTCCAGCTTCTGGTTTCTAATAGTAAACCTCTAATCATGGGACAATAAAATGCCTCTATGTATATTGCTAAAAAGTTGCCCTACAGATATTCCCAAATCCCCTCTATGTAATGATTCTGTTATGACTGAGAATCCCTAGAATAAACAAAGAGAAATCAGGGGAAAGAGAATATATCTTAATCTATAGGAAATTCCTCTGTCTACAGTGATTTTCACTTCACAGAAAGTGGCAATTGAAACTTATTTAGTAAAGAAAGCTAAAATGGTAACTTAAAGATTTGTTTTTTTTTGAGGAGGCTATTTCCCCACCTTTGTAGATAATATAAAAATGTTAGAGGCAATTTTAAAATTTAATTTTGTAGACATTTGATATTTTTACTGTGGAGATTGTTGAAAATGAGTGGTGGTAGAAGGGGTGTGATAAAATACAGAATGTTTTTAACATTTATCAGTCAGATCTTTTTAGTTGCAGTAATTAGTTTTATATGCAGCATCTTTTTGTTTCTTCTCTTACATTATTTTCTTTAGTATTTTACCTTTAAAATAATTGTTGAGGAATCTCTGTGCCTCTAACAATATAGGTGAGGATTCATCAAGAGGAAGCGCTTGCAGGCACATAAATAAGAGTACTACTTACATATGGGATCTAAAGTTGATCTCATAGAGGTTGAAAGTGGAATGGTGGTCATCAGAAGCTGGGAGGAGGAGTGGGAAGGGGTGAGGTTAATAAGAGTTGATCAATGGGTACTAAGTTATAATTAGGAGAAGTAAATCCTCTTGTGGTATTTCACAGTAGAGAGATAGTAGATAATGACAATGTACTGTACATTTAAAAAAAAACAGAAAAGGATTTTGAATGTTTTTACAAAAACATATGACAAATGTTTGAGGAAATATTTAAACTTATTTAGCCATTACTCAAAGTATATGGGTGTGTGTGTGTGTATACCCATTAATATGTATAATTTTATGTTTTTATGTATAAGTTAAAAGTAATTTTAGTTTTAAAAATAAAAATTAAAAAGGCAGTGATTTGAGTAGGCATTGTGTCAAAAAAAAAAAAAGAGGAAGCGTTTGATAATAAGTTCCTAGACTAAGTTTCCTACTCAAGAACTAATCCTATCAAAGTAAGCCCTCATTAATTTTCCATCATTGAAATTCAGGCTTCCATTGCAGGAAAGATTATGATTTCTGGCTCCTTTCCATTTGCTGTGGGTCACAGAACTCTGAACACTAAGCACTGCTGAAGCTTAAATAGCTAGGAATATTTTATACTGATGTGATGCTTAGATTATATGTCATGGTAGTTATGTGATTTACATATAAATAGAGTAATGTGTATTTGGCAAAATTGGGGCCATAGTGATTTTTATCATTTTTGTCTTGATGTGTTTTTGCTTCTGGAAATATACCAGGCATTTAAAATGAGAACAGTAAAGTATGCTTCCTCATTCTTAAGAGAACTATTTCTGAAATATAGAATAGCATTCAGCTTGCAAATTATAAAAATTTGTCAGGTGGCCATTAAGAGAATGATAAGGACTGTATATCAGTACTACAAATACCTTTTAAGCCTGTATTCTCAGGTAAAGCTAACAAATTCAGCAATTTGCTGGAAAAATTTGGCAGAGCTGCATTCTGAAAAGATGCTTTTACTATGACTAATTTCTTCTTTCCTTAAAAACTTATTCTATTATTTTCAAAATTTTTATTCAGCTAGATTTATACTTAAAGGTAAAAGGACTACTTGGAAATATTTGTTCATTGGTTCATTCATTTGTTGCTGGCCTTTGTGTTGTTGCTTCAAAAATAATTAGATTTTATCTATAAAGGATATTATTGACAATAAGTTTTTCATATTTAATCCAGATAGGGTCCAGGAAAATCCACCTTATTTGGAATATACTATGATAAAAATTTCACCAATCTATTGTAGTCCATATTCTGAGACCTGCGGTATGTGTTTTCTTGTGTGCTAGCTGCTGTGGTGTTCCTGACATTAGTTCTAACACCCTAATGCCCTGAATACAAATAACATATGAAAGTCTCTTTTTAATAATAAATCTTAATTACTGTTCAGAAAGGACCCATTGAGGCCCTGGGTTTGCTCCTCAGCACCATAAATAAATAAATAAAATTGTGTCCAACTACAACTAAAAAATAAATATTAAAAAAAATAAAATTAAGTATATATGACAGCAGAATGCATTTTGATTCATTGTACACAATAGTGTTTTGTGGGATTTTTGGTACTAGGGATTGAACTCCTGGGCACTTGACCACTGAGCCACAACCCCAGCCCTGTTTTGTATTTTATTTTTAAAGACAGGGTCTCACTGAGTTGCTTAGCACCTCGCTTTTTTCTGAAGCTGGCTTTAGACTTAATCCTCCTGTTTTTGCCATCCAAGCTGCTGGGATCACAGGCATGTGCCACCCTGCCCAAGGACCCAGATTTTGGAAACCAAAGGACCTATTAATGACCCAGGAAAGATAAAATAGTATTTTGGGTAACTTCTTGCTAAAAGGTCACACACACAAGGTAAATGTCAGTTTAATAAATCATCAACTCTACCCCCGTCCATTTCTAATCTAATGTATCCTTATAGATGACAGAAAATTGAAAGGATGCGTGGTATATTGTAGTCGTTTTCAAACTTTTTGGTCCCAGGATCCTTTCATATTCTTTATTTTAAAATCAAAATTGCAGCATTTATTTAAATACCAATGTATTATGAAATATTTATACTTCCCCTGAAAATGAAAAATGGGACTACATAATTTTTAGCCTGTATTTTATTTTTATTTGGGGACCCCAAAGAGTTTTTGTTTATGTGGATTATACCTACTAGTATTTCCTGAGATATTTTTTTAAATATTAGCATATTAATTCCCTGAAAAATAATAACTTATTGAAATTAACCAAAATAACATTTTTTTAAAAAAAAAGAAAAAGCTGTTTCTCCCCAAAAATTAGAAGTAGTACTGTTTCATATTTTATACTTGTTTTAGTTAATGTAAAAGATCTAGATTCTTATATCTGCTTCTGCATTCAATCAATTGTAATACATTATTTTGGTCAAAGTATATGAAAACTTATAGTTGTTGGCAAAGGAACTTCTCAGACAATTCTTAAGTCTTAGTTGCAATGTACATTCTTTATCAAGTAAACTTTCATGCTCTGTTACATTAAAATTCATTAGTCTCTTGCACTTGGAATGGCTCTTTACCCATACACGATGTTGTAATGTTATAGGTTAGTCATATAGAATGTATTGGTTCACTGAGTTTGCAGAACTTCCAATTATGAAAACTTTCATTTTACAACATCAAAAAATCACATTCATTAATGTCATAACTAATCTCATCCAAAAAGTCATTAAGTATTGGGAAGCTGCCAAGCTTACTATGACAGATATAAGTTTTCTTGTATTCTAATCTTCATCTGTCAGCTCAAATTTTTTCTTGAAGTAACAGGCTCACTTTATTCATTTTTTGAAAAATATTGGTCAAATAGCTAAATCTAAAAAAAATCTTTTATCTGTCATTCTTTCAAGTAAAAACATCATTTCTTGAAAAAAGTATTTATTTTGCCTTATAGCTCAAATGATACTGTGTTTCGTCAAGTCAATCATTGTGTTTCGGAATATAGCACAAGTGCTTTACACTTATTCCTGTGTAATTTTACAAAAAAAAAAAATAAATAAAAATATATTTAATAAAATTATTCATTTTTACTCCTTCACAAATATAATGACTATAATTAGACTCTGGGGCCATAGCCTTGATTTGTGCTTAGATGCCAACAGTTGGATCCATCAGTGGCTTTGCAAAATTAACACAAATGTCAGCACAGTAAAAGCAAAAAATAACTTAGTATTCTTATGAAAATAGTTTGAAATGATAGACCCATGATTTAAGAAAGCTGATATAGAGGTAAACTCTCAGACCCTGGGCCATATGGGCCAGTGGCCTAAATCCTGGTTTTTCAATGTACCAATTATGAAACCTTAATTTCTCTTACCCACAATTCTCTTACTATAAATGTAGATTATAATAAATTTTCCCTCATAGAATTGCTGTAATGATTAAATTATATAAAACATGTAAATTGTTCCAAACAATTCTTGGCACATAGCAAGTGTAAACTGGTTAACTATTATTTGTATTATTTTTTATTATTATTTTTTCACAGTACTGGTGATTGACCCCAAGAGCCATTCTACCACTGATTTTGTGATGGGGTCTTAACCACATTGCCTAAACCGAGCTCAAACTTGTGATCCCCCTGCCTCAGCCTCCTGAGGATTTCTGGAATTGCAGGCGTGTACCACCACGACTACCTTATTTACTGCTATTAGATTCTGTTGTATTATTGCTTTGGTTTATTCATGGTTTTTACACTTAGAAGAGGATTATATTTCAAGCTATGATAGATATATTACTTTGCTGCATCAGTTAATGAATAGTCTACCAGGGGAGTGTGGTACTGTAATAGTAAAGACTCATTTGTTTGAATTGGCGAGATTTCCTGCCACTTTGAATTTTAACCTTTTTATTGATTTAACTTAAAGATCATTTTAAGTCTCCAAGAAAAAAAAGTGCTACATGGCATCTCTTAAAGTCTTTCTTTTATTTAAAATAAATTAAAATTAATTGTGTTTGAAAATTTTGAAGTTTTTCAGTATTCAGTGAAGTAATGAAAAGTTGCTCTGGAAGTACAGCTGACCTTTCCAAAATGATAGTGTAAATTTAAAAAACATTAACTTACCCAAGTTTATAGTTTTTCAGTTCAAAATTGTAAGCCAAACAACAATGAATAGTGAAAAGTATGTTTATGTAGTTACTTATTTTTCTACTTTTTTTTTCTTATCTAGGGAGATCATGACAAAAGATATAACTAATATAACCTTGTGTATGGGGGAGACATTAACCATTTACTTATTAATTATTTTATATGTTTCATTCATTTTTTAATAATTTATAGAAGTAGAGTGAAGACATATTAAAAAACAACTATTAAATATTTTGGTAAATTTAAGAATAGCAAACCCCAAATTTTATTTTGTGTTTCTCATTTTGGAAGTATAAAAATATGACTTGTGCAGTGTGCCTTGAACTTACTGTTTAACTGTCATGCATATACCTAGAGGGTATCCATGATGTTAATACCAATTCCAGATTTCAAATACCTCCCTAATGGGTTCTATCTTATTTCTGGTTCTTCTTGCATGTGTATGGTCAATACACAGTCATCAAAACAAAACACTAAAAGATCTCATAACTTCACTGGAGAACAGCTGTCTTTTTCTTTTTATTAAAGTGTTATAGTTGTACATAACAGTTGCGTTCATCCTAACAAACTCATATATTCATGGAAATCAATTTCAGTTCATGATCCCCACCCCCTTTTTAGCTATCTTTTTTTGTTCTACAATTGTAAAATATTTTTTTAGATTTATTAGGAAAAGTTAAAAGCATAAGTGGAATGTCTTTTTAAAAACTTCCTATACCACGTGTTCTAATTACTTTGTAAACATATCTACCTATGGCATTTGCCCACTAAAATTGTATCAAACAAATATTGGTGCACAACTATCATTAAAAAAAATAGAAGATTACTCTGATACATTCTTTTAGCAAAATATCATGGTCCAGGTTCTTGTTGCAAAATATTGTTATGAATTCCTAGCCATTGATGATTGACCTGAATGAAAATTTTGTATTTACTCATTGTTTTTTCTGATTCCCATGGTAAGGGAATTCACCAAAGATCATTTGAGCACTGAAAGTTTGAAATTTCACTTATGTGATATGTGACCAATTTTATCATTTCTCTGGAGTCTATAGTATTGCTGCATGTCTCATTGCATTCATCTTCTCACTGGTCCACTAATTGTGAATAATTTTTCTTTGTCAATTTTCTTCTCTTTAATAATAAGGGTGGAAAATGAAAAATTCTGAATTCTCATTTGTGTTCAGTGAAAGCTTTTTTATATAAAAAGCCTATAATTTACATCTTATTGAAAAGAATGCAATACTTTGGATAGCACAAAAATAAAAATGAAAGATGTTAGTAATGATTTATTTCAGTATTGTTCCATCAGGTATGGTCTGAATATGCTTTATTCTCACTAAAACTCATGTTAGGGCTTAGTTCTTAAATGTGGCAGTATCAGGAGGTGGTATTTAATAATAGTAAGTTTTTAGGTCATGGAGTACCACCCTCATTAATGGATTGTTTTTCTTGAAACATTATTAATTCTCTTGATACTAGATTGGATCTCATGAGAGTGAGTTAGGTCCCTCATGATTGGATTATCTCTTGCAGGAGCGGGTTGTTATAAAGCAAGCTGGATTATCCCTTTGGTCTGTCTTTTCCTCACTTGGTGCTGGCTACTCTTACAAATGCTACTGCCATGTGATGTCATCCACAGTGTTATGACACAACAAAATACCCTAGCCAGATATATCTTTCTTGAACTTTCTTGCCTCTAGAACTGTGTGTTAAACAAACCACTGTATAACTTAGTCTTTGGTATTTCTTAGTCTGTGGTATTTTGTTATAGCACCACAAGATGGACTAAGACAATTCCAAAGGAACTCAGCAGTTCCATTATTATTCTGTTTTTTAATGCATAAATAGAACAATTGATTCATAATAATAAAATAATTCCTACTTGTATAAAATGGCAAAATATTTCACAGTATAGGAAAAATAAAATCACTAACATTTCAATAACATACTTATAGATTTATAGAAGGATCCATTAGATCTATATGATAGTTGTTCTCTCTAAAGTAACAAAATATTAATCAGCACTAGTAGTTAGAACTACTCAAATCTCAAAAACTAAAATTGGATCTCATTTTTCCTGAGAATTGAGATATTACAGTTAGTGTAGATTTTATGTAAAGGTAATCAACTGACCTCCTCATTCTGTATTCCTTCACAGACTAACACTTAACCTTTAGCTGGAAGCTGGATCATTCAAAGGTGAATAATAATCAGGAATGAGCCAGCATGGTGAACTGAAGGAGCACAAAGATATTTGAAAATATTATATTAATAATATTAATAATAGCTTTTTTTGTTGCTAGGAATTGAACCCAGGTCCTTGTGCATGTGAGGCAAGCACTCTACCAACTGAGTTATATCCCTAGCCCTAATAATAGCTTTTTAAAAGAGTAAAAACCAGAATAAAGTATAAACCCAGTCAATGACATAATGAATAGATTTGAGGAAATCTACATAGTAAAATGAAAAAGTACAAAAATACATAATAATAATCTCAGAAAAGATTTCACAGCAACACTCAGTGCAGAATTGTGTATAAAATTTTGAGAGAAAGAAAGTTGACTAAAGAATTGCATAGGAGCTAAATATAGTGTAGCAAGCATAAATGTAGCAGACAGCATTCTTAAGAAGATAAGAATTAAGGGAATACAACCCCAAGAGCTTTTATTAGAGAATATGAACACAAAAATGTATGTCAAAATTCAGCCAAGAAGATGAATAAAATTAAAAATTCAAGGAACTTGTTGAAAGACTAGGGTTAACCATTAAGCCCATTTAAATGTAACATTGATCTAGGCTCGATGACACAAACCTATAATCCTAGCCACAAGTTAAAGGGCACTCTGTGCAATTTAGCAAGACCCTGTCTCAAAATAATAAATAAAAAGAATCCAGACTATAGCTCAGTAGTAAAATGTCTCTGGGACTTCAATTCCCAGTACCAAAAATAAAATAAGCCTGAGATTGAACAATTATGTTACGTTTACAGTATAGAATGTAAATGTCATAAAATTATATCAAAATATTTTATGTAAATTGAATTATTAGAAACCAGAGAAGAGGCCCAACATATAACTGTATAAATTTTATATTTTACAACAGTTAATATATGATACTTATTCTTGAAAAATGTAATTCAGAAGTTTTTCATTCCTTTTTTTATGATTCTTAATTTGATCTTTCAGAAATTATCTTTTATGACAAATAAATTAAGTATTTTTCTGTTTTATTTCTATTTTTTAAGTATGGGTACACCTAATGTTATGAACCTCATAAAATAGCAAGTGTAATATGATCCAGGCTTTCTAGAATTTTTTTATTCATTTACAATTTTAGCTATATGTGCATAGGAATATATATCAATGCTTTTTATATTATTTTGACTGTTAGATTTTGAGGACTTTGAAAATGGTGTGTTTTTTTGTAAATATAGTATATTTCATTTATTTCAGAAACTTCTATGGTATCACTTCCTTGGAATAATCTGAGGCTATAATTACAAAACAGACTTATTGAATATTTGGGGAGTGATTTACCCAAATTTTATATTAATAATAGATAACATAGAAAAATACTTACAAGCCAACTTGCTTTAGTCTTTACAACCACCTTTATATAGTGCAAAGAATAGCAGACTGGCAATAAGAAGTCCTGGATTCTGTTTCCTACTTTATAATATATACCTGTGACCTTGGTCAAAGTGACCTGCTTCAAGCCTTAGATGACTCGCCGATAAATAGGGAAAAATAAATAACACCAATCTTGACAAACCACAGAACTTTTGCATGACTCAGGTAAGTTGAAGTAGATGAAAATGTTTTATAAAACAATGGTAATAATGCAATGTGAGAAAACAGGTTAATTAAGAAGAGAAGACAATCTAAGAAGTTTCAAGTCTTGAACCAGACAAATGACCAGGTTAAAAAAATTGCATTTTAACACTGGAGGATCTGCCATCAATAACCTACTGAAGAATAATACCACATGACTTAATTTTCTGATTTTGAGAAAGTGGGGGAACACATATCCTAGAAATTCTCTGATTCAATAATCTTATCTTCAAACCTTTGCAGATTCAAGAACCTTAAGTCAACAGGGCAATTAATATGCCAGGAGCTGTGTTCCATTATCCTTTATTTTTATTTGTCCTTTCATACATATGATTCAAATGTTTGTATTTCTTTTTATCTGACATAGCACTAGCATAATAGTTTTCATACAAGCCTGTAGTAAAATTGGTTGTCTTATTTTAGCAATAAGTCATCTTTTGCTTCAATATTACTATTCCCAAAAATATCTGAACATAATTGTTTTTCTTTTAAATATTACTTTTAGTTATACATGGGCACAATATCTTTATTTTGTTTGTTTATTTTTATGTGGTGCTGAGGATCAAACCCAGGGTCTTACACGTGCAAGGTGAGTGCTCTACCGCTGAGCCACAACCCCAGCCCCCATAATTGTTTTTCTATTTAAAAAATTCCAAAGAGTTAGTCTGTGAATCTACAGTTTTCTTATAGATTTATAATTCTCACCATCTGACTATTATACCTTTATTGGTGATTATGAAAATGAAGGTAGGTCTCCCTGAGCCCCGCCAAGATTCTTAAAAATATAAGGAACAGGGAGTAATGTTAATTAGGGAGAGCCGCTTAGTACTGCTTTTGCCTATACTAGGCTTTTTTTTTTTTTTTTTTGCTTACATGAAACCCATTCTCATTCTGTTGAACGTATCCTGATATAGCACAAAACACCATCTTTCTTCATTGTTAAAAAGAGAATGCTTTTTGAAAATGAGTGGTTCGGTGGAATAATACAAACATTTTATGGAACATTTTCTTATTTTTTTCAGAATTTCCTTTTTTGTTAACCCATGTTATACATATAGCCAAGAAGACAACAGTAAGTCAGATATAGAGCAAATAAAGAGTCCTATAAATTTGGAAAGTAAAAGGACTATTTTATGTAAACATACTTAAAATATTGTGAACTCAGTAGTTGAGAGGGGAATTAATTCTAAGAACTAGTAGGACTGTAAATATTAACTTGTCCTCCTTAGGCTATGCCTTACAAATCTACCTCAACCTGTGTAATAGTGTTTGGCAGTCTCTTTTCCTTCCATTCCTTTTAATTTCAACACACCATATATGTATCTGTTATTAGATTGCTATATGAGTTTACCTCAAAAATTTGGATTGTTGAAATACTTTACTATTTGTTATGACAATGATAAAATCATAACTCCTGTACTTAAGTGTGATATAGACCACATCCTCTACCAGTTTTAGATCCCTTAATTGATCGTTAAAACTGTGCTAAAGGTTCAAGTAGGTACCTGATCATGAAGTCCAGGATTTTAATATTTCAAGAAAATATAGGATGATATAAACTAAAACCTGCTCATTTTTAGGCATCCTTTTCTTGAATATTTGGATATACATTGCAAGTCATAAAACTTATATGTATTTTATAGGGAAGGCATATTATAATTTAAATATAAAAATTCATCTAACTAGAGGTAAACAGAAAATATCATGAAATATGGAGATAGAATGTCAATTAGAAGGAACTCCTTTGTAATAATAAAACATGTATATATGTGTATTAAACATATATGTGCGTATGTATGTGTGTGTGTGTGTGTGTCAACAGTGAAAGTCCATTATGTTTATAATTTTCAAAACCTATTTGACAAAATCATTTGCTCTGAGTCACCTAGAGTTTATATTTTAAGAAATATTTCCTATTTCATTTTTTATTTTTATAGACTTTCAGGTCATTGACTGTAATTTTCTCCTTTTCAAAATCAAGATAATGAACCCCCACTTTTGCGTTTCTTATTGATAAATCTGAAGTTTACATTGCCAGACCATGTGGAAAGACCTCATGAAATGCTAAACATAGCTGTTCTTGCTCGCTATTGCTAGGGGGCAGTATTTACTTAGCTGACTATACAGATAAGCACTAGCCAAAACATACATATGTAATTTCATGATCTGAGAAAATACTTAGAGCATGTATGATTTCTTTTCATTTTCAGTTTCCAACTTTTATGAGGAAATAGCTAAAATATCTCTAGCTTTATGAAAGCCATATGTATTTTATATTTGTAATCAAATTTTTAAATATTTATTTGCTTTTTTGAAAAATTAAAACCTGACTGGTATTCAAAATTATCTTATTTTACTGTCATTTTTTTCTATATCAGATAACATTATGAAACTGTACCAATACCTTTAGAAATTAAGGCAAAAATATCAATATTTTTCAATTAAGATTTTAAAAGTAATATAGAAAGAATAAATAACAGGTATTACAATCTCACAGATTGCCATTTTTTAACCTGAATTTAATTGGTAAGAGATGACTAGAACTGACTTGTCAAAATTAGAATTGAAGTGCTTATTTCCTGATTCCAATCCTTGGCTGTTTTTACTAATATGTGATGGCCTAAATATTAGTGTACACTTCATTTGGTATACTACAGGAAAAATATTGGTATGATAGAACAGGAGAATGAAGTGATCACAGTTTTATTTCTAGAAAGATAAATTTGGCTGAAGGAAATATTGAAGTAGTTAGAAATTGAAAGTAGGATAATACTTATGAAACATTTGCCATAGTTGATAAAGAAGGAATGATAATCAAAACAAGGGTAGTTCAGTATGAAGGGATAGAAACAACAGACTGAGAAGATCTTGTAGAAATAACACCTATGGGATTTGATAGGAAATACTTTAAATTAAGTTTATTCAACCTAAGTGACTGGAATGATAGGTGCTAATAGAAAGACAAGGCCATTTGGGAGTGACCATGAGTATAGTATCTTGGATGTAGTTAAGTTATATCGAAAACAACTTCATCTTTTCAAGGCCTCCTCTTAAGTTTTATTAGATGATACTAGAGCATCATAATTTGTGAGCATAGTTTTATGCTATTACTAAGACAATACTTTCTGAGTACTCTGTACAGTGCTTTGTTTATTGCAGGGGTTTGGTTTGGTTTGGTTTCAGTTTGGGTTTTAGTTTTTTATTTTTCTTTGTGAACTGGCCTGTGTAAAAAGAAACTACCTTGGCTTTATATGAGTCTGGCAATTTTTGCCTCTGATCATTTTAAATAGGTCCCCACTTTATGTAGTTTCCTTTTATAGATGTCTTTTTTGGTATTCAACAGTTTTTGAGGGGAACCCTATGCAATTTCTGGAGCTTTCTCTCTAAACAGCTTTCTTCTGTCTAAAATTATGAAGATTCTAGCCACCTTGACTTCCTCACTCTCCCAACTCTGCCTCCTTAGCTCAGGACAACCATCAAGCTCTTCCTGGCTTTTTCCTTCCTCTAATGGCCTAAAAACTCTTTGCAGAACGTCAGTAAGCCGACATTCTGGACAGTTATAGGTTTCATTTCATGTATTTCCTCTCTCAGGCATTACTCTACATGCTAATATCCTAGATCTTCAAATTGTTGTTTCGTATATTCTAATTTGTATGCATTTCAAGTGGGAGGGTAGATCCGATTCCTATTCCATCTTGTTCAGAAGCACAATCCCTCTATAGATCTTGATGAAGTTAATAATTGCAGAGGATAGAATGGGGTGAAAGATACTATTAGTTAATTGCTGAACTAATTTGGCAAATATTCTTAGTGACAATTGGCTTTCCTCAAAACAATAGCAAATAATATAATTGATGTTATGTTTATAAAAGGAAGATTGAATAATAGTGATGAAACTAATCTCTTAATTTTTTAATTTAAATTTTAATCAAAGGTGAAGATTTAGGGTGAATAATTTGTATTTTGTTAGATATTACTGTTTTCTACAGTTCATACTTGTTACTATGAAGACATGTATGTCTTTCCCTTTTTGAATTTGTAATGTCTCTAAAAAGAACTATCTACATTCAACTTGTGTAAATGATGATGTGGAGATCAATAGCCTTTATTTACAATAATACTTATGTTTTAATGAATTATATAATTGAATAGTTATTGACTGGCATTTTGATAGCATAGGTACTCTATTGTGTGCAATGTAAAGACAATGTGCAACTCTACTCATAAATTTATAATTAATGGATACCAAAAGAATATTTATTTAAGCTCTATAGGAAGTCCAAGTCTTTGTTTAATAGTATCCTGTATTTACTCACACAGTAAAATAAACTTCATGCTTTTTTAGTTTTTTCTGCAAATTATTTTTGGTTTTTAAAACTTGCTAGTGACAGTCCTAGTGTGCGACCGATCCAGCTATATAACTCCTTGGTATTTATCCTAAGGAATTAAAGTTCACAATGACACATGCATACCCGTGTTTATAGCAGCACAATTCACATTTGCCAAACCATAAAACCAGCCTAGGTGTATAGCAGCACAATTCACATTTGCCAAACCATAAAACCAGCCTAGGTGACTAAGAGCAGGGGAAGATGAAATAAGACATCATCTCAAACCATGAAATAGAAAAGAAGGGGTGAATATGTAGAAGAATGAAACTAGACCCGTATCTCTCACCCTGCATAAAAATCAACTCAATGGATCCAAGACCTAGGAATTAGAACAGAAATTATGCAACTCTTAGAAGAAAATAGAGGTTCAACACTCTAGCATATAAGTACAGGCAACAACTTTCTCGAAAGAATCCCTACAGTTCCGGAAATAATGCCATAAGTTAATAAGTGGATGGCATCAAATTAAAAAGCTCTGCACAGCAAAGTAAACACTTAGGAATGTGAATAGAGAACCTCCAGACTAAGAAATCTAGCTACTCTTCTTTTAGTTCTCTAATATCTAGAATATATAAAAAATTCAAAAATTTCACACCAAAAACTCATATAACCCACTATTTGACCTAGCTATTCCCCTTCTCAGACTATACCCAAAATACCTAAAAAGAGCATACTACAGGGACACAGCTACATTCAATGTTCATAGCACAATTCACCATAGCTAGATTGTGGAACCAACCTAGATGCCCTTCAATAGATGAATGGATAAAAAAATGTGGCATTTATACACAATGGAATATTACGCAGCACTAAAAAATAACAAGATCATGGCATTTGCAGGGAAATGGATGGCATTAGAGCAGATTATGCTAAGTGAAGTTAGCCAATCCCTAAAAAACAAATGCCAAAAGTCTTCTCTGATATAAGGGAGGTGACTCAAAGCAGAGTAGGGAGGAAGAGCATGAGAAGAAGATTACCATTAAACAGGGAAGAGAGGTGGGAGGGAATGGGAGGGAGAAGGGGAATTGCATGGAAGATGGAAGGAAACCCTCATCGTTATACAAAATACATATACGATGGTGTGAGGGGGAAGGGGAAAAAAGAAAGAAAAGTGTCACAGTAGATTGGGTAGAGAGAGGTGATGGGAGGGGAGGGGAGGAGAGGGAGGGATAGAGAGGATAGCAGAATACAACAGACACTAGTATTGCTGTATGTATATACATGGCTGTATAACCAATGTGATCCTGCAATCTGTACACATGGAAAAATGAGAATTCACACCCTGTTTGTATCAAATGTATGATATGTCAAGATCATTGTATTGTCTTGAGCAACTAAAAAAAAAAAAGAAATGGGCAAATGAATAAAATAGACACTTCTCAAAAGAAGAAATACAAATGGCCAACACATATATGAAAAATGTTCAATATCATTAGCAATTAGGGAAATGCAAATCAAAACTACACTGAGATTTTATCTCACACCAGTCAGAATGGCAGTCATCAAGAATACAAATAATAAATGCTGGAATGGGTGTGGAGAAAAAGGAACACTCTTACTCTGTTGGTAGGATTGTAAATTCGTACAACCACTCTGGAAATCAATGTTTAGGTTCCTCAAAAGATAGGCAAGGAACCATCATGTGACCCAGCTATACGACTCCTAGGTATTTATCCTAAAGAATTAAGATTATCACACTACAATGATACATGCATGTTTGTAGCAGCACAATTCACATTTGCCAAACTATGGAACTAGCTTAGGTATTCAAATGATTACCTTATAATCTGACAGTGGGTGAATGGATAAAGAAAATGTGATACACACACACACACACACACACACACAAAATGGAGTTTTATTCCGCCATAAAGAAAAATGAAAATAGGTAGAACTAGAGACCATTATGTTCTATGAAATAAGTCAACTCAGAGGGTCAAAGGTCTTGTTTTCTCTCATGGGGAAGCTAGAGAGAAAAAGGAAAAGAAAGGTGGTGGGGACTCTCAGGAAAATCAAAGGGATTAAGTGGGGGTAGGTGAGAAGGGAGAGGAAAGTTGAGGGATTGATATTGGCCAAATTATATTGTTATATTGTATGCATGTATGATTATGTAAGAACAAATCCCATCATTATATACAACTGTAGTGCTCCAATAAAATGTGTGCAGGAGAAAAGAAGGGGTTAATTTACTTTTCCTCTACCTTTGTTCTATTTAGTCCCTAAATAGATTGGATGATGCCCACTCAGACTGGGAAGATGATATATTTTATTTGGTGCACTGATTCAAATGATTACCTTATCTGGAAACACCATCAGTGACACACCCCAAAATATTATTTAATCATATACCTGAGTGGTCTGATCTAATCACTTTGCCACATAAGTTAACTATTACAAGAATCTTTAAAATCTCAGGGGTATTTTTGTGTCACTGAAAAACGCACCTTTAAAAATAACATACTAGTATTGCACTTGAGTTAGCTATGATCTGGAGGGTATCCTCTGATCAAATGAAGGTATTCTGTGAATGATTCCTGAAGAAGTCATCTGTATTTGTAATATAGACAGATATTACAAAATAAAGTATTTGTGGCAATAATTATAGTTACCTGCATTCTTTTTTTATTTTAATCAATGGAATAGACCAAAACAGAATTTTTTTAACCATTCAGTTTAGTTTATTGGCAATCATTCTAATTTTGTCTTTCATTTCTTCTTTATCCATCCCCTGTACTCCTGCTCATAGCTCTATGCCATCCCTTGGTTCCTCACCATGTTTACTCGTAAGTATTATTTTTCCTCTTTTAGAATTGTATTAGCAAAAATACAGTTTTATTCTTCCCTGACATTTTATATTTGCAATAATATAAAGCAAATTTAATATGCATCCCCTATGTGGTTCTTGCATGATAAAGGTGAGTATAAAATAATTCCAATTGTTCTGACCCCTGAACATTAAAATGAGAATTGTGTAGGTTGAAAATTTATTTTATATTTCATGGTATTCATTCAAGCTTTTCCCCCTTTGAAAACAGTATTTAACATCAATTGTGGGGTTTATCTAAAGGTATCAGGGCTATATTTTACAACCAAATTAGGCTTAATTTCTAGAGATTCTATAATAACTCAGTTTTATTTTCTAAACTAGGAGGACTCCTAGAAATTAAGCAGATTATGTGAATGTTGTACTTTACTTTTAAATATTAATATAGTGAACATCCTTACTTAAATATGGTACACGTGATAAATGGAATAATATTTGGAATAGATCTGTATGCATGGGCCTGGGAAGATATCCACAATATTATTAAATGAAAAAAGGAGTTATAAAAATAGAAGACTGTTAAAAGGATATTTTTGATGAATATTTAATAGAGCAGGTGTTTATAATGCATAATGGGGATGTAATCTTACTGTATATAAAACAATTTTAAGGTTTATCTACATAAATAAACTTGTATAAATAATATAACTAATTCTGGGGAGAAATGTTATGAATTGTACATATATACCAATATTGATAAGTTAGAAAATGTCATCTATTTGACTGATATGATAATTAATTAATTTAAGGAGACCTTAGGAAGCTATAAGGTGACAAAACTAAATAAACATTTTATAAAAACGGTTTGTAATATTAGCTCCTAAAGAATAGTTTGGACCATAAAATAATACTGATATATCTAGTCAAGCAGGTTATTATTGTTGTTTATTTTAATTTTTAACTTAATTAATTTTTAAAAATCATTCTACAGATGTGTTTCCACTGCACAAAATTTTCCACCTCTGGGATACTTTACTACTTGGAAATTCCTCTTTCCCATTCTGTATTGGAGTAGCAATTCTTCAGCAACTGCGGGACCGGCTTTTGGCTAATGGTTTTAATGAATGCATTCTTCTCTTCTCTGATTTACCAGGTAGAGGTCTAAATAAATGGAATAACTAAATGTAATTTAATTGTAAAATAATGAGATATTTTTAAGCCATTGTTTTATTTAGCATTTTTGTAGCTGTGACCAAAAGACCTGACAATAACAATTTTAAGGAGGAAAAATTTATGAGAGAGAGAGAAAGAAACTTTGCCCTTCAGGGTACAAATCAAACTTCAGTGGAATTCTGTCATATCATACAAGATAGTAAGTTAAGTTGTATAGGGTATTCCCAAGTGAGGAGTTTGTAAATCTAGGGGTTGAATGCTTAAATGTAGACAAATGGATAGCAACTATACATTTGATGCTGTGGTTTAAAAAAAGAAAAAAAAAAACTAATTTGGCTTTGAGGATGTAAGTAAATTTGTGAAAGTGGGGTAAAAAAGCTATTTTTGCAGAAATTGAAATATTTTTAGGTAGAAAAATTCTACTTTTTTCACAGTATTTCTTTGACTCCATTCCTTCTGCTTTTTGCTTTGCTGTCCTTCATATTTTCAGACAAGCACAAGTTACTACTGATAATAAACACACTTTAAATTACATAAGAAATAAATTTGCCTGAAAACCAAATAAATAGAGAAAGGTACTCTAAAGCTATCTGTATTAAGCCTCGAAAGGAATAAGAAACCTGCTTCCTATCTGCTTTTTATTTTTAGTGGATGATCTGTGTTTCATTCTGTATTATCTGTCTGTTGAAAATCTTCATCTTTTGGGGGGAAAATAGTAACCAAATGCCTTGGGGTAAGTTAAAACTTTTCCTTTCTCCTGCGCCCAAAACTAAAAATATCACCATCAGCTAATTTATCAAATTTTAATTAAAGTGTGTTATTTCATATGTAAACAAATAATAGTTTAGTTCTTTAATTTTTTTCTGGGAAATTTTTTATGAAAATTGTCGAGTTTTTGTTATTGTGTTGTTTATTTTTGCTTTTGAACAGGAACAGAGAAGCTAGTTTCATAACCTAAGAATACTGTCTGTACCCTACAGATGTTTTCTTGTCATTCTCAACTTGCCAAAGTAAATAGAAGTTGATTGATTAGGATTAAAAGAATTTTTCTGGTCAGTTATAAAAATATGTATATTGAAAATGCTGATTTTGCATTTTGAAATAAAGCAAATTTAATGCCTTTCCTATTTCATTTATAAATATTTCCATTAAACACGAGTGAAGAAATCTGTTTTAATTTTTTATAGACAAATTAGTGGTAACCCTGCTTGCCCACTAAAAATATTATTTCTGAAATAATAAAACTATATACATTTGTTATAACTGAATAATTGAGAAAGTATCTCTCTTCCTTAACCTTTGAAAATAGGACACCTTCTTTGTATGTGAATTACCCTGATCCACAATGCCATTATTCTGGTCATTGTATATGATTCCTGTTAGGGGAGAGAGAGGCTTCTAAGAAAAAATATGACCTCTTTCAAAAAGCATAAAGGTTTTCATTGCAAACTTGGTCTTTAAGTATATCTGTGTTTTGTTTTAATCACAGTGCATTTATTTGAGATAGCATTCTCAGGTAGGTTTTAAAAGTTGTCTTTTTTTTTCCTACCCTCAACAATTCTTGAAGGAATTTGGAAGTGACCAGGGGAAATCTAAAAAACTGAATCTGGAGTAACCTTTTGCACACTAACATCTCAAAGTTTTAGATGATGTAAATGTAGAACATATGTGAAACAGATACGCTGTTTTTCTAGTCTACCAAGAAAGGACCAATAGGCTAACTGTATATTTCACTTCCAATTATTGAGACAGACTTTTTAGATAAAGTAAGGCTAAGATTAAGCATTAATTTGAACTCAGTAAATATGTTATGCTTTACTGAACTCCTACTTATCTGAGTTTAAATAATCAGTAAACAGAACAAATTTAACTCTGTTCTTTACTAAAGGAGATTGACAATCCACTGTACAAAATGTGTATTGACACTAATATAACAAAAAACAAAAAACACCATCCAGTTGGGAACCTTGTGAACATGATAGTCATCTTTTTTAGTTCTTAATAGTCTAGTTGTTAAGAGCATGAAATATGCAGTGATATCACCTAGGCTCAGATCCTGCCTCTACTACTTTCACCAGTGCAACCTTAGAGAAATGACTTAATCCTTTCATCTTTGATTATATGAGAATGATAATAATAAGTATTCTATGCATAGATTGTTGTATTAAGTCAGTATATCTAAAAAACTATATAAGTGACTATTATCATTAAGTCACTGTTGTTATAATTTTCCTCACTTTTTTCGTTCTAAATAACATACTTTCCTATTGGTAGTATAAATGAAGCAATTTCCCCACTTGTCTTTTGTATAAATTAATGATCACACAGATTTGTTAGCAAAATCTAATGAAGAATTACCTGAAAAATCAAATAAGCTTTTAATGTTAAGTACACATTATTAGTAAGAAGACTATCTCTTTTCCTTGCTTATAGACAGCACAGTATAGTCAATAGAGAACCCAGGCTTGGGAGTCTAGACTGACATGGGTTTGAGTGTTGATTCCACCATTCACTACCTGTGTAAATTGGGAAACTGAGTGGGGTACTGCTGCTGAGAGAATATGGTCTATAGGGTGAGATAGATATGAATTCATATCCCAGATATGACACATATTAGCCAGGAAAACTCTAAAATGTTATTGATTCTCATTGGAAAAAAAAGTCCTGTACGTTGCAAAATTTTCAGTAAATGTTAGACGATAATATCTACTTTAGAGTTTTTGTGAGAACTAAAGATAATATATATAATGCAACTGGCAAAAAAAACCTGATAGGC
Source organism: Marmota flaviventris (assembly GCF_047511675.1). Lineage (NCBI taxonomy): Eukaryota > Metazoa > Chordata > Mammalia > Rodentia > Sciuridae > Marmota > Marmota flaviventris. The sequence goes on from NC_092504.1 coordinate 91,224,922, forward strand.
ATATACACAAGTATTTTTAAGTATATGTAGCATTTAACATTTTAAATTTGTTAGGAATATATAACATAAAATTATACTTAAGTTCCATGTCCATTCGTCCTCCTTTTCTTCATTGAATACTACCTCTTTAATTTTTGTAGGGGAAACTCAGCAGAAAATCACAGTTCTTTTGAACAAAAATTGTTGCGTTGTAGAAGGTGATATATTGTGATTTTACATTCCAAGAAAGTACAAACAATGCTAGAAATTTTTCCTGAATGCTCTTGACATGTATTGGTATGTGTGCCATGCTTGTACTAGAACAGATTACTTTGAGATTGGTACATTTAACATTGCTTGAACAGGGGTGCTTTACCACTGAACTGTATCCTTAGCCCTTTTAATTGTTTTATTTAAGACAGGGTTTTGATTGCTTAGGGCATCACTAATTTGTTGAGGCTGGCCTCAAATTTGTGATCCTCATGCCTCATCTTACTGAGTTGCTGGGATTACAGGCATGTGCCACCATGCTCAGCTATGGCAGGATATTTTGGGAGAAATACTTGGCTTTTCATACCACCATCTAATAATGGATTTTGGCTGCTGCTTTTAAGAGAGTAGTTTCCAAGGTTACCACTTTTTAAACTCAGTTACAATATGGGGTTTCCCAGTCTTTGTTCTCTCTCTCTGATATTCTGCTATAGTACCCCCTTTGGCTTTTAAATTTTTCTTTGGAGATATATCCATGCAGTTTTGAAAATGAGAATAATATCTAAGTAAAACCAAAAGGATAATAATTTGAGTGGATTTCTGACAACTGAGATGTTTAAATGCTTTTTGTTTTATTGTTTTGTTTTATATTCCTTTGTACAGTTGTGTATCAATTGAACATATCAATAACGATGCATCCCTGATTATTTTCCTTTTTTAAAATACATGACAATAGTGGAATGCATTACACTCATTATTACTCATATACAGCACAATTTTTCATAACTCTGTATATAAAGTATGTTCACACCAAATTATGCCATTATACGTGTACTCCTTTTTTTGCATTACAATTCTTAATACACATATATTCCACAATTTTTCATAACTCTGTTTGTATGTAAGGTATGTTGACAACAAATTCAAATCTTCATACATGTATTTTGTATATGATGACCATCACATTCCACCATCCTTGCTAATCCCCAGAGGTTATACAAAAAAAACTGATTATTTTCAAAGACAGAAATATTTAGAGGCAGGAATATTTTTCTTAGAGAACTCTGTAGAAAAAATAATGGTAAATCTGTACGGAAGAAACCTTAACTTATTCTGAGATTAAAATAATGGCTTTAACATTGGGAGAAATATGCATATATAAACTGTTTAGAAGGTAATAGTATACTGAAGGAGATTTCAGCATATGAAAAGTTTCAAATCCTTTTTTATAGGAAGAAATTGGCATTTGACTGAAAAATCTTAGTTGTGTAGTGATTTTTCAATTAGAGAAGCTTAATTTAATAGAAAAGTTTTGAATGAAATTTAAGCATTTTAGTATCACCTACCTACTTTGTAATATGATTTAATTTTCAACAAAAACATGAAAAATATTAGTACCATCTCACTATTTTCACTAGTTCAGAAAGTAGTATATGTGTTGTGGAATTATAGGTGGATAGGTAAAGGTGTTTATATTGATTAAAGTCAATTGTATAATCTAGTCTTACTCAAAATCCCATTGATTTTAAGGCAGTTCTGGTGATTCTTGTGCTAGGGAAGGGGAGAAGGATGATACCTATTCTTGGTTATAAGTTCTCATGGACCTCTAGCAGGTGATTGGTGAAATCAAGACTTAATCTATTTTCCTTCCTTGTATTTAACCAGATAGCAATATTAAGGAGTTCCCTAGCTTCCTCACGTCAGACAAAATCAGTATACCTCATTAAATATGAATTTCAGATAATACTACTAAAATAAATATATCCCAAATGAACATTGTTTATTTGAGACTCAATTTTACTCCATCTCCTACATTTATATTTGCTACATTGGACAACCCTAATTAGGTAAGTATTAAAAAACAACTTCTAAGAAAGAAAAGATTAAAAAAAATACAGTGGAATTCAGGCATAGCATATGTTGGGGGTGGGGTGGAAATTTAGCTTGAAAATGGCAAATAATGCTCAGTTAGTATTAAAACACTTTTTAACTTTTCCATATTGACATAAAAATTGGTAGTATATTTTCCTTTATCCACATGAATGTAATGAGATCCTAAACACCACAACTTAAATATTTAGTTTCCTAATTTATCAGATTGTAAACATTTGATACTTTAATGTTTTGTGAGATATTCTGAGTACATGCAAATGGTTGATGGCATCTGTAACTTTCAGAATGGGAATGCATGATTGGCAAGAACTATAAACTAATTCAAAGACATACATACCAACACTGGATTTTTCTTAAATATATTATGCAGTATAATGGATAATGGATAGATGTCATATGTTAGATATGAAATATCCTTTCAGTAATCAAAAATATATATATTATATATATTACACACACACACACACACCATAAGAAATATTTAGTTCAGGACTTAGCAACATAAAAAGGAGGAGGAGAACATAGATACAGTAGGTATTTATTTATTCACTAAGTTCTCTTTATTATTCATTAATTGCTGTTCTTTCATTGTTACTGCCTGTAGGAATAAATTTCAAAATGCAGTGTTTAGTTACAATAACTATCAAAAAACATTAACATTAAACAATGACAACACTCTGATTTTACAGTGAATGGCATTTTTTTTTTAAGTTTGTCTGGCTTACTTCCAATCTATAGAGGTGATATATCCCCCACATGTATACTTACATGAGTATACACACATATAACTTTATTCACCCTAATATGCATGACAAGCTCCTTGAGTCATAAGGACAGAGCCATACGGAGCTGTCCCCCCATTGCTGGTTACATAGATTTGTTCTTTTGTAGAAAGAAGTCAGTTGCAATCCCAAGAAGTTGAGCTCTTAATAAGAGCAGAGACCTGGAGCCGACAGTTACAACATGAAACATGGAGACCTCCCCAACTTCCCAAGGACCAGTCTTTTTATTTTTCCCCATTTATTTTTTAGTTGTAGTTTGACACAATACATTTATTTTATTCATTTATATGTGACAAAATATAAGGATCAAACCCAGGGCCTCACACATGCTAGGTGAGCATTCTACCACTGAGCCACAACCCCAGCCCACTCAAAGACCAGTCTTAAGACCCTCTCTTCCCAGGGGTTGAGTTCTAAGAAAACATGGAAGGGACTGATGGGAGTTCTCCCACCTCCATGCAACGAAGAAACCCTCTTTCCTACATTTTCCAGAGTCTGGCAGCATATCCATTTGCTCTCCTCCTTTAAGAAGGCTTCGTATAATTTCATAAGCTGTGGAACCCAGTGAAATAAACCTTGTTGGTTCTGTCTTCCTCTATGAGAGGAATAAATTCCATAGGGAAAAATTTCAACACTATGTAGTATAATATTAAAAGACCCTCCTTTGAATTTACTTATAAATGGTACAATAATAGAATGAAGCTTATCAATTCAAGACTGAAAGGACTTATACAACATTATGAATAACAAGCACTCAGGAGATGTTATTATGCTTGTTTTAGACTTTAAAAAATGAGGTGCTGTTAATTTTATTCTTTCTGTTACACTTTGTCATTACATTGATCAAATCTGATTAAGCACCCATTTTTTTCAGCATACTCTATTCAGTAGAAATAAAATAAATTTAGTTGTAGTTTCAGCTATTCAAGCTGGTTTCTCTACTAAATTTCTCTTACTAAAAGTTTATTTTCTAGTAAATAGTTAATTTTTTATGTTTATAAGTAAGTATTTATAAATAGGTATAGATACTCCATACAAGTATCAAGTAATTTCATCTTCTAAGTCTTAAGTACAGCATAAACATTCCTGCCCTTAGCATCTCATTAATGGTAGGTACTATTAAAACACTTAAATAAGTGAACAGAAACCATATTTTCCACATATTTTTAAAGTTTCCTGGCTTATCTATATTCTATTCCTCTCTCTTAGTATTTGCCGTCCATTCCTGAACTAAATATTAATGGTTAAAACTCAAATGAATAAGCTCAAATTTCAAAGTTTATACAAATTTAAGGGTTTTAAATGATTAACATTTTAATTGTTAAGTATTCTCACTTTATATCAAGAAATATAGTAGATAATAAAAAATCATGTGTAAAAGTTTTATATTTATACTGATTTTTTTCCTCTGTATATATTTTGATACATGAGACAAGAATCTAGTGGCTTCTAAATTATTTTCTGCTTTATCTCTTATGTAACACAGAGGTTGAGAGAATATATATACATATGTAGATTTTTAAATTTTTTTTTTACTTGTCAATGGATCTTATTTTATTTACTTATATGTGGTGCTGAGAATTGAACAACCTCAGCCCCAGAGAATATATTTTTGCTCTGAAAATATAAGGTTTGTGGCTCAGTGGTAGAGCACTTGCCTAGTACATTTCGGGTTCTGGGTTCGATCCTAGCACCACATAAAAATAAAATAAAGATATTATGTCCAACTACAACTAAAACAAAATATTTAAAAATATATAAGTAATATAATATATTACTATTATTTGAGGTAAAGCATTTTATTTGGGCAAAGGCATAATATAATTGTGAAGTTTTAGTTAAAAAAATTCATATATTCATCTAAAGCAGCAGAAATATATTCATGACTTGTTTAATGTCGTAAGAAGGCATAATATCAGTGCTAAAATGGCTTGTTACAATCATCAGTTGAATGCACAATTGACTGTTATAATTTTCCACTATTCAGTATTTACCTTAATAAAGCAAAAAAGCTTTCAAGTAAATGTTCTTGCACCAGAGCCTTGGCCAAGTGAATGTATATTATTTATTTCCCAAGTTTCAAAAGTATTTAAAAAGATTTTTAACTGTAAAATTGAAAACTATTTGTTCATTTAGGGATAAATATAAATGAAATAGGATTACAATACTATTTGTGTATAATCTCCCAATTGTAAACAGTGGCTCAATTTTTTTTAAATCTATAAACTTGAGTCAAATATAACTGACTATAGCCAGTGGGCTACTGATTTGTGACTTCTTTGTTTGAAAAGAGAAATGACTGGCAGACTTTACTAGACAGAGGGAAGAAAGCACTGAAAAGCCCCAAACAACAAACTGATGGAAGTCCTTTTGAGAAGGTGACTAGAAAAGAGGATGGAGAGTACAGACAAAAAAAGGAGCATACAGCATCCTGCTCAAGATATTTAAATATATAGATATAGATATAGATATTTGGTTTCAATTCAATGTCCCTGAAATAATGAAATGTATTGTTGAAAATAGCATCACTTACCAAAATAGGAATGAATGGCTATATTGATATTTGTGGAGCATTCTTGTCTGTGTACAGTCCTTTAAAGGAGCTCCATCTTGGGTTAAACAAAGCATTTTTTAACATAAGTGATACTAGTAGTAATCCGTATTTTTTTCCTGGCTCATAGCCTGCTGTAGTGTAAAGAATTGTTCTGGTGAAAGTTACCCTTGCAGCACACAGTTGTTTAGTGGAAGTTTCAAATTGTAAAGTCTATAAGAATGATGCCATTTTACCTTAAGCTGAGAGTACATTAATTATTCACACTTAATGCTTGTAAGTATGTGATGTCCATGGATGTACATCTTGGATTTGTAAAAGCACAGTCATAACAGAAATTAAATGTGGAGATTTTATCTATGGCCCTCTCCCCATCCACCTGTAAAAGCTGGATATTAACATTAGATGATATATTATTTAGACAATATATTAAATTCTCTTGAATTGAAAGGTGGCTAAAGATAAATGAGAAAGTAGTTGGTTTGGTTTTATTTACATGGATTGCAAGGTTGTATAGTCACTAAAATAAAACTCCATGAAAAAGTTATTTTCAAAATCTCAGGTTATATCAATCTTCTTGGGGAGCCACAACTGCATTATTTCTGTAAAAAGGGAGAAATTTGAAAACAGATGTTATAATACATGACTTCTAAGTGGAAATAAATGATTATGGAAAACACAAAGTCAATGGCATGACTGGTGAAGTCTCTCATATTGTGACATGATTCTGGAAAGCTGGAAAAATTCTCTTAACACTGATCTAGGAGGTGCTCTTAAAACAGAACTAATTTTGCAACACGTAAACAGCTTACAAAGTCACAATGTTTCTTAGATGTTGGGAACTATAATGAAAAACAAAGTCAGGGTTGATATGAATTTTCCACTTACCTTGAAAATTAAGAGTTCATTAGAGTACTGCTACATTTTAGATCACATCCCAAGTTTTAAAAAATCTAATAAGGAAGCTTGTCACTACGGTCTATTTATTTTATGATTGAAAGGGAGTTTCTACTCTTAATTTTTGTGACCAATCCAAAAATTATCTTATAGTTTATATCATTAGTGATTCAGCATATCTGTCACAAGATATCAATGATGGAATTTGTTTGTTTTACTATTGACAGTTTATATGGGCTTTGAGTTTTCAAATTGCTTAAACAGAATACTGTTTACTTTTAAAGTATATTGAGTAACCACAGAAACATTTAAAGATTAGAAACTATCTTTAAAAATTTCTCACACACACTGATGTTGTTGCCAGTGAGAATTTAAGAACCAAAATGTGTTTAAAAGTGGCATTTATCATGTATTGTTCAATATATGATTTGTATTTTAATAAGGTGATAATACTTGTGTGTCCCCTTTTATCTTTCTCTCCTATCTAGTCCTCTATTTCTTTACATTTAGCACAAAAATGAAAGTAATTTGATATGTGGCCTGTTTTTTTCTATTCTGATCTTTAACAGAATAGAAAATAACTTCTGAATTACATGTCCCTTCTATGAGTACAGTGTCAAGTCAATTTAAATAAAATAAAATAGAACAAATGAACAGACCATATTGTAAAGAAGAAGAATATACCGCTGTTATTAGGCTATCTTTTCAAAATTATGTAGCATAGAGGAAATGTCTAGAATTTTCTTATTTTTATTAAAAGCTGCTGCATTTCCTTTGAAAAATTAAAACCATTTCAATTATTCTGTACAAATTATAAGTAATAGAAAAACTGCTTATTGAACTTGAACACAAGGCTGTAGTTGCCACAGATATCAAGACTCCCGTTTTGTTTGTGATTACCACTAAGTGTAAAAGAAAGAGAAAATGATGAGTGCAGCTGATCTGGTGCTAAATATTCCAAGCTTCTGCATTATTCTTTTTCCTGAGGTGTACTCTGTTTCAACATCAGCTGCTTTGCACTATAGTATAGTACACCCCACTGCTAACTTTTAAAAACAATTATCTTAAAAAACTGTAAACAATTTAAGTATACACATATCAGTAGTGTTGATTGAATTTTCTATTTATGCTCATTGCATTGTAGGCATTAAGCAGCAGGTATGATAAATTCATAGCAAAATGCTGCAGTAATTGCATGAGCTTGTACCAGATTTGGAAGGCTGGGTGAATTAAATCAGGAGCCCAGTAGCACACTGTACCATCATTTCCCCCTAGATATTGCCAAAATTGTGTTTAAATATTCATTCTTTCTTTCATTCAAACAAATATTTAGTGACTTTCTATAATGAGTGTGTATATGCATATATGTGTTAAAGAGTATCTGTATATATGTGTATAATTAGTCTTATTCAATAATGTTTAGCAACGAGAAAACTAACCACCTTTGCTTTAGTGTTTTGTGCTGTAGAAAAAAATATATATATCTAAAGTGAATGAACTGTGTGTCAGAAAATTTCATTCACTTTCTGTGAGACATTAGGTCAGTAACTTTATTCATTCCATACATTTTTAACAAACTTTATTATATGTCAGGAAAGTACTATTGCAGTGGGACCATAAAAATAAAAAAGATATTATATTCCTGAATAAGATGGGAAGAAAACACTGGAAGCTTAGAAAATGACATAAAGATGACACAGAGGTATGAAACTTCCTGGCCATCTTAATGTAAGTAGGATGCTGGTAAAATGACTAAAGAGTAGGATGCAAGGGAAGGATATCAGGACTGAGAGATAGTGATGGTGATAAAAACTGGTGAGAATATATGGAGTACTGTTTACAGGGAACATTGCCTGACATGTGGAAGAATTTGGGCTTTATTCTCTCTGCAATTGAAATGCTTTAAGCAAAAAAAAAAAAAAAAAAAGTAGACTATTTTAGAAAAATGATTCTGACAGTAGTAAGGAAGATGATTTGGACACCTCTAAAATGCTGTGTTCCAAGCAACGGAAAAAGAGCTGCACGTGGATAAGTTCAAGAATATGGTAAAACAGTTTCTGTTGAATTTAACTCTGGATCAAAATAAATTCCATGAAAAAACAAATCCTGCGAGATTTGTAATGTTTTAGATGGATTTCACACATTCTCTCTTTCTAGTAACATTTTATCCTTACTTAGTTTTTTAGGCTGCAAATGATACTACTTATGAACAATCCTTAAGCGTGGATTTCTCAAAAGGCAAGAAACCAGAGAATACTCATTTGAATATAGGCATAAGGAAGGGTTCATTTCTTCACCCACACAGATTTTTGTTGCCCCTGCCAGGCAAGGGTCTGCTCCCATCTCAGAAGAAGCCATATTTTTGGCCTGAAGCTTATACAGTGTGGGGAGGCCGCCCTTTTTTCAAAAGAGGATATTAATTCTGAATACTGAATTGAGCTATTAAGGACTGTTTAGAGGAGCTGGGGTTGTGGCTCAGCGGTAGAGCGCTCACCTAGCATATGCAAGGCTCTGGATTCCATCCTCAGCACTACATAAAAATAAATAAAATAAAGGTATTGTGCCCAACTACAAATAAAGAATAAATTTTTTTAAGAGAGAGAGAGAATTTTTTAATATTTATTTTTTAGTTTTCAGCGGACACAACATCTTTGTTTGTATGTGGTGCTGAGGATCGAACCGGGCCGCACGCAATGCCAGGCAAGCGCGCTAACACTTGAGCCACATCCCCAGCCCAGAATAAATATTTTTTAAAAGGAAGATCATTTAGAATGAACAAAGAGATCACAACAAATTACAAAATGGAGAAATACCATAACTTTGTTAATTAAAATCTAACACATCTCTCAAGATATTTTTCTTAATGTTTTGGCTTCATACTTACCTTGCAATGTGACAATAATGTCCATTAGTTCTTATAGAGAAAATAGTAATCAGTCTTTCCACTGGCAGGGTTGATTGAATTTTTACTTTTGATAGTAGCAATGCATAAAGAATGATTTTTTACACAGTTGTATTTATTGTGGTGCTTCAGGTTTGCTTCCTATAAACACACAAATGTATTTTGTTAAATTCCTATCAAAAAAAGGAGAAAGTGTTATTAGTGTATTTTAACTATATATGTGGCATTATTAAATATATTTCTGAAAGGAAAATACTTCTCCTTTGACAAAGGTACTCAAAAAAGTCAAATTCTTGATTTACTGTTTTGTATGTTTAGTATGTGGAAGAATTTTTCATAGTCTGATTTTGGGCTGTGTACATTTCAACCATGTTTGTCCTATGCTACCCATTAGTTTCCAGTGTTGGAACACATTCATTTTGCATTGTATCCCCTGTACCTGCATAGAGGGTAGTGAAATTACTACCAGAAACCATTTCTAGAGTTGGCAATAACTTAACTAAAATGTTAAAGATAAATAAAGGCAGATACTAGATAAAGTAGTGAGAATAAGAGAAATAGTCCAGTGAGATCTGAACTCACTTTTGGATTATACAGAAGTAATTGAGTGTTTAAAGGCAGAATGAACTGAATAAGCAGTAGCTTAATGGAGTTAGATAAAAACGAAATTACAAAACAGGGCGCATGTAGGTTGATTCCTGTGAAATCCATAGGGTTTGCTAATTCATGCTTATTAGGCTCCTACCTTCCCATTGGATACAGGAAGACAGGGCCTCTTTCTTCAGGTGCCAATTGGAACTAACAGTAAATTCTTTTGGCATCCTTGTGTTCTCACAGGCAAGCACTTTAAGAAAGGCTAGTGTTGTCCTAGGGATGTGGTCTTAAGCTATTGTAAACTGTTAATTTTTTGTCAAGGCTGTATAGGCCAAAGTTAAAATTAAGTTGCTAAGGAGCTAGGCTTCAGTTTGGTGACAAAGAAAATCATTGTCAGTACTCGTAAGTTATTTCAAACGAAGATATCTGCCATTACACCAAACTGAATGTATCTCTATCTTACTCTGAGTTGTATCTTACATTGTCCACAGCAACTGTGACATTTCCCAACACAAAAGGAAATACAAAAATGGAAGGAAAGTTGGTCTAGAAAAAGACAGTCTTTATTTACTTCAGTAAAACATTATCAAGTATGGATAGATTGTCCTCCACATGATGGAATTAGAGAGTCTTCAAACTGAGAGTCAAGAAGGATAAGAGAGGAGTTAAGTGACTGTATATAGGTATAACCCCAACTACTGCCCCACTCCCTAACAACATAGTCAATTCCCAGAAGGATGTCAATAGGTAATTGAGAATATGAAAGAATTTCCTAGAGAAACTGTATTTCCCCTGAAAGAGAAATAGCTTACTTAAGGATTCTCTAACAAAATAACTACTCCCCACTTTCCCCTTTAATGAACGCTCAGTTACCAAACCCAGCTCATATGTACAAAACATCCAATCTGAAAAAAGGAATATCCTCAAAAAGGTAAATATAAAAAGATATTACAAGTATGAACGATCAGGAAGTTTTTTAAGAAACAGAACATTTTTTTTTATTTCATTTCAAAATACTCAATTCTAGATACTATGCATAGCCAAACCATCATTCAAAGGCAGGATAAAGATATAAAAGACATGCAAAGTTTACAAATAAGTTTCCTCCTATGCACTCTTTCTTGTATACTACTAGAAAATATGATCCATCAAAATGATGAAATAAATCAAGAAAGAAAATATTTTTTTAATTTTTAATCCTCCTTACAGAAATACGGATCATATGTAGAGGAGAGCTGAACAGAACTGGATAATAGTAAAAATAAGTGCCACTAAAACAACTAATCAATAGATCTAGGAAGCAACTCAGCAGCCGTTAAAGTATAAAAAGAAGGTTTCAATTGAAATGTGTGTTTTTTTTTTTAACCTACCTTTGCCCAAAGGTAAACCTGAGATGTTTTTATCATGCTGAACATAATTCAGTGTTTCTGAGAGACACAGTAGTTATGAAGAAGGATCAAGAAACCAATTTAGATAAGTTATTTCACTTAGAATCTCAAAGTATCTTTGGTTCAAACCTGAGGAACTGTAATTAGGGTACATGCTTTATTCACTATGTGCTATACAAATAATTATGATGTAGGAGAGAAAATAGTAGTATCAGAAGAGAGGTAAGAATAATTGCAACTGCAATATACAGTTCACAAAATATTTTTGCTATATTTAGATTATGACAAAGTACTTTGGAAGGATTTGGGAATGGAGAGGTAACTTGGGCCAGGTGAATGGAGAATATGGTATATGCCAGTACTGACCATCAGGGTGGAATTAAAACTTCCCCAGTAAATTTTCAAGATTTGCTGTAAACTGTTTATGGTGTTAGTAGGATATTTTGGAATGAGATACAAATTGGCATTTTCCATTGGGAAATGGAAAATGATCTGGACCATTGACTTGATTTCAACATTTTGCCGGGTAGACAGATGGGTCAAACTGATTTGAATACTGCAGATGCAAAATCTATGAACTGAAATTCTTTTAGGATTAAGCAGAGCAAAAAGACAAATTTAGATGACTAAGAGCTTTTTCTCTTCAGCTAATAAATTTTTATAGTAACTATTTTAATTGAGAGTTTTCTAAAATAAATTGAGTATATCTGTTTCTTCTTAAGCAGAGTAGAGAAAAATAACTTTGATTTTTATATTTTTCTTCTAGTTGGTGTTTGTATCCTTTTCCTTGTGGAATATCAGGTTAATTATGTTATAGAGCTTTTTAAAAAAATACACTTCACTGTGTTAGCCATTGCTCATATAATACACTCAAATTTCAAATCTTGTTTTAACTGTTTTGTAGAATTTTTTGATAGAAATAGCATGTAGAATGATGAAATCTGACCTCTTTGTGTAGCCATCAGTAGAAACAGCTGTGAGATTGGCAAAAATCACTTAATAGCAGATATAGGATTGCTTAATTGAGTAACTGATCTTTTCAGACCTGCTGGTCGTATTCCAAATCTAAATGAATTGGGAAATAACAAAATATGTCTATAACCCCTCAGTAACTTCAGACATTCCACCCATAGTAGAACACAACATAAGTCTGTTTCCTTATGTTTTCTTAGCTTTTTCATCTTCAATAAAAATGGTAGAAAGATTACAATACCCATCTTTAGGCATCATTGAAAGAATTAAACAAACTAAATGAAAAATACACAAAGCTTATTGCATAGTAGATGCTCAGTGTCATTTTTCCCTTCCCTTTGCTAAAGGTTCTCTACCTTATGATGGCAAATAACTAAATGCATGACTAGTGTTCTATATCAGTCTTCTTGTTGCTCTGACAAAATAGCTGAGATAAATAAAGAGTAAAGATTTATTTTGGCTCACAGCTTCATGGTCACTAAGCCCTCTTGCCCTTGGGCATGTGGCAAGGTACTTCATGGCAGCTGAGACACAAAAGAGAGTGGAAGAAAGGAACCAGGATTCTAATATACCGTCAGAGATCCTGTCCCCAGTGACCCAACTTCCTCCAACTCGGCCTCAAACAGAAGTGTGACTTACCATTGTTCTAGGCATCCCTCAATCCAGTCACAGTGACAACCAAGATTAAGCCCTACACACAACACCCTCCATGTATACTAAGTGCCTATTTCCTTTTTCCCTTACAAGGCTTTTATTTCAAAAACAGAAATAGGAAACTTGTCCCTTTGCAATTTTAAACATAGTTATTTCCATTGCCTTTCTGAGCTGACACACTTGGAATTTTGCAGAAGAAATAAGTATATATGCCATTTGCTTGGTTTATTTAAAATTAATTTATTCTAATTAGGTATATATGGCAGCAGAATGCATTTTGATTCATTGTATACAATTGGAACACAAAATTGCATTTCTCTGTATGTGATGTAGCGTCGCACGATATGTGCAGTCGTACATGCAGTCATACATGTACCTAGGGTAAGGATGTCCATCTCATTCCATCTCATTCCACCATCTTTTCTGCCCCCATGCCCCCTCTCCTCTCTTCCCTTTGCCCAATCACAGTTCCTCCACTTTTCCCATGCCTTGCCTCATTATGGATCAGCATCCACTTATCATCCACTTTGGTTTCTTGGGATTGGCTTAGTATGATATTCTCTAACTCCATCCATTCACCTGCAAATGCCATAATTTTATTCTCTTTTAATGTGGAGTAATATCCCATGTGTTTATATACCACAGTTTCTTTATTCATTCATCTATTGAATGGCATCTAGGTTGATTGCACAGTTTAGCTATTGTGAATTGAGCTGCTATAAACATTGATGTGGCTGTGTTACTATAGTATGCTGATTTTAAGTTCTTTGAATATAGACCAAGGAGTGGGATAGCTGAGTCAAATGGTGGTTCCATTCTAATTCCTAAGGAATCTCTATACTGCTTCCCAGATTGGTTATACCAATTGCAGTCCTACCAGCAGTGTATGAGTGTGCCTTTTACCCCAGTCCTTACCAATACTTATTGTTGTTTGTATTCTTGATAACAGGCATTCTGACTGTGTGAGATGAAATCTTAGCTTTTATTTGCATTTCTCTAATTACTAGAGATGTTGAACATTTTCTCATATATTTGTTGATCGATTGTATATCTTCTGCGAAGTGTCTGTTCAGCTCCTTATTCCATTTATTGATTGTATTGTTTGTGGGTATTTTGTTTTTTGGGTTTTTTCTTTTTCTTTTTTTTTTTTTTGGTGTTAAATTTTTTGAGTTCTTTATATATCTTGGAAATTAGTGCTCTCTTTGACATGCGTGTAGCAAAAATGTGGTCCCAAAATGTAGGCTCTCTCTTGAAATCATTGATTGTTTCTTTTGCTGAGAAGAAGCTTTTTAGTTTGAATCCATCCCATTTATTGATTCTTGATTTTATTTCTTGTGCTTTAGGAGTCTTGTTGAAGAAGTCAGGGCCTAATCCAACGTGATGAAGATTTGGGCCTACTTTTTTCTCTATTAGGCCCGGAGTCTCTGGTCTAATTCCTAAGTCCTTGATCCACTTTGAGTTGAGTTTTGTGCATGGTGAGAGATAAGGTTTAGTTTTATTTTGCTGCATATGGCTTTCCAGTTTTCCCAGCACCATTTGTTGAAGAGACTACCTTTTCTCCATTGTATGTTTTTGGCACCTTTGTCTTGTATGAGATAACTGTATTTATGTGGGTTTGTCTCTGTGTCTTCTATGCTGTACCATTGGTCTATAAGTCTATTTTGGTGCCAATACCATGCTGTTTTTGTTATTTATAGCTTTGTAGGGTACTTTCAGGTCTGATAATGTGATGCCTCCTGCTTCACTCTTCTTGCTAAGGATTGCTTTGGCTAATCTGGGTCTCTTATTTTTCCAAATGAATTTCATTACTGCTTTTTCTATTTCTATAAGGAAGGATGTTGGGATTTTAAGTGGAATCATATTGAATCTGTATAGCACTTTGGGTAATATGACCATTTTGACAATATTAATTTTGCCTATCTAAGAGCATGCAAAATCTTTTCATCTTCTAAGGTCTTCTTCAATTTCTTTCTTTAGTGTTCTGTAGTGCACCATGATCAAGTGGTGTTCATTCCAGAGTTTTGAGGTTGGTTCAACATATGGAAATCAATAAATAAATTCATCACACCAATATACTTAAAAGATAAGAATTATATGATTTATCAATTGATGCAGAGAAAGTATTTGACAAAATACAGCATCCTTTTATGTTCAAAACACTAGAAAAAACTAGGGATAGTAGGAATGTACCTCAACATTGTAAAAGCTATCTGTCCTAAACCCAAGGCCAACATCATTCTAAATGGAGAAAAATTGGAAGCATTCCCTCTAAAAACTGGATCAAGACAGGGATGCCCTCTTTCACCACTTCTATTGAACTTAATGCTTGAAACTCTAGCCAGAGCAATTAGACAGACAAAAGAAATTAAAGGGATATGGATAGGAAAAGAACTCAAACTTATCATTATTTGCTGAAGTAGCAGGACATAAAACCAATACCCATAAATCAAATGCATTTCTATGAATCAGTTATGAATCTTCTGAAAGAGAAATTAGGAAAACTACCCCATTCACATTAACCTCAAAAAATAAAATAAAATACTTGGGAAACATTTGCTTGTTTTAGGAATACATAGAGTGAAAAACTAACTCATGCTAAATTCCTTCATCTCCGTCAACTTCTTGCACTTCTATCTTTCTGTGAAGTATCCACTTTTCCTACACATATTTCTATACAAACACAGGAATGATTAATTCCTCAGGAATGGAGCTGTGTGCTGTGGTTTCAATAAAAACACAATAATTTGAAGTTGTAATATACATATTATCTCTGCATGTTTCTATGTTATATTGTCTCTATATCAAAGGGACCTAAATTTCAAATTTGAGATCAGAAAATCTTTTGAGAAAATGTTTCTTTTTTGAAATAATTTAAATCATATGCATTTCAACCTTTCTGCACTAAATTCAGGAAAGTATAAAAAAGGAAAATATCTGACTTGAAATTTTGATAAATTTTGCCTTGATTATTTTATATCTTATTTAATATATGGCAATGAAGCTTTCAGTACACTTCAGTAGAAACTGTGGTGAATCAACATCTGAGTCTTTTGTCTGCCTTATCCCAAATACCAAGCCCCTTCTTCTCTATTTTACTTTCAAAGGTAAAATCATTTTCAGAGTAAATGGATCATAAGAAGACATGTTTTATGTTACTTAAATAATATACCAAAATATACAAACACACATGTATATATGTAGGTAAATCAATAAAACACTCTCATAAAACATGCCTATATACATACATTTACATATACATACAGTACCACCAAATATGTCTACCATTCCAGGAATTGATATGTTGGTTAATATCTATATTTTTTACTAGCACCTTTTCTAATTAGTTATCTGCTTAGCTATATTCACATATATACATTTAGGAAACATGTAGTTTTTTTATATTCACAAACCTATCCAAATTCTATTTGCTCTTTAATTTTCTGTCTAGAAATTGACATTGAACGCTGTGTACGAGAATCAATCAACCTATTTTGTTGGACGCCTAAAAGTGCTACTTATAGACAGCATGCTCAACCTCCAAAACCAACTTCTGACAGCAGTGGAGTCAGAAGTTCACCATATTTTTCAGCTGAATGTGTAGAGCCTCCAAAAACAGATCTGGTATGTATTTGCAGATTGAAATTACAAACTCTAAAAGAAGATGTATGCAAAAGTAATATATCCTGGTATTATTATTGCTCTTAATATTGTTATTTATATCCTTTTTAATGGAGCTATTTTCTAATATATGATTGCATTCACACAGATATTTCAAAAAAATCTATATTTAGACATTACAGTTAAGAAACTTATTTTACACATTATTTCATATTTTATTTTCTATGCAATCACAGTATCTGTGTATGCATCAAGTTTATGTGTAATAAGAGATACCAGAAGCAAAGGAAGAATTGTTAATAGGAATTTATTTGTTGGTTGATAAAAGAGATAACATTTTGAAAAACTGTTTTTCAGGTTTTTCTATATTGTCCTTCTTATAAAACACAATTTATAAATATGATGAATGTAGCTTTCAGTTATAATTATTCATATGTTCCAAATGTTCTATTACCACAATATATTAATTATTTCCATAAAATCAAATTTCAATTACATATATTGTTTTATGATCCTTTAATATACTTAATAGAGTAGACTTTAACGTAAAATTTTATATTCTAATAATAAACACTTTCCAATTTTTTTCAATTTATTTTTATTTTTATTGGTATACTATAATTATACATAATAGTGGGATTTATTATGGCATGTTTGTACATGTATGTACCATAATTTTATCAGTCTCATTTCCCAGTACCTTCCCATTCCCTCCCCTCCTTCCTTCACCTGATCTTCTTGCTCTAGTCTACTGAATCTCCTTTCTATTATTACTTTTACTTTAATTAGTACATAATAATTACACAGTCTGTGTCTATATAAATATACACACATACATATATATGTACATGTATATACATATGCAGGAATCACTAGTGTGTTTGTATCTTGGTAGCACAATTTGGTAGATTTCATTCCTCAGCACTTCCCTATATCCTCCTGTCCTCCTTCTCTCTTGATCCCCTTCCTCTGTTTCTGGCCTTCTCTTTTCTTGAGATTGTCCCCTTTTTTTTAATGCCTTCCCCTACCTCTACCCCTGAAACATCCCTATAGGAGTGAAAACATTTGACTCTTGACTTTCTGAGTCTGACTTAAACATGATGTTTTCCAGTTTCATCTATTTATCCACAAATGACATAATTACATACTTTATAGCTGATTGACTCTCCATTGTATATGTAAACCACATTTTCTTTATTCATTCATCTCTTGACAGGCACCTAGGCTAGTTACATAATTTGGCTACTGTGAATGCTGCTGTTATAAACTTGGTATGCATGTTATCTCTACAGTATGTTGATTTTGATTCTTGGGGACAATAGCTGAGCAATAAGGTGGTTCCATTCCTAGTCTGTTGAGGAACTCCTTACTGCTTTCAAAGTAGTTGTGCTGATTTGTAGTCCCACTAACATTATATACCTTTTACTCTACTTCCTTACCAGCAATTGTCATTATTTATGTTCTTGATGATTGTCGTCCTAACTGGAGGAGGAATATCTGTTTTTATGCCAATACATGCTATTTTATTACTACAACTTTGTAGTATAACTTGAGATCAAGTGTTTTGATGCCTCTAATCTCACTCTTACTACTCAGGATTGTTTGGGCTATTCTGTCTTTTTTTCTCCCATATGAATTCTTGAACAATTTTTCTAGTTCTGTTTATGAAAAATGTCATTGAAATTTTCATGGGGATTGCATTGAAACTATAGATTGCTTTTATAATATGGCCATTTTGACAATATTATATCTGTCTATCCAAGAATATGGAAATCCTTCCATCTTCCAAGGTCATCTTCAATTTCTTTCTTCAGTGTTCTATAATTGTCATTATAGAGGCCTTTTAGAATTATTTTATGGTGGGGGTGGCTATTGTGAATGGAATTGTTTTTCTGATTTCTTTCTCAGCAGATGCATCATTGGAATGTAAGAAAGCTAATGATTTTCATATATTGATCTTTTGTCATTATAATTTGCTAAATTTGTTACTTATTAGAAGTGTTTTGGGGGGAGGGGTCTTCTAAGTATAGTATCATGTCATCAGCAGACAGATATTTTCAGTTCTTCTCCTATTTGTAATCCTTAAATTTCCATCTCTTGCCTGATTACTCTGACTAGAGTTTTAAGAACTATATTGAGTAGGAGTGGTAAGAGTGGACACTCTGGTCTTCTCCAGATTTCAGAGGAAAGCTTTTAGTTTTTCCCCATTCACTGTGATTTGTTATCTATAACATGGGGTTTGTTATCTATAACCTTTATGATGTTAAGGTATCATTTCTTCCATCTCTAGTTTATTCAGTATTTTTTAAAAATATTTATTTATTTATGTATCTTTAGTTTTAGGTGGATACATTAGTTTGTTTTTATGTGGTGCTGAGGTTCGAACCCAGTGCCTCGTGCATGCTAGGTGTGCACTCTACCACTGAGCCACCACTCCAGCTATTCAGTATTTTTAACATAAATGGAAGCCAGATTTTGTTAAAGGATTTTCTGCATGTATTGAGATGATCATGTGATCTTTGCCCTTAATTCTAAATTATGTCATATATCTTATTTATCAATTTGTATATGTTCAACCAACCTTGTATTCCTGGGATGAATCCAGCTTGGTCATGATGTATAGTCTTCATAATGTATTTTTGAATAGCTACTATTTTATTAAGGATTTTTTGCATCTATGTTCATCAGAGATCTTGGTCTATAGTTTACTTTCCTTGATGTATATTTATCTGGTTTTGCTATCAGGGTGATACTGGCTTTGTAGAACAAATTTGGGAGTGTTCTTGAATTTCTATTCATGAAATAATTTGAAGAGGCTATCTGGTTGTAGGCTTTTCGTTGTTAGAAAGTTTATTATTACTGCTTCAGTCTCATTACTTGATATTGGTTGTTTAGGTTTTCTGTATTCTCTTGGTTCACTTTGGGTGGGTAATATGTTTCTAGAAATTTGTGAATATCTTAGATTTCCCAATTTATTGGAATATATATTTTTAAAATAGTCCCTAGTGATTTTCAGAAATACCTGTATTGATATCTCCTTTTTCATCTCTATTTTTGTTGATTTGTGTCTTCTTTCTCTTTTTGTTACTCTGGCTAAGGGTTTATCAATCTTTGTTGATTTCAAAAAAACCAACTCTGTTTCATTGCTCCTTCTTTTTTTAATTCTCTAATTTCTGATTTTAGTATCCCTGTATCATACTGGTTTTGGAATTAGTATATCCCTGCTTTCATGGGCCTTAAGGTGTATCATTAGATTCTTTATGTGGGATCTCTCTCTCTCACCGCCCCCACCCTTTTAGTGTACTTAGGCACTTATTACTATGAATTTCCTTCTTAGAAATGCCTTCATAGTGTCCCAGATATTCAGATATTTTTGGTACATTGTACCACTATTCTTTTTTTAAATTAATTTATTTATTCTAATTTGTTACACGTGACAGCAAAATGCATTTTCAGTTCATAGACACAAATGGAGCACAATTTTTCATTTCTCTGGTTGTACACAAAGTAGAGTCACACCATTCGTGTCTTCCATACATGTACCTAGGGTAATGATTTCCTTCTCATTCTATCATCTTTCCTCTCCCCATGCCACCTCCCTTCCCTTCCTTCCCTTTTGCCATGTCCAAAGTTCCTCCATTCCTCCCAAGCTCCCCCCACCCCCATTATGGATCAGCCTTGACTTATCAGAGAAAACATTCAGCCTTTGGTTTTATGGGATTGGCTTACTTCACATAGCATGATATTTTCCATTTCCATCCATTTACCTGCAAATGCCATAATTTTATTCTCTTTTAATATTGAGTAATGTTCTATTGTATATGTATATACTACAGTTTCTTATACATTCATCTATTGAAGGACATCTAGGTTGGTTCCATAGTTTAGCTATTGTGAATTAAGCTGCAGTAAACATTGATGTGGCTGCGTCACTGTAGTATGGTGATTTTAAATCCTTTGGGTATAAACTGAGGAGCGGGATAGCTCTGTCAAATGATATTCCATTCCAAGTTTTTAAGGAATCTCCGTACTGCTTTCCATATTGGTTGCACCAATTTGTAGTCCCACCTGCAATTTATGAGTGTGCCTTTTCCCCCACATCTCACCATCACTTAATGTTGCTTGTATTCTTGATAACTGCCATTCTGACTGGAGTGAGATGAAATTTTAGAGTAGTTTTGATTTGTATTCTCTATTGCTAGAGATGTTGAACATTTTTTTAAGTATTTGTTGATTGATCATATATCTTCTTAGAAGTGTCTGTTCGGTTCCTTAGCCTGTTTATTGATTGAGTTATTTCTTTTTTTTTTTTTTTTTTTACTGTTTTTTGAGTTCTTTATATATCCTGGAGATTATTACTCTATTCGTTGTGCATGTGGTAAAAATTTGCCCCCATTCTGTAGGCTTTGTATTCACCTCATTGATTATTTGTTTTGCTGAGAAGAAGTTTTCCACCTTGAAACCATCTCATTTATTGATTCTTGTTAAAAAAGGGGGGGGGGGGGGCTAATTCAACATGATAAAGATTTGAGCCTATTTTTTCCTCTATTAGGCCCAGAGTCTCTGGTCTATTTCCTAAGTCCTTGATCCACTTTGAGTTGAGTTTTGTGTATGGTGAGATATAGGGTTTAGTGTTTAGTTATCTTTTGCTACCTATGGCTTTCCAGTTTTCTTAGCACCATTTGTTAAAGAGGCTGTCTTTTCTCCATTGTATGTTTTTGGCACCTTTGTCTAGTATGAGATAACTGTATTTATGTGGGTTTGTCTCTGTGTCTTCTATACTGTATCATTGGTCTACAAGTCTATTTTGGTACCAATACTATGCCATTTTTGTTTACTTTTGCTCTGTAGTATAGTTTAAGCTCTAGTATTGTGTATCACTATTCTTGATTGATTTAGGGATTTTTTTTATTTCTCATTTCTCCTATAATCCACTTCTTTCAAAAGAGTATTATTATTCAATTTCCACATGTTTATATAGTTTCTATGATTTTTCTTGTTATCAATTTCTAATTTTATTCCATATGATTTGATAAGATGCAAAGGATTTTATCAGTTTTTTTGAATTTGCTAAGACTTACTTAGTGACCTAAAACATGGTCTGTTTGGGAAATGGTTCTATGAGCTTCTGAGAAGAAAATGAATTTGACTGTTGTTGGATGAAATATTCTATAGATGTCTATTAAATTTATTTGATTTATAGTAATATTTAGGTCAGAAGCATCTTTATTGGTTTTATGTCTGTATGACCTGTCTATTGGTGAGAGGTGGGTGTTGCAAACAGTGTTAATCCGAGACTTAACCTGAAGAACTGTGTGTTTTATGTACTTACATACACCCAACATTTTGGGCATATATATGTAATGTAATTACAGCTTCTTGTGGTATTATTCCCTTTACTACTATGTAGTAACCTTCGTTATCTCTTCTGATTAATTTTTGCTTGAAATCTTGTTGTTGTTCAGCATGAGAATAGCTACTCCTGCTTATTTTTAGACTCCATTTGAATGAAATATCTTTTTCAGTTTTGTTATTTTCAGTCTATTGGATGTCTTTACCTTAAGGTGAGTTGTAAAAAGCATGTAATTGAGTTTTGTTTGTTGTTGTTTAATTCACTTTGCCAATCTATGTCTTTTAATTGGAGATTTGAGACTCTTTACATTTAGAGTTATTATTTCCTGTCTTTTTGGTTTGTTTCATTATTTAATTTGGTTTTAATTTTCATTTATTTAACTCCTCTTCTAGTGAGCTTCATCTATTTGGGAGCTCTGGGATTTGTTTTTGAATTTTTCTCTGTGTGATATTCCTTGAGGTATTTTCTATAGTGCTAACTTAGTAGTCATATATTCTTTTAATTTATCCTTTTCTTGGAAAGCTATTATTTCTTCTTTAATTCAGAAAGATAGCTTTTGGTTGATAATTGTTTTCGTTCAGAGCTTCAGTTATCTCATTTCAAGCTTTCTTGAATTTCAGATTATGATCTGAGAACTCACAAGTTGTCTTATTAGTTTACCTCTAAATGTTACCTGATGCTGTTCATCTTGTAGTTTTTATTGTTTGATTATTCTTATTCTCTGTTAGTCATTTTGATTATCATGTGTCTTAGAGAGGTTTTTTTGGTTTTGTTTCATTTCGTTTTTATTTAGTCAATTTCAGGGTCTGTATGCAACTTGTATGTGGATATCCATCTCATTCCTCAGACTTAAAAAAATTTTCTGCTATTCTTATTATAAGAGGTTCTAAATGCCATTGTCCTATATATGTATGCCCTCTTTAATCCCAGTGACTTAAGTTTGGTCTCTCAGTGTTGTCTCAGAGTTCTTGTGTATTCTGATCATTGTCCTTTTTTTTTTCCTCCTCCTCCTTTATTTCTTACCAAGTGTTCAAGTTCATATATCCTGTCTTTGAGTCCTGAAGTTCAGTTTTCTATACAATCTAATCTGTTAATGATCCTTTCATCGGAATTTTTATTGAATTTATTGTGTCTTTTATTTATCAACCTTTTGCAGTCTTTCCTGGAAGTTTTATCCCCTTCAATATCTGTGACTTCTTTGGGGGAAGATTATAAATTTGGGAGAGAGACTTGTTTGCCTGTTGCTTCATGTTTTCAGAACTCTTATACTTGTACATCTGTTGAGATGGATTACACTTTTTTTTTATGAGGTGGTCCTTTTGTGTAGTTATCTCTTTTTTAAAAGTGCTATGTTGTTGGTATATTAATTAGAGGAAAAACTGAGGTAGGAAGGTAAAAAATTGTTTAAAATATTCAAAACATATACAAAGGAAAAGCAGAGAGGTAGCCAGTGACAGTTATAAATAAAGAGGAGATAACATTAAAAAAAGAGATTAAGAGAATTTAGCTATTAGAAGGAGAAGAAAGGAGAAAGCATAAAAAGGGAAATGAAAACAAACAAAACTCAAACAAAATCAAACAACCCAACCCTCCAAAGACAAAACAAAACAACAAATTGGTTAAAATATCTATATCTATATAGTTTTAGATATATCTCCATTAGCCAGTCTGAGTGGCAGGAACACACACACACACACACACACACACACACACACACATACACACACACACACAGAGATACACTAAATAAATAAATAAGATTAAAAGAAAAATATCTAATTAAAAAATGAAGGAATTGTCTTCCCTGTAGCAAAACTGTCAGCAGGGATGGATATTCACTCCCTATGCCAGATTGCCCTCCTTTCTGTTTCTTTTTTGACTATGTTTCCCTTAGAGAGAGCAAGGGCTGGCAGCAATTAAATCCATCCTCTTTGTGTTGTTCACCAAGCTTTGTGCAAGAGTGGCCTAGAAACAAAGCTGGTTGTAATAGCTTTCAGCGTCCCTTCTTACCAGTTTATGGTATGATATAATCAGAAGTACTGACCATTGGAGTTTATCCAAGCAGACTAGATCAATGCACTCTTAGGGCAGGGCTGGTGCAGAGTAAATGGGAAGTTCCAGCAGTTGGGGTTTAGCTTTAATCAGACCTTTGGAACTTTGTTGGGTGGTATATGCTCCAGAGAGGTTAGATCAACACACCCTAGGGCAAAGCAGATGCTGATCTCTGGTGGGCATCTGAATGTCAGGAGCCTCCCAAGAACTCCACTCCTATGGCAGAATAACTAACACTTTATGTTCTTGCTCACGCCACTGCCCGTGAATGTGCTCTTCCCAGGACTGGCCTTCAAGAACAATAATGCCTACCTGTTCAGCTTTTGGATCCCCATTGACTGGTCCTGTGAGCCACCAGGACCCAAAGCAAAAGCAAGTCACACTCCCCTCTATTCCCTAACCTGAATCACTCTGTACACAATCTTCTGTGTGCCCACTTCATTTGTGTCCCACCAGTCAGACTCTAGGCCATACATCAGGGACTTGCTGGGACAGAATGACAACACCTGCTATGATTTTTCAGGGTCCCACAGCAGCAAGCACTCATCCAACATGGCCACTTCAAGGTGCCTCCCCTTCTCAGCTCTCTATTAGCCAGCCTAGAAATAGAGCACTTGTCAAACACCAGTTCACTGCACAGTCTCTGGTTCAGCTAAGTTCAGACTGTTTCTCTGTTCCATAGGTTCTCACGTGCCACATTTGGTCACTGTATTTCTTTTTCTCCCTGTGTTACCTTTCCACTGGCACCAAAGGCCTGGCTCCAATATGCTCTTTCTTGTCCTCTCTTCAGAGCACCTGAATTTCTGTTTCTCTACAATTATCTTACTATCCAATATGGAATTTCAGTGAGTTGTCCTTGTCACCTACCTCACTGACAAGCAGGATTTCTGCTGCTTAAATCCCAAGCCACAGAGCCTCTAATCCTCCATCTTTCCTTCCTTCCAATTTTATTTAATGTATGTTAATCAATAGATTTTATGGGTAATTTTTTTCTAATTAGGTGTTTTGCAATAATTCACACTTTTTACCTCTTTATATTCTGATTTTTCATGTTTTTTAATGTGTGAATACATCCATGTTTTCACATTTTCTATCACAAATTATATTTGTTAAATACACTTATTAATATGGCTCAGTTCTTCATTTCATACAAAGAAATTTTAGCTGTTACGATCTCTTCTTCCAGAAATCTGGATGATAAAGAGGAAAACACCTCCATGAATACACAGAAGTAAGATTACAATAAATTTCAAAAAAAAAAAAAAAACTTACTGAGAAATAAGAATAAGAACCTAGTAAATAAACATTTGCATTATAGTTTCCCAAAAGCAGAATAGGCCTCTCCAGGAGAAATAAGTTTTGAAACACTAGTAAGAGTCCATCAGAAGACATTATTACCATATAGTTGATTTTGGTGTGAAAACTCACTTGTCAGCTAAGGGTTATTCTAGATGACCTATATGATAGCTTGAAACTTGGAAATGCAGCAGTTTTAAATAAGAGCTTACAGTTTTCAAATTCAAAATTGTACCCCTTTATTACAGAATAACATAAGTTAGAAAGCCATTGGCCTTATTTTTTAAGGAATTATGATGGCATATGATGAGGGGGAGAAGAATAAGCATAAAAATTTAAACGAAATTGGGAGTTTGAGATTTTGAGTAAAAGTTCAAGAGAATTAATAACTACTGAATAATTTGGTGTCTACCAGAAAATATACTTGATTAATGTAGATATGTCACTTAATCCTCACACAAACCATTAGAGAAAGTACGATAATTCCTATTTTCTAATAGCATGAAATTAAGCCCAGAAAAGGATTAATAGTTTATATAGCTGGTTAATAGTAATGCCAAAATTGAACCTCAGGTCTTTATAACATCACGGGTCCTCTTTTTAAATTAAAATATAATTATATATACCATAAATCTCACCCCATAGTGTGTGCAATTTACAGTGATTTTTTACTACATTCATAAGGTTGTATTACTGTCACCACTAACTCCATATTTTTTTATTGCTTTAAAAGTTGCTGCATATCTATTAGCAATCATTTCCTACCTCCCTTCAACTTCTTGCAAACTCTGATCTATGTCTCTATCAATTTATCTATACATTTCATATAAATAGAATCATACAGTATGCGGCCTTTTGTAATTGCCTTCTTTCATTTAGCATGTTTTCAAAATTCATCCATGTTGGGACAGAGGTGTAGCTCAGTGGTAGAGGCCTTCCTTGTTTAGCATGTTCTAGGTCCTGGGTTCAATCCCAGCACCACCAAAAAAACAGAACAAGAACCAATATTTATCTAGGTTGCATCATGTTATCAATACTTTATTCCTTATTATGTCTGAATTAATATCCATTTTATAGATATACCATATATCTCTTTTCATCAATTCATTAATTAATGCACATTTAGCTTATTTCTATTGGAGGTTCTTATGAATAAAGCTGCTAACAATATTCCACGTACAAGTATTTGAGTACTTACTTTTAGCATACTCACAAATGGATTCTCTGGATTGTGTAATTCTGTGTTTAACTTTTTGAGGAACTGCAAAATGGTTTTACAGAGAAGTTGTATTATTTTACATTGCCCTCAGCAACTTATGAAAATTCTAGTTGGTCTGCTTTCTATCTAATACTTGTTGTCAGTTTTTTTTTTTTTTTTAATTAAAGCTCACCTACTAGATTTGAAGTGGTATCTTATTGTGATTTAAGTTAACATTTCTCCCGTGATATTTCAAATCTTCTCATTTGTTTATTGATAATTTCTTCAACTTTGAAGAAATGTTTATTCAAATTCTTTATTCTTTTAAAAATTTAGTTGTCTTTTCGTTGTTGAGAGCTGTGTGAGTTTTTATATGTTCTCAATATAAGTGACTTATCAGAGATATACATGAAAATATACTCATGTATATTTTCCCATTCTGCATTATCTTTTTACTTTTTTGATAATGCATTTCAAATAAAACAGCTTTTAATTTTTCTGATATTTAATTTCTAACTTGCTTCTCTCTTATAACTTTTAAGATTTTTGTTTGCCCTTTTGAAAATTTGATTATTCAGTATCCAAATGTAGATTTTTTTTTAGTTTATCCTACTTGGAGTTAATTGAACTTTATGGATGTGTAGATTGTTTTTCATTAAATTTTGGAACTTTTTACTATCTATATATCAATATGGGTAATATTCTCCCAGAGGTTGCTTAGGCTGTATATATTAATATATTTTTGTTCTTTTTCTTTTCTTTCATTTTCCCTACCCCCACCCTCAGAGAGGTTTTTAGGCTGACCTTGAACATAAGATCCTCTGGTTTTAGCCACCCAGGTTTCTGGTATAACAGGCAAGAACTACTGTGCCCAGGTTATTCATTCTTTTTCTTCTCTGGAATTCAGTGGAGCTGTTTTCTTACTCACTGATCTTACATCTGCCACATCATATCTTATGTTGAACCCCTAATTTCAGTCATTGTACTTTTTTAGCACTAGAATTTCTACTTTGTTCTTTGTATAAAAAGTTTCTCTTTCTTTAATGTAATTCTGTATTTAATGAGACATTCTTCTTTAGACATACTTTCTCTAAGTTCTTTAAACAGTTTTCTTTTGTTCTTTAAAACATTTGATTTAAAATCTTTGCCTAGTTAATACAGCATTCAACTTATTTGTTGAAAATTGAAATTTTTTAACAATTTTTTTCTAGTAAGGACTTAACCCTTTTAATTTTAACTTTAATTTTAATTTTAATTTTGAGACAAGATCTCACTAAGTTGCTGAGGCTGGCATCAAACTTGCAATCCTTCTGTCTCAGCCTCTGGAGTTGCTAGGATTACAGGAGTGAATCACTATACCCAGCTAAAAATTGAATATTTTAAATAAATATAATATTATACTTCTGGAAATGAGATTTTCTGCTCATTTCTAAAAATTGAGCATTTGGAGTTAATTGTTCATTTAGTGCTCAATTTTTTTGGGGGGGATGATGATTTTTATTGTTGATAACATTGGTGAATTTTCTGAATTCTGTGTAGTCTATATTCTTTGTCAAGTGTATCCATTGCTTAGTTAGCTTAAAAATGGTCAGATAATGATTAGATACAGATTTCCTTACTTGTCTCTATATAGTAAGTGGTCCAGACTCTGCAAAGGGTTCTAAGTGTATATTAGGACACATCTTCAATACTAAGGCAGCAATTCTGTCTTAGCCTTCACATTCTGCTTGCTCATAGCCTATTGATCAATCCATGAGAACTTAAAGCTTTTCAGCTCTGCATGTGTGCCCAGTTCTACATCTATGTGGATGACCACCTAGATTTACATGAATATATCAGAACTTGCATTTTTTGTTTGTTTGTTTGTTTTGGTATGCTCTTTAGTCCCTTTCATCACTGTTTAATAATTTTCATTGTAGAGATCTTTTACCTCTCTGGTCAGATTTATTCCGTGGTGGTGGTTTTAATCTTTTAGAAATGTATTGCTTGCTTAATTTGTTTTTCAGTTGGTATTTAACAGTGTCCTTTTTAAAATTTTGTTTTCATATCCTTCAAATTTACAGAATTAGTTTTATTAATTCTATGATAAACACTATGAAAATAATGAATTTCCCATCTTTTTCTATATTGATAAGAGTGTCATTCTTAGAATTTAATTTTATCAAATTCTTATTCTGTATTTATTGGAATATTGTTTTCCTCTTTTAATTGGTAATATGTTACATTATTAAAACTTCTTATTGGTTCTTACATTCCTAAGATTCACTCTTGGTCACTTCAAAAAAAAAGAAAGAATGCATACTACATTTAGTTTGCCAGCATTTTATTTTTTTGTTTATACATCTATATTCATAGATAAATCTATAGTTTTCATTTCTTTTGTTTCTTTAATTCTTAATATTAAATTTATTTCTCCAATTGTCTGTTTTCCTTTTTAAATTTTTTTTAGTTGTTGATGAACCTTATTTTATTCATTTATTTAAATGTGATGCTGAGAATTGAACCCAGTGCCTCACACGTTATACAAGAGCTCTACCACTGAGCCACAACCCCAGCCCCCATTGTCTGTTTTCTAATCAGAGTACAGTTTAGTAATAGCCTATTTCTTATAGATTGTGAAAAACATATTTATAAAGCCATCTGACCAAAGAGTCTTTTCATTAGGGAGACATTTGATCATTCATACTTTCTGAGGCTGTTTGGGTAAGTTCATCTTATTTGAAAAATATTCCTACTTAATTCGTGTGATTTTTTTCTCAAAAAAATTTTTTTTATTGTTGGTTGTTCAAAACATTACATAGTTCTTGATATATCATCTTTCACACTTTGCTTCAAGTGGGTTATGAACTCCCATTTTTAGCCCATATACAGATTGCAGAATCACATCAATTACACATCCATTGATTTACATATTGCCATACTAGTGACTGTCGTGTTCTGCTACCTTTCCTATCCTCTACTATCCCCCTCCCCTCCCCTCCCCTCCCCTCTTCTCTCTCTACCCCCTCTACTGACCTTCATTTCTCCCCCTTGTATTATTTTTCCCATTCCCCTCATTTCCTCTTGTATGTTTTTGTATAACCCTGAGGGTCTCCTTCCATTTCCATGCAATTTCCCTTTTCTCTCCCTTTCCCTCCCACCTCTCATCTCTGTTTAATGTTAATCTTCTTCTCATGCTCTTCATCCCTACTCTGTTCTTAGTTACTCTCCTTATATCAAAGAAGACATTTGGCATTTGTTTTTTAGGGATTGGCTAGCTTCACTTAGCATAATCTGCTCTAATGCCATCCATTTCCCTGCAAATTCTATGATTTTGTCATTTTTTAATGCAGAGTAATACTCCATTGTGTATAAATGCCACATTTTTTTAATCCATTCGTCTATTGAAGGGCATCTGGGTTGGTTCCACAGTCTTGCAATTATGAATTGAGCTGCTATGAACATCGATGTAGCAGTGTCCCTGTAGCATGCTCTTTTTAGGTCTTTAGGGAATAGACCAAGAAGGGGAATAGCTGGGTCAAATGGTGGCTCCATTCCCAGCTTTCCAAGAAATCTCCATACTGCTTTCCAGATTGGCTGCACCAATTTGCAGTCCCACCAGCAATGTACAAGTGTACCCTTTTCCCCACATCCTCGCCAGCACTTGTTGTTGTTTGACTTCATAATGGCTGCCAATCTTACTGGAGTGAGATGGTATCTTAGGGTGGTTTTGATTTGCATTTCTCTGACTGCTAGAGATGGTGAGCATTTTTTCGTGTACTTGTTGATTGATTGTATGTCCTCCTCTGAGAAGTGTCTGTTCAGGTCCTTGGCCCATTTGTTGATTGGGTTGTTTGTTCTCTTATTGTCTAATTTTTTTAGTTCTTTGTATACTCTGGATATTAGGGCTCTATCTGAAGTGTGAGGAGTAAAGATTTGTTCCCAGGATGTAGGCTCTCTATTTACCTCTCTTATTGTTTCTTTTGCTGAGAAAAAAACTTTTTAGTTTGAGTAAGTCCCATTTGTTGATTCTAGTTATTAACTTTTGTGCTATGGGTGTCCTATTGAGGAATTTGGAGCCCGACCCCACATTATGTAGATCGTAGCCAACTTTTTCTTCTATCAGACGGCGTGTCTCTGATTTGATATCAAGCTCCTTGATCCATTTTGAATTAACTTTTGTGCATGGCGAGAGAAAGGGATTCAGTTTCATTTTGTTGCATATGGATTTCCAGTTTTCCCAGCACCATTTGTTGAAGATGCTATCCTTCCTCCATTGCATGCTTTTAGCCCCTTTATCAAATATAAGATAGTTGTAGTTTTGTGGATTGGTTTCTGTGTCCTCTATTCTGTACCATTGGTCCACCCGCCTGTTTTGGTACCAGTACCATGCTGTTTTTGTTACTATTGCTCTGTAGTATAGTTTGAAGCCTGGTATCGCTATACCGCCTGATTCACACTTCCTGCTTAGCATTGTTTTTGCTATTCTGGGTCTTTTATTTTTCCATATGAATTTCATGATTGCTTTCTCTATTTCTACAAGAAATGCCGTTGGGATTTTGATTGGCATTGCATTAAACCTATAGAGAACTTTTGGTAATATCGCCATTTTGATGATGTTAGTTCTGCCTATCCATGAACAGGGTATATTTTTCCATCTTCTAAGATCTTCTTCTATTTCTCTCTTTATGGTTCTGTAGTTTTCATTGTATAAGTCTTTCACCTCTTTTGTTAGGTTGATTCCCAAGTATTTTATTTTTTTTGAAGATATTGTGAATGGAGTGGTTGTCCTCATTTCCATTTCAGAGGATTTGTCGCTGATATACAGGAATGCCTTTGATTTATGCGTGTTGATTTTATATCCTGCCACTTTGCTGAATTCATTTATTAGCTCTAATAGTTTCTTTGTAGAGCCTTTTGGGTCTGCTAGGTATAGAATCATATCATCTGCAAATAGTGATAATTTAAGTTCTTCTTTTCCTATTTTTATGCCTTTAATTTCTTTCGTCTGTCTAATTGCTCTGGCCAGCGTTTCGAGAACTATGTTGAACAGAAGTGGTGAAAGAGGGCATCCCTGTCTTGTTCCAGATTTTAGAGGGAATGCCTTCAATTTTTCTCCATTCAGAATGATGCTAGCCTGAAGCTTAGCATAGATTGCTTTTACAATATTGAGGTATGTTCCTGTTATCCCTAGTTTTTCTAGAGTTTTGAACATAAAGGGATGCTGTACTTTGTCGAATGCTTTTTCCGCATCTATCGAGATGATCATATGGTTCTTATTTTTAAGTCTATTGATGTGGTGAATAACATTTATTGATTTCCATATATCGAACCAGCCTTGCATCCCAGGGATGAATCCTACTTGATCATGGTGCACAATTTTTTTGATATGTTTTTGTATCCGATTCGCCAGAATTTTATTGAGGATTTTTGCATCTAGGTTCATTAGAGATATTGGTCTGAAGTTTTCTTTCTTTGAAGTGTCTTTGTCTGGTTTAGGTATCAGGGTGATGTTGGCCTCGTAGAATGAATTTGGAAGTTCTCCCTCTTTTTCTATTTCCTGAAGTAGCTTGAAAAGTATTGGTATTAGTTCCTCTTTAAACGTTTTGTAAAATTCTGCTGTATACCCATCCGGTCCTGGGCTTTTCTTAGTTGGTAGTCTTTTTATGGTTTCTTCTATTTCCTCGATTGATATTGGTCTGTTTAGGTTGTCTATATCCTCCTGACTCAATCTGGGCAGATCATATGACTTAAGAAATTTATCTATGCCTTCACTATCTTCTAATTTATTGGAGTATAAGGATTCAAAATAATTTTTGATTATCTTCTGTATTTCTGAAGTGTCTGTTGTGATATTGCCTTTTTCATCCCGTATGCTAGTAATTTGAGTTCTCTCTCTTCTTCTCTTCGCTAGTATGGCTAAGGGTCTGTCGATTTTGTTTATTTTTTCAAAGAACCAACTTTTAGTTTTGTCAATTTTTTCAATTGTTTCTTTTGTTTCGATTTCATTAATTTCAGCTCTGATTTTAATTATTTCTTGCCTTCTACTTCTTTTGCTGTTGTTTTGCTCTTCTTTTTCTAGGATTTTGAGATGCAGTATTTGATCATTTATTTGTTGGTTTTTTCTTTTTTTAAGGAATGAACTCCAAGCAATGAATTTTCCTCTTAGAACTGCTTTCAATGTGTCCCATAGATTCCGATATGTTGTGTCTGTGTTTTCATTAATCTATAAGAATTTTTTAATTTCCTCCTTGATGTCTTCTATAACCCATTTATCATTCAGTAACCTATTGTTCATTCTCCAAGTGATGTATGCTTTTTCCTTCCTTCTTTTATCATTGATTTTCAGTTTCATTCCATTATGATCAGATAGGATGCATGGTATTATCTCTACTCCTTTATATTGTCTAAGAGTTGCCCTGTGACATAATATATGATCTATTTTTGAGAAGGATCCATGTGCTGCTGAGAAAAAAGTGTAACTGCTTGATGTTGGGTGGTATATTCTATATATGTCAATTAAGTCTAGGTTATTAATTGTGTTATTGAGTTCTATAGTTTCCTTATTCAACTTTTGTTTGGAAGATCTGTCCAGTGGCAAGAGAGGTGTGTTGAAGTCTCCCATGATTATGGTATGGTGGTCTATTAGACTCTTGAACTTGTGAAGAGTTTGTTTGATGAACATAGCTGCACCATTGTTTGGGGCATATATATTTATGATTGTTATGTCTTGTTGGTGTATGGTTCCCTTGAGCAGTATGTAGTGTCCCTCTTTATCCCTTTTGATTAACTTTGGCTTGAAATCTATTTTATTTGATATGAGTATGGACACTCCTGCTTGTTTCCGACATCCATATGAGTGATATGATTTTTCCCAACCTTTCACCTTCAGCCTATGTATTTCTTTTCCTATCAAATGCATCTCCTGTAGGCAGCAAATTGTTGGGTCTTGTTTTGTGATCCATTCTACTAGCCTGTGTCTCTTAATTGGTGAGTTTAAGCCATTAATATTTAGGGTTATTATTGAGATATGGGTTGTTGTTCCAGCCATATTTGTTTAATTCTGTTACTAAACATGGTTTGTTTTCCTGTATGATTATTCCCCCCCCCCTTTACTGTCCTACCTCCCACTGTTGGTTTTCATTGTTATTTTCCATTTCCTCTTCCTGTAATGTTTTGCCGAGGATGTTTTGAAGAGATGGTTTTCTAGCTGCATATTCTTTTAACTTTTGTTTGTCGTGGAAGGTTTTAATTTCATCTTCCATCCTGAAGCTTAATTTCGCTGGATACACAATTCTTGGTTGGAACCCATTTTCTTTCAGTGTTTGAAATATGTTATTCCAGGATCTTCTAGCTTTCAGAGTCTCTGTTGAAAGATCAGCTGTTATCCTGATTGGCTTGCCCCTAAATGTAATCTGCTTCCTTTCTCTTGTAGCTTTTAAAATTCTCTCCTTATTCTGTATGTTGGGCATCTTCATTATAATGTGTCTAGGTGTGGATCTCTTATAATTTTGCACATTCGGCGTCCTGTAGGCTTCTAGAATTTGGGATTCTGTCTCATTCTTCAAGTCTGGGAAGTTTTCTCGTATTATTTCATTGAATAAATTGCTCATTCCTTTGGTATGGAGTTCTATACCTTCCTGTATCCCAATGACTCTTAAGTTTGGTCTCTTAATGTTATCCCATATTTCTTGGATGTTCTGCTCATGGTTTCTTAACAGTCTTGCTGACCTGTCTATGTTCTTTTCAAGTTGAAATACTTTGTCTTCATTGTCTGATGTTCTATCTTCTAAGTGTTCTACTCTGCTGGTAGTATTCTCAATTGAGTTTTTAAGTTGGTTTATTGCTTCCTGCATTTCTAGGATTTCTGTTTGTTTGTTTTTTATAACCTCTATCTCCCTGTATAGTTGATCCTTTGCTTCCTGGATTTGTTTGTGTAATTCCTTGTCGAAGTGATCTTTCATTGTCTGATTTTGCTGTCTAATGTCTTCCTTGATACTCCAGATCATCTGAAGCATATATATCCTGAATTCTTTATCTGACATTCCATCTGCTGCAGCTGTTACCTCTTCTAAAGTTGAGTTGACCTGCATTGCTTGTAGTCCTTTCTTTCCTTGTCTTTTCATACTGCTTGCGTTTCTTTCTTCTTGGTGAAACTGTTGTGTTTTTGAAATTTTCCCCCCCTATATATTTATATTGCTCTTGTATAGTTGAAAAGTCTCCCTTGCAGGTGCGGGCTGGGACTCTGCTCTGCCCCTCTTCCAATTGGTGTGAGGTGTCTACCACGCCCGCGGACCCCTGGGCCTGATCCGCCGTTCTGTCGCAGGTCTGCCTACCTTGCAGGTGGGGGCGAAGGCTCTGCCCTGCCCCTCCTACCACGCCCGGGGACCGCTAGGCCTGATCTGCAGGTTGGTCGCCGGTCTGCCCACCTTGCGGGCACGGGTGTCAGTTCCGCTCCGCCCCCACTCCAATTGGGGTCACTTGACCACCACACAGGCGGGCCGCTGGGCCTGATCTGGGCGTGGGCGAAGGCTCTGCTCTGCCCCTACTCCAGTTGGGGTGAAGTGTGTACCACGCTGGCAGGCCACTGGGCCTGATCCGCCGGTCTGTCGCAGGTCTGCTTACCTTGCTGGCGTGGGCGGCGGCTCTGCCCTGCCCCTCCTACCACGCCTGCAGACCGCTGGGCCTGATCTGCAGGTTGGTCGCAGGTCTGCCTACCTTGCGGGCGCGGGCGGTGGCCCCGCTCCTCCCCTCTGGCTCGACGACAAAGCGAGAGAGACTCGGGTATCTGTGACTCACCCTCCCTACCAGGGGACCAACTGTTTCCGTCGCCGGTGGCACCAATGAAGTTCTCTCCTCGGCCGGTCTCCGATGACATTAGATCTCTGCCATGCTGGCATCCCCTGTTCTATGGCTGAATCCCATTTTCTTCTCTTCCAGTCGGCGGAGCTGTGCCCTCTGAGCCGAGCTTCTGCCCTCTATGTGCTGACAGAAATCCCTGTACGGTGGCTCCTGGGAGTCTCTCAATCCTGTTAGTCCAGAGCCCTTTCACTTATCTGGCCCCTCCCCCTGTTCCTCCTCCCAGCCAGCCAGCCAGGTCCTGTTCACCAGAGGCGGTTCCCCAAGGATCTGATTACACTTTCAGCCCCACCGTGTGTCCTATATCCCGAACGATGAACACCCTCTCTGTCATTCATCTAAGCCCCAGTGCTGTGGTGGGGTGATCTGGGAACCAACAGTTTAATTTTTCCGGACCCCTTTGGTGGGCACGCCCCCAGAAACTGGCGGCTAAGATCTTGGGTGTCGCCGCTGGTGTTAAGGGGAGGTGGGGATCTGGAATCCCCTCTGCTTCCCTACAGACACGCCCCCGGAGAGATTCCCGAGGTTTCCTGGCTGCTTGTATCTGGAGGGGGTGGGAGTCACACACTTGCTAACGTGGATTCCGCTGGGAAGGAATTCTGTCAGAGGAACTTTGGTGATGTCACCTCTCTGCTATGGCGTGCCCCAGGCTCCTTGCCGGAGTGTCCGAAGGGAGGGGTGGGACTGGTCTGTCTGGTTGGTTTCAGCTCCTGGTTCGCTATTTCATGAAGGCTTGGCGAGAGACCTCTTCCTAGAGTCCCTGCACCGCTCCTGCTGCGCTGCGCCTCGGAGGCTATTCGCCCTGACGCGGGGGCCGGTGCAGGCAGCCGACAGTCACCGAGTCGCGCGGGCAGCGGCTGGCGGGTCTGGACCTCTGCACTGCGTGGCGGAGATTCACTTGTCTAGCGCAAACTGTCACCTCCAAAAATCCTACCGATTCCCGGCCGGTCTCTCTTTAGTGGAATTTTGCTAGGAGTTTCTCAGCAGGTCTAATCTAAGCGTATCCATGCGTCTCTCTGACCCCGTTGTTGAGGAGGTACTGAAAGTGCTGCCTCCCCTCTCGCCGCCATGTTGGATCCCTCCTCAAAATTTGTTTTTAAAACCACCTATTTTGTGGAACTTTTTTGTGTTCATGTAATTCTTTTAGAATTTTTTTTGTTTTACCTGAGGTTTTTTCCTCTTTCCATCATAATTAATATATATATATATATATATATATATATATATATTTGAAGATTAATAGCTACCAGGAAATTAGATAGAAAAAAATAATGTATGCATGCCCTATAAAAAGTATATTCATTAAAATTAGAATACTCATGTTGAAGTTTTTATATGATATATTCTTTCTTCAGATTCTTTAACTGATTAAAATTGTTTTTTTAAAATTGGAAAATGAATTTTTCAACTTTCAAATAAAAGTTTGAAAACAGCTATAAGAATAAATTTAAGTTTAATTTAGTTTATACATGTATCTATTATATGTATTTCCTGAAGCAGACTATTATACTAGAAAAAAACATGAGCTTTGCTGCTGGATGGACTTGGTTTCAAATTTCAAACTTGCTTTTTTTCATTGTTTAATCTTGAGTAATTCACATAATCTCCCTAGTTTTCTTTTAGTAAAAGTGAATAGAATTATAATAATATTTATCTGGCAGTGTTATTTTAAGAATAAAATATCTAACATACATAATTAACATACTTAATCCAGTGCCTGATATATTACAAGCACTTAAAAATAGTAACAATCATTATTATATGTTTAGTAATTAAAGTTTAAAATTTTCAACTTTGCAAACTGCCCAAGAACTTCATAACAGTCTCCTGTATCTATAATTTATACAAAAGAATGGATATTCTGGTATTCTCTTTCTCTTTAGCAATGTTACTTGTATTGCTTCACACTTAAAAGTCAGCAAAAACAGTAAGAAGAATTAAGAGTTAAGAGAGGCTACCTTGCCAAAAAAAGAATCTTTCTGGCAGGTTTACCTTAGTAATTTTTAGTTTAAAATTTCACTTTGACCTTTACTTCTTCGTTTTAATACTATTTTGATTTTCAAACTACTCAGGAATTGCCAAAAGAATTATTTCATCTAGTGCCAAGATCTTTACTATCTAGTTTTTCCTTAAATAGCTAAGAATGTACTTGAGAATTCTGACCACAGCTGATTAATTGAAGAAAATTATAAGTGAAGATATATATCAATTTGATGGATAGAATGAAATTCAGTTTTTGAGACTGAATGTATTTTGGAAAAAGATTGTGGTAACTCTAAATTTCTCTATTTTAATCACCATACTGTTTATGAATAGTAGAACTTAGTTGCATACAGTCGTGACTAAGCAAGAATTATTGTTACATTCTTTATGAAAACCTGATTATGAACACATATACTTGCCCAGGATTTTTTAATAAGTTAAATTTTATTTTTTCACCTAATGGTAACTGGTTACATATACTGTTATTATAAATAATGTGACATACATTGAATTATTTTCAACTTATTGCATATGCTTGAAATATAGATTAAATATGGGTTTAGTGTAGATAAAATCTTTATAACAACACATTTTTATGCTTTCGGTTGAATAACTTCCAAAAGTCAAATATAAACACCAGTCTATGAAGTTTAATCTCCATAATAAACAACATACTTTTTGTACTTTGAAAAGTTAAAGAAAAAAACTCTACAATGTATTGTAGTTTTGGGATGCTCAAGTACATTATTTATCTGCCCCTAAAAAAATCTCTAAGATAAGCATTTTTGTGCTCATTTGAGAGACAAGGGAACTTAGATTACTTAATTCAAGTTAACTTATGCATTACTATTTTATCTGTAGTATAAAAATGTTTTCCCAGTAAGTAATAAGTCTTTTATGGCAGGCACTTCTCCCATGAGAATTTCTAGGTTCTCATCCAGCTGGATGGTGTGGCACTTGCCTGTAATCCCAACTGCTTGGGAGACTGAGGCTGAAGGATCGCAAATTCAAAGCCACTGGAACTTAGCTGAGGCCATGTCTCAAAATAAAAAATAAAAATGGCCTGGGGATGTGACTCAGTCAATAAGCCCTCTCTCTGCTGAGTTTAATTCCTGGTTCCCCCCAAAAATCCCCTCATTCATTGAAATGTATGTATCAGTACATTAAATTAAGCTTTTCAAGCTTTTTGTAATGTTCTTCATTTCTCTAGTTTGTATGTTTACATATGCCTACACAATCACATACATAGCTATATTTAAATAAGTTTTTCCAGTAAGGTATAAGGAAAAGCACAGTTATGTGATTTCTTTTTATATATACAATAAAATATGAGCCTAGAGGAAAACTGAAAATTCTCTGCTAAGAGTATTCTGAGCAGTGTTTGATTGAAAACAAAAGTTTAGCTTTGCATGTATTCTCTTTACTATTTGTGTTCCAAAACCATTATCTAATAATCTCTCCATGAGCAATCTGGAATTTTGTAGCACTTTTATTAAGATATAAAGATTGGAAATCTTTATCTTAATAAAGGGTAAAATGTGTTGGCCCTGTTGAAATGAATAAAAATAAAAATGTTTTATTGAAAACATTATCTTTTGAAATTTGGTTTTTCCATAATATTGCATAATTTGTTCCTATCCTACCCTCATCTCAAAATACAATTAATGTAATTTTAATATAAGGAAATAAGGGTTGGTTGGATTTGGGTATAGGATATCAAAAGATCTTGATTACTTGATTGAAAAATGATTTTCTCTCTCTAAACTTCTTCAAGTTTAGAGAAGGAAAAAGGCAAACAAATTCCTAGACAGAGACCTTAATGCATTCCTTAAGTTCTATAAGTACCCTATCCAAAAATTATATTTAAAAATTAGACTTATGTGGGCCTGGGGCTGTAGCTCAGTGGTAAAGTGCTTGCCTCACATGTGTGAGGCATTGGGTTCCATCCTCAGCACCACATAAAAATAAATAAAGATACTATATGTTCATCTACAACTAAGTAAATTTTTTTTTTAAAGTTAGACTTATGTAACAATCATATGAGTAGACTAGATAGGACAGGAGGGTTGGAGGGGGAGGGAGGGGGAATGGGGTTATAAATGATGGTGGCATGTGATGATCATTATTATCCAAAGTCATGTATAAAGACACAAATTGGTGTGAATATGCTTTGTATACAACCAAAGATATGAAAAATTGTGCTCTGTATATGTAATAAAAGTTGCAATGCATTCTACCATCATATATAAATAAATAAATAAAATCTTCAGGGAATGTTGATTGTGTATGTGTATTTGGATGGTGAAATGTGAGGATTGTGTCATTTGTCTCTTCCACAGTTTTGTAGTCTTCAACATTCATATCGCCTATATTTAACGTATAATAAAACATGAATATATAAATTGAATATATATACAAATATGTAAATGATAGATAATAAGTCTTTTATGGCAGGCACTTCTCCCATGAGAATTTCTAGGTTCTCTACACAGCTCTCCCATGAGAATTTCTAGCTTCTCTACACAGCCCTATCAATATAAGATTCTCCATTTTGTTTTCTTGATTTGATGTTTGTTTAAATTGTTACATGTGTAATTACTTTATTATGAATCTTAAGACTACTTACAGCATGAATTAGAGAAAATTATCTGAGTGAAAATTAATGGAAATTCAAATGTTTTCATCTTTCACACCAGTGCATTATCTAGCCCAGACTCTATATGTGTGTGTGTGTGTGTGTGTGTATTCTTGAGAACTATCCTAGATTATTTTTCATTTAAAAATATTGCCCTAATTTGAAAATACATTTTGACTTTCAAAAGAAGAGGTAAATGGTGTTAATTTCATTTAAAATATTCCTGAAGGTATTATATTTTTTACAAACTCAAAAAAAAAATTAGAATTATGTAACAATCATATGAGTTGGTCATTGAATGGTAAATACGCTTATGCAGTATTGCATTTTTATGTTTTTTAGTTTTGTTATATTTTAATTATGCATAATAGTGGAGTTCTTCATGACATATTAATTTACACATATAACATGAATTGTTTCACTTCATAATATTAATTTTAAATTTTCTTTTTTAAACTGTGAAGTCAATGCCAAACATATATCTTTTGTATAATACATTTTCTCACATTTTAAATTACAGATATACAAAGGATTATATGTATATAATACCAACATTCTATCAATTCTAATGAAAGAAAAAAGTATAAATTATACAAATAAAAACATAATCTAAAAATATTTGCCTTAAGAATATATTTTATATAGTCTCTATGCTTACAAACAAAATATAGTATTTAGAAAATTTGCTTTTAGTGGCTAAAAAATTATTGAATATTTGATTCAAGAACAGTTGATTCAGTTTCTCTAAAAATCTGGTGTTAGTCTAATGGGGATACTCCAAGATGTGATTATTTGGTGCTTTTCTCTTTCAGCTTTTAGATTTTTTTTCTTTGTGTTGTACCTTTGATATTTTAACTATAATATGCTATGGTGAAGATCTTTTATGATCCTATCTAGTTGGATTCAATAAGACTCCTGCACATGGATATTCATATCTTTCAAAAAATTAGAGAAGTTTTCTAACTTTTAAGTGTGCTAATGAACTAAAATAGTTCATTTAATAGGCTTTCTATGCCATTGAATTTTTCTCCTTGACTTCTGGTATTCCAAAAATATGGGTTTTTGTTTATACACTGGTGTCCCCAAAGGTCTTGAACACTGTGTTTTGTTTTGTTTTCCTTTTTCCCCATTTTCTTTTTTGTCTGACTGTGAGATTTCAAAAGATCTGACTGCAAGTCTTCAAGTTCAGATATTTCCTCTTCTCCCTGATCTAGTTGTTGCTATGGCTTTCAATCATTTTTTATTTTATTTTATTTTTTTACTTAAGTTCTTTATTTCCAAGATTTCCATTTATTTCTTTTTCAAAATCTTTATCTCTTTGCCAAATTTCTCATTCGTATGTGGCATTGTCTTTCTGATTTCATTTAGTTGTTTATCTGTATTCCCCTTAGATCTTTTTCTCTTTAATTTTTAGTTGTAGTTGGACACAATACCTTTATTTTATTCTTTATCAGCTATTTCTTCCTTATCTATTTCTTTGGCATCTGTTGCTAGAGTTAACTGTGTTCTTTTGGAGGAATATTATTACTCTTTTCTCATTTCTTTTACTCCTACATTAATATTTATATATCTCATGGTTTAGTTATCTCTATTGCTTTTATGGGATGGTTATATTAGTAAGTGGCTTTTTCCTGAAGATATGTTCTGGAGTGTTGATTTCTAAGGAGTATTGACTTTCTTTCTAGCTGGGCACCATAATGTAGTCTCCTTATAGCTTCTTTAGCTATGATTGAATGAATTTGGGTAAAGTACATAGCATGGCAGTCTGAGAGTCACACTGTCCCTGTGAGCCATTCAAGAGTAGGGACACTGTAGCAATTCAGGCAGGTGTGATACTGACAGCATTGTGTGTAGGAAGCTCACTTTGGCTGTTCATGGTGGGAATGGCAGCCCCTATCAGACAACGGGAATTTCCCCAGACCTTGTTGATGCTAGCTATACCACTAGCAAGGCCTCTGTTTCTAGCCACAACAGTGGTGAGAGGCCTGAAACTTTTGTCCTTTGACCAGTTAGTGGTGTGGGCCTAGATACTGCATGGAGAGAGGCAATGGCAGTAACCAAAGCACCCCCTCTGTGGTACTCACCTAGTTCTGACTACAGTGCATGGTCAGACAGGGTGTGAGGATAGTGTGGCAGAGGGAAATATATAGATAAAGTGATAGCAAGAACCATTGTGTTCCTGTCTATTACCAGTAGTGCATGTCTGAGTGCCAGATTGGGGCTTTTGCTAGGCAAATTCCACGAAGCTCTCTTTGGCCATGCAGACCCAGGGCAGATGCCTGGAGCTAGGGCTTTTCTTCCCACAAATCTTTTATCTATTG
The DNA here is from genome assembly GCF_047511675.1 of Marmota flaviventris. Lineage (NCBI taxonomy): Eukaryota > Metazoa > Chordata > Mammalia > Rodentia > Sciuridae > Marmota > Marmota flaviventris. The sequence goes on from NC_092504.1 coordinate 91,267,038, forward strand.
CCCCAGGAGCCACAGAGTTACTGAAAGCACCCCCAGCATGCCCGTGTAGACTAGGTAACCACAGGAACTGTGGTGCTTCCTTCCTACCTAGTCAATAACAGGATCTTGAGTATTGTGCAGGGCGATGACCTCATGGGCCTGTGCCTTCAGTTCTGTAATTGACATGAGTCCGCAGGCAGTGGCCACACTTTTGGTCTCATAGGGTAGTATCTTGATCTCTTGGTTTTCAAGGGTGGCAAACTCCAATCTCCTCCATGTGGCAACACCCATCCCCTACAGAGTAGGGTACTCAGTGGACTTAGGTCATAGTCAGTCTCCTGGGCCAAGTTAGGTTACAAGGAAACTGCCTTAAAGCTATGGCAATGAAATATCTGTGAAGCCCCAATTATAGGAACATGCGGAGGTTTCTGATCTTGAGAATAGTCCAAATTCAGATAATGGCTCACTTCTCAAGATGGCTTCGGGCTACAGCACTCTGGGTGTACACTAGATGATGAAAACATTTTCCAAAACAAAGCTACTATCCAGATCTCAGGTTTACTTACCTAAATGGGCTGGAAGCCTGGGAGGATTGTGAAACTTTCCCCTAGCTAGGATTGCCAGCACCTGCACTAATAGAGTTTATTGGGACTCACACTTTCACCCTTACCTCCACAATGGAGTGACTCCTCTCCCTCTGTTGTGGAGCTGGGGTGGCAGATGTTAGAGTATTTATTTCTCTTTCTATGATGTTGTTCTTGGTCTCTGAAACTTTCAAGTTTCAGTCTCTTGCTGATTTCCATTGTTCTCCCACAATCACTCACCTCAAAAATGTAGTTATACACTTAGTTCTTCTCTGTGAATGAGGAGGTAAGTGCTGGGGCCTCTATTTTCCCATCTGGGATCCTCCTTCAAAAATATCATCTTTTAGACCACAAGTAAATTTCAGAAAGTTATATTAAGTGCCAACAATACTGACAACATTTTAATGTAAACAATTTTATTAGAAACAGGTACCTGTTTTTATTATAGAATAGTTTATTTACACTCTATAAAAAATAACCAGTATCTAAATTTAAGAGAACTACACCATAGTATCTACAGTATCCACTATTCATAGAAAACACAATGTACATATATGGCTACTGTTCACCAGCCCCAGGTTTGATTAAACAAAACAATCCAAGAGTATCATCAGTAATTAAAGTACAATGCTTGTTGCTGAGTTCCTGGCATACAATAGTTAACATTTTAACAGATAAGTGTGTAATTTTACTGTGAAACCTGAGCTTTCTATATCTGAGCTGCAAGGTTATTTTGCCACAATTCATGAGGCACACAACATTTTTTGAATAAATATACAGTTAAAATACAAAATAATAAATATCAAAACAAATCTTATAACTCCTAGAAATAATAATTTAAAGATATTAAAAATGGAAAATATTTGTTTTCTTACTTTTATAAAGAAGAGAATCTAAAATTAAAATTCTAGAATATCTAGAAAATCAGTTCTGGATATTAGAACATGTTGGGTATAGCAAACGTAGATGTTTCTATCGGACAATGGTTCATGCCTATAATCCCAGCTACTAGGGCAGTTGGGACACTAGGATCACAATTTCCTGGCCAGCCTCAGTATAGTTTATGGATACATTAAGAAAAGAGCCATTCTTATATTTGGGCCCCCAAGGCCTAAGTCAGTGTATACCAAATAGTGTATTATCAATATGTGTGTATTTAGTTGAAGTAACTACCATAAATAATGTTATATTAGTTAACCTTTAGTTGAACAAAGCATTTGGATAATTAATGATAATCCCTTACTCACCAAGTATGCTAGCTCTGTCTACTTTTTATTCATGACATGCATTTATGTTTACAATTATATATTTATATGTTCATTTGTTTTATCATTTACTCCTCCATCAAGGACCCAGTAGAGATTAGATCTTATTCACCATGGTATCACCAGTGCCTGTTAGTTTATGGCATATAGTAGATAACCAATGAGTATTTTGAATGTATTAATTGAAATAGTTAATTCATTATTCCATAGTTTAGTCTTTTTAAAGATTTTTTTGGGGGGGCGGGGGGAGGTGCCAGGAATTGAACTCAGGATTAGAGATAGGGTCTCACTGAATTGCTTAGCACCTCGCTTTTGCCGAGGCTAGCTTTGAACTCACAATCCTTCTGCCTCAGCCTCCTGAGCCGCTGGGATTACAGGCATGGGCCACCATGTCCAGCTTGTTTAGTCTATTTTTGATAAGACAATGTATCTGAGAAATTATTCTTAAAATCTGTAATATTTGTTGAGAATGCAAATTTGAGGCTCCATGCACACTCCATATCTATTAATCAATCTCAAAGGGTTGGATTCTAAGCCAAGCATGGTGGTGCACACCTCCCAGCAGCTAGAGAGGCTGAGGTGGAAGGATCTTGAGTTCAAGGTGAGCCTCAGCAATTTAGTGAGGCCCTAAGCAACTCAGTGAGACCCTGTCTCTAAATGAAATATTAAAAAGGGCTGGGGATGTGACTCAGTGGTTAAGCACCCCTAGGTTCAATCCTGGTGCAAAAAAATTTTTTTTGAAGTTGGCTTCTGGAATTTATATTCTTACTGAGGTCCCTGAGTGAGTCCTGAAAAGAATATTCACATAGTTTTCTCTTGACTCTTGTCCTGAGAAGTAAGTAGACATAATTGTTTATAGAGAGAATATATCTCAAAATATTCATATTTATGGGTATAGTTCTTATTTTCATTTGTTTCATTTTATTTTAATTTTACACCAGCCTACTTGTTTTGGTATTCAGGCCTAACCTTTTGCAACAAGTTAGCTTTCGTGAACAAAAGCTATAAATCCGTTTCATTACTTAATAGTTTCAGCCTGTTCACTCTCTGAGCCTTTTGGGGGCTGGGAGTGTTAGGGTGTCCAACATGCTAGGCCAGTGCTGTACCACTGAAGTACATCCCCAGCCCTGAGCCTCTCCTTTTGTCTTTACTGCCAGCAGGCAGCCAGTTTTCTTTTCTCCCTAGCTCTCCCAGGCCTTCTTGCTGCATTTTGTGAAAGCAGTTTCTAATCAGCAGTACCAACCCACAACACTGGAATTTCCAAGGTCACCCATGCGGAAATAAATTAGAGTATGAAATCCATCTGGACTCAAAAAATTTAGATTGCTTACTCTTACTGATGTTTTTTCTCTCTTGAAATCAGCAACTGTAACCTCATTAAATCAACTCAAAGTATGTAGTGATCTAATTAGCAACTGTGGGATATTAATACATGAGTATGTGTGAGAATGACTATAAACACAACTGTCATAACATGGAAGCATTGGGAATCTAAAGTGACTGACTTCTCCCTCCTAAAAACTTAAAGACATAAACAATTTTACTTCAAGAGAAGAAATGAAAAGAAGCAACAACAACCAAAAAAAAGTGATGGATTAAAAAGCCAAGAGAAAAGACAGTGATTTTTTTCCCAAAGGAAGAAAAAATTTTCTTTTTCTTGCCCACTTTCCCAGGCAGTGAATTTTGACGAAGTATTATTCATTCAGTGGGCATTTGTTGAGCATTTATTACATTCTAGGTGTTGAGGTTTTTGTTTGTTTGTTTGTTTGTTTTCCATAATGTGAACTGCATCTTTTCCACGTACCTGCTAATTATAAGTATATGAGTAAAAGAAGTTGGGACAACATCCTGAGTTCAGATGAAGAAAGAAAAAAAAAAAAAAAATGGCCCTGCCATGCCCCATTATGGACTGTACTATTCATTCTCTAAACTCAAATGTTAGCTACTTGTGTATAGAGTTGGCAAGACTTTTATCACTTTTAAAGTTCCTTTCCCACAGCATATCAGTTACAAATTTAGCGTCTAATTTAATTCAACACACCAGAATACTGCTTTTGGCAGGTGGAAATAATATATCAGTATGGGACAAAAAAATAAAAAAACATGTATCAGAATGTAAAATGAACCAAACATTGTCTCAAATTCTTTGGAGAGGCAAGTATAAATTTTGAAAAATGTAACAAAATAACTGAGGGATGATTCTTATTTCCAGGTGAAAAAAACTGTAAATTAATGATACATGTTTATCATTGCTTTTTATTCATAAACCTTCATATATTTCTCTTATAAAAAATCTAATTGTTGGGGTTAGGGTTGGGGCTCAGCGATAGAGAGCTCGCCTAGCACATGGGGGCACTGGGTTTGATCCTCAGCAGCACATAAAAATTAAAAAATAAAGGTAATGTGTCCAACTACAATATATATATATATATATATATATATATATATATATATTTTTTTTTTTTTTTAAATCTAATTGTTGTTTCACTGTAGCAGTCTGACACTTAGAAAATGTAAATGATGTTTGCCACCACATTTTAAAACATTTACTATTGAACTTTTAATGTGAAATTATCTTGGGGAAACCAGAATTTGTTATCCCTTAAAATAGGGATAATGATATTAAAACTGTTTTCTTCCTGTAAGATAGAGAAATGCCTAGGTTTTCTCATCCTAAATCATCAAATAAGTAAACATCACTCTTCTGATTTCACTGTGCACAAGTGTCCTCTGTATGGAAGAGTGCTCTATCAATTCAGCAAGTGAAACAAGCATAGGGAAAATGTCCAGAGTTACACAAATATTGCACCATTGGTGTTCTAGGTTGTATTGTACTGACAGTGATTATCAGAGGGAGAGGTGAAGAAGAAAAGAAAGAAATGTTTGGAAATTTTGACGGCAGGGCTGTTAGGATTGGGTTCTTGATAGGAATTACAAAAGAAGAAAATAATATGAATTATTATTGTCTTTGGTGAAAATAACAATTGTCTTGATGTAGCACAGAGTATCCTACTTAGAATTTCCAAAACTGGGAGCTGAACCTATCTGAGACAAAGGCACACTTCCCTACACACAGAAGAGCTATGCCTTGACATAGCTTTAGCATATCCACATTGCAGTTGCCAGAAAGACAATGCTGGTGACAGTTTTTATTCCTCTACAGCCTGATTTAATTCAGTATTGATTTGAGACAGCTTCTGTAGCAATGTTTTCCACCAGCAAGTCTATAGAATATATTTTCTTCATGAAGAGTGATGGGTACAGATAGTGTAATTCCAACTAGATAATGAATATCTGGGGTCTTGCACAGAGGTCTTTCTTATGCAACCTCAAAGTTCAGGGATGTCATTTCATGTATCACTGACATTCCATGGCATTTAAAGTGAAATAGATTCTGGCACAATTTTACAGAAGAGTTAGCAACAACAGACACAGTTATTACCTACAGGATTCAGCGAATCTAATGATTTTCAGTTTTCAGGGTATAAATATCCTATTTATTCAGCCATTCTCTTAGCATTTCTTATAAAATACTCAAATAAACAAGTCTTATTGTATGAGATTTGACAATTATATATAAATTTACTACATTTTAAAATTTTAATTAAAATTTATCTGAAATTTTAACTTATTAGCCTGATTTATACAGAATCTAACAAAGAAAAGTACAGAATGTGAAAGGAAAAGGCAGTTTTATCTGCAGCATCCTCATATCTGCTGGAGAATTACTGCTAAAGGTTATTTCTTTGTTCACTCACACCCAAAATGAGTAAAATTCTCCCTAAACTTATTGCAAAGTACACGTATCTGAATTATAGGTTACTGTTCAGAAGTCGTAGAGAAATTAAGCAAAACACTCACTTAACAAAGATATGGTAAGCTCATAGAGTCTGGACAGATTTGACTTAATATATTTTCAACTTTTATATTTTCAAATGGATAGCTTAAAATGTTTATTTTCTTGGATAAACTAAATAGTTCTCAGTAATTCTAAATATATCTTTATGGTAAACTAGATTCCCAAATGTATTTGTTATTTTTTTAATGTCCTTTTTTCAGTTTCATTTGTCTTTTGTAGTTTCTATCCTTTCTAGTAACAAAAGGTTATTAAAATTGTAATCATAGTACTCATTTGATTTTATATATATATATATATATATATATATATATATATATATATATGAATTGTTTTACCTTTGTTCTTAATATTTTGGGGAAAATAATTTTGCTATTTTTATTGTTACTGAATTAAATTTATATAGATAAGTAGGGAAAATTAGTGTCTGATATTGAGAGGGTTTTTTCCCCCGCAAGAACAAGATACATTTTCTATTAATTCATGACATTTTTTTAAGTTTCTTTGTGACATTGTAAAGTTTTCTTGCATATTTGTTTGTGTTATTCCTAGCTATTTTAACCTTCTGTTGTTATTTCTGGGACATTCTACTTCATTATATTTTCTAGCTGAATGTTTTTTTATATAGAGATATATTGATGATTTTACAATTTGGTGTAGTAATTAAGAGTACAGACTTTCAGGTCTTTGTTACTAGCACTGACAGACCAGATGCATAAACTTAAGCAAGTCTCTTGACTTTTCTATGCCTGTTTGCTTGTCTTTAAAATAGGGATAATGATATTTATTACATATCTTAAAGGACTGACAGGAGGATCAAATGAATAGAACAACTGCTGGTACATAGTAAATACAAGAAAGTAAATACAAAAAATGTGTTTGCTGTAATCATTATCATCATTTTTCAGCCACATTACTGTTCTCTCTTTTGAAATATTTTTGCCAGATGATTCAGATTTCTATTTGCAAATTATGATAATTTTGTGTATTTTTTCCAATTGTATACATCTTATGTTTTTATATAATTTACTGGTTTCACCTTTTTCTTCAGAAAAATATTAAATAATGATGGTAATAGTGGACTTCTTTATCTTACACATGGATTTAATGGTAGTGTCTTTAGTGTTTTGCTGTCTTTGGATTTGAATGATAAATTTTACTATGTTATGAAAGTGTCATGCATTATGATTTCTTAAAAATTTTATCATGTATGTTATTTACATCTTGTTCTGATGATCAGTAGGAGGTAAAGATAAGCTATGACTATTGACTACTGAAATTTGCCTGTGTTTTATTTCACCTTTCAGAATCAGCTTTAAGTCTAGACTAAATCCTGATATCTGTTTGTGTAAAAGAAGTCATTCTTATCAGAAACTGCCAAACTTTTTGTTTAAATTAGTGTTATATTTGAAGTCCCTGCTCATAGCTGGTGTGAAATGATCACAAAAATTCATAGAATAGGCAATTTTGTGATTTTTGAGTAGAAATTGGAAAAAAATATTTATAAGACTCTACAAATAAAGAAACTTTACTGAAAATTTTGAAAAAGTGATCATTGTTTCTAGTAATAAGTAATTTACTTTTGTGAAGATGCTGCTACCAACTTATGTGGCTTTATATGTCCACTTGTCATTTGTTGGTTCTTTTCTTTTTCAATACTGGGAGTTAAACCAGGGACACTATATTGTTGAGCTACATCCCCAGCAGTTAAGTTGCCCAGGCTGGACTTGAACTTGGGAATACTCCTTTCTCAGTCTCCCAGTAACTGGGATTACAAGGCATACACTACTGGACCAGCAGTTAATTTTTGATTATATGTAGTATTCTTATCATTATTGAGACTTAAATAGCCTCCTATGTTTTAACCCATAATTTATTATCAGGTTTTACAATTGAATAGCTATTTTATTTCTAGAAATAAAATACTTATAAACACATTTTACTGTCTCTGGCAATATGGCCCAAAAAACCAAAAAATAAAAAAAAACATTAGTGAATATGTATGTTCAGAATAAATATATATATATATATATATATATATATATATATATATACACACACACACACACACACACACACTTTATATAGTATTTTAAAGATTTTTTTAACTACCAAAAAATATTATCCATATTTTTTCCTTGGGTTACCTTCTTATTATATATTAAGCTATATTAAGCCAAAAAAAGGATATGAAGTTTTTTTAATTTAGTAATTTTAGCATCGAATATATCTAAAATATTGCTGTAATTCATCTGTAGCATTATAACTGATAATTTTAATTATAATGGCTATTTTATTTAACATACTTTATGTACATAAAACAGTTTTAGTTTTTCTTTTGGTTTTCTTTTTCATTGAGACATTTTATACATCTTTATGGGGTGCGCTGTGGTAATTTAACACATGTATACAATATGTAGTAATGAAATCGGGTAATAACCATTTCCCTCTCAAATATTAATTATTTTTACATGTTGGAAATTTCATACTGTATAGTCATTTCAAAATTCATCAGATTTTTTAACCAATAGCTCTCCTACTGTGCAATAGAAAAACCAGAACCAATTCCTCCTCTGTTTGTTGCCTCTTATTGAACTTGTATGCTTTGTGGAATAGCAGTGCTACCATATTCTGCAAGGAAGGTATCAAAGTAACTCCAGAAGTTAAGCTTAGTGGAACCACTCTCATTAGCTTATTATTTACTTTAGTCCAGGAAATATATCATGTTCTGGTTTTACTTTGAAAATCACTTTCAGAAACTTACATGCAAGTAACTAACACCAACACCATACCACCTTACCACCTCAACCCATTTTTTGTCTTACAAATCAATAACACTAGAGTTCTTTGCTGTAACCTCCATCTATCTTTTCTATCCTGACTTAGACCAATTTAAACCGTATGAAATATTACCCAGCTACTTGTCATTGAAATACAGAAGCTTGTATTGGTCTCAGTTGATATAATTATATCATGCTTATGAACAGTACTTATGAAGCCTCACAGTGAGAATCACTCTTGAATCTCTTAAAGTAGAAACTTCAATGGCATTATTATGTACAGGTGTATTACTTTTGTCCCAAGAGAGAAGCAAGAGGTTCGGGACCTACTTCTAGATACAGATCAGTCACAAAGAAGTCATGGAATTCTAGAGAGAAAATAAATGTCCATCTATTCCTGCCACTTCATTTTATACATCAGAAAACGAAGGCCCAGAGAGATGAATTATCTCCAAACCAATATCACATATCAAAGGGAAAATTACTCTCCTTGCAAAAATTTAACCTATAATTTTCCCAGATCATATCTGAAAAATTTAACATAAAATACCCAGTCACTTATTATGGTTTGTATTAGAAGTGTCTCCCAAAAACTCATGTTTGAGACAATGTAAGAATATTCAGAGATGAAATAATTAGGAGAGCTATAAACCAATGAGTGGATTAATCCATTTCATGGATTAATAATTTGAATGGATTAATGGTGGTAATTGTAAGCAGATAGCATATGACTAGAGGAAAAAGGTCACTGAGGGCATGTCCTTGAGAATTATATTATCCCTGCTTCTTGCTCTCAAGCTGTCTCTGCTCCTGCCTGACATGAGGTGAGCAGCTTTCCTCTGCCATGCCTTTTCACCATTATGTTCCACATCATCTTGGCACTGAGCAACTGAGTCAGCTATCCATGAACTGAACCTCCGAAACCGTGAGCCCCAATAACCTTTTCTTCCTCTGTTGTTCTTCTCATCTATTTTGATCACAGTGACAAAAAGCTAACACATCACTAAAAACATTCTATCTCTACTCTTATTTATATTTCATATGCATTATCTCTGCCTAAGTTGGGGAAATCTCTTTAGTTTGGGAGCCAAACTAAAGAGAGCATGGAGCATGACAGTTATTTCAAACTCCATTTCAGATGCAGTATTTCTAAATCTTAAAAATATTAACCTCTTCCCAAATAAGAGGGGAAAATGGGAAAAAAGTGCTATTGAAACAGTGAATATAGATAAAAATATCTTTGTAGCGTTAGTTAAAATTTCCTTGAGAATGATAATGATGTCTGTCTATGCCATTTGCAAAAGGCTATAAATACTTCCTTATGCACGAGATTGAAATTTCTAGCACTAAGAAAGCATAGTCAGTTTATTACAAATATGTGGAAAAATCAGAATTGAAGAATCTTACTTTAAAAATCTTAGTCCCATTTTTATCCAAGCCTTATTAATATTTTACTTAATTTTATTAAGCTTTTTCTCAGCTAAGCATTTATGTGCCCGACAAAATTGGGAATTTTTTTTGACAATTTTGTTTTCTTTAAATTGTTCATCCTTTCTCATGAATTGAACTGCAATTTCTATACTGCTGATTTCAAAACTATGACCCTGTAGCTGGAACCTATCCTAAATGTCTACTCTCCAAATGCATTCTTGACATTTCAACTTGGTAGACCTGGCCGTCTCATTTTCACATATCTAAATCAGAACTTACCTTCCCTCTCATCTGATTTCTATCAACATTACTCTTTTTAAGTTTTTTACTTATGTTCAAAATTTGAGAGCCATGATTTATTTATCACTGTCCCTTTATTTCTATATACTTTCTCCTTGCCTATTTTCCTATACTCCTTCTCAGATGTCTTCCTTTCCTTCTTTATCTTTTCATTAAGTCACTCAATTTTTTTAAGTAGCTACTAAGTTCCAAGCTTTATAGTAGGCAACAGGATATAAAAACAAGTCTGAGCCCCTGCTTCCAGGAGAACAGTGTCAGAATTTATAGAGCAAGAGCTATAAACCTGAGAAACTCTGGATATTTGTAAACTGAACTTCAGAAAATTATTTCAAGTTAAAATAGGATCCTGACTAAAATTTCTGCCTCATTTATATCAGCTGAATTGGAAAAACAAATGTCGGCAGATTTTTAAATGAGAAGCTTGCATCAGTATACCTCCTAGAGATAGAACCAATACCCTGGTAGGATCAAGTCATCTTCCCAGTGTGTTTGGTAGAATTGCCTGATATAGAATGCTGTGCTTGAAAACAGGAAAATGTCTGCATTTTTACCAGGTTTAGATTTTGGCTTACTTGGTGGAATTATCACTAATGCATGCTAATACTGTTTCAAAGGGTCCTATTTAGTGACTTTTATCAGTAATACCACCAAATAAATTCTGATTCTGGGATGGCAATAGAAAATGACTTTTTATAAAAAGTAGTTCTCAGACAAATGCAAGTATTTGCACTTTAGATATGTAAGCATATATATGCATCATATATATAGGTTCTTGGGCTGAAATTCCAAATTAATAGACATTTCTGGAATTGTTCTATAATTACTCTAAATTCTTATCCTTTGTCCATAAACCAAGTCTCAGGAACTTGGAAAACTAGTCACACAAGGAAAATTCTGATGTCTATGATACTAAATAAGACAGAAGTTGTAAGTTGTGCAGAGATTTTTTTTTTAAATGCCGTAGGGGAGATTTTACAATGAATTGTAAAATCACTTATGAAACTAATTTAAAAAAAAATTATGTATTTTAAATATCATAGGGACTGGAGTTGGGGCTCAGTGGTAGAGCACTTGCCTAGCATGTGTAAGGCCCTAGGTTAGATTCTTAACACCACATATAAATAAATCAATAAAATAAAGGTCCATAAATATCTAAAAAATTTCAAAAAAAAATAATGAATATCATAATTATTTTCTTCTTAAAGTAGGGTGGTTTGTCCGAAACCTAATTTGTTAATATCCTAAAATTAATTTACAGAGGAACTTGAATGTGTAATATTTAAGTTCCTTTCGCATACATATTTGTAGACATTTGAAAAGTTATGATCATATTTGTCAGTGTTCCTCTTGTGTTTCTACCATTTCATGTAACAATAATCTTTTAAAATCTCACATATGACACACTTAGTTAGAAACAATGCCAAAGAGAGTCTTTCTTTAAATTAATCGTTTCTTAGTGTAGTAAAATTGTCAGTAAAATCATCACTGGAGAAGAGAGATCTATAGAAGATCTGAGAAGGTCCCAAAGAGTTCCTTGGAGAGAGGTGGAAAATCCACTTAAGACCAGCAGGGTCCTTGACATACATGATGGGAAGGAATTTTGGACTGGGATTGTGGCTCAGTGATAGAGCGCTTGCCTAGCATGTGCAAGGCACTGGGTTCAATTCTCAGCACTACATGTAAATAAATAAAATAAAAATTCATCAACAACTAAAAAAGTTTTTAAAAATTTCAGCAGAGGTACAAATAGACTTGTTTAGGAAAGCAAGGAATACATATTTAGAGAGGATGTGGGCCATCTCAAACCATGTTTTATGGATTCTTAGCTCCTCTTTTAAAGAGAATTGGATTAGAGGTAAGTACAGTTAGGTATGTAAAGATGACAGCAGTCTGGTCATTCTCAGGATCCTTTAGGCTGATAGTAGTCTCCATTATCTGATTAGTAGATAATGTTAGAAAGTCCCCTACTTTATGGGTTTTTTCAAGATATTCTCTTTTTTTATTCTATTTATCAGTGAACTAATGAACACTACACAGGGTAGATATACAAATTTCCCAGAAATTTAGAAGTGACAGACCTTGAAGAGAGACTACCTTGGGGAATGAAAGATCTGGAAAAGAATGTGGAACCTCAAAATTATATTTCTTTGCCGTTCTTTTATGTATCTTTTCTAAACATTTTTAATTTCTTCTATTTTACTTCAAAATCGTCTTCTTCAGCCAGGGTACTTCTTTCACACAGTTGAAATTTCAGTTTGAAATGCCATTTTTGTCAATAACTAAAAGTACAACTAGATAAGTCAAAAGTTCTTTATTTTATCTTCATAAATGTGTAACTTCATGTGAAGGCTGGGAAAAATACCTGTGAAAACTGAAATCTGATGAAAAGGAGATGGAAGCACTGATTGTATGGCTTGCTGATTTTAAAGCTCTTTAATCTTTCTGAAGCACTTTTAATTTCAGAATGTTTAAGTAGCTTTAATTCCTAATATTAAAAAATTAAAATTCTTAATGCCTATTTTTATTAAAAGCCATAAACCTGTGAAGCTTTGCAATTTCCTTTTCTATTTAAGTTAATAAAGTGAGAGAACAAGTGCTTTACCACTGAAGAATTTACGGCGGTCAGGGAAATCCAAGAGATGAGAGCTGACATCAAACTCGAATTGGAAAATATTATTTTCAAAATATCTGTCTGATAAATGATCCATAGGATTTATGTTCTCTTGCCTGGAAATACTAAATTAGAATTTCTAAATATATAATCCCATAATGAAACTGAGAAGAGAGATCAAATTAATAATTGAGATAATAAGTAGACTCAATTTTGATAATTTATTAAAAATATAAAGATTTATCCTTTGAATTCCCTTCTTTTCAATCAAGTAAATTTTAAATTCTAAAATTATGTCACATAAGCCTTCAGGAGTGACTAAATTTATGTTAATAATTTTATTGTCTGTTATAGGTATGTGAGAGAATCCTTGTCCCTACTAAATAACAAAGAGAATAGCTGTTTGTCCCTTGTCTGAATCATCGTTATGCCACACAAAAAGCACATAGACCAGTGTGCTACTTTGATATTCTGGAGACTGCTTTTACTTCGTAATTAAGACATGTTGTCAATTTGGTTTCCTAAGAAAGCATCAGATTGTTTTTTATTCTTCAGAGAATCTACTTTTCACTCAACCATTTATATATAATAAATTATAAAATTTTAACACATATTAAATTATATTATAAAATTTTAATACATATTTTAGAATGAGTTTCTTTAATTAGTATGTATCCTGAGTTACATTACAATTTCTCATATTACTGAAATTGTAATTAATATAATTCACAACAGTAATTACACAGGAAGAAAACTAATGTGCTTAGAGGAGCTGGGGTTTTTTAAAAGATACACAGGATTCTCATAAGGAAAATTTTGCTTCATCTGTACATTTGCTTTCCTATAAATGCAATAAAGAATTGCCGAAGTGCCTCAATAGCTAAGAGCACAGGTACACAATATACTGCTAAAATAAGATTGTTTTCTCTTTTCCATTGTACTATATTTATATTGATTAATATAGAAAGTCTGAATGTATTTTATATTGTCTCTAGTTTGTCTCTGCAATATTCTCAATATTTTTGATTTCTCTTCATGTGTTTTCCAGTCAAGAGAATCCATCCCATTAAATGACCTAAAATCTGAAGTATCACCCCGGATTTCAGCAGAGGACTTGATTGACTTGTGTGAGCTCACAGTGACAGGCCACTTCAAAACACCCACAAAGAAAACAAAGTCCAGTAAGCCAAAGCTCCTGGTGGTTGACATCCGCAATAATGAAGAGTATCCTTTACTTATGCACTTTGGAAGCATGGTCCTACCTTATTCATATTTCTTCCTTTCCATCTAAAGGATATGTGGTAAAACAATGAGCATTTCTAGTATTCCTCTGAGTTCAGATAGCTAAATGACTCTCAAACTAGATGCCAGAATGGTCTTATGTGAGATTATATTTATAAGATAACATATACCAGAGACCTAAAAATATTTTTCAAACAACACCAGAATATTGGGATATTTTCCTGTTTTCTTTTGGTTTGTTTTTCTGAAAGTGTGTGTGGTTTTCTGAGGAATGTTGCTATTCTTAAAGGCATTGGATCAGTCATTCTATAGATTGGAATTTTGGCAAAAAATGAAGAATATATACCTGGTCTCCTTCAGAATCTAGAGAAAACGTTTGCAAGGATCTTAACACTGAACTTGTATTTACTATAATTTCCTAAACATTGGCTTACAGAAACATGTAAACTCACTAAATACAAGTACTTCTTACTAAGATTTTACTATTAAACATGTCATAACTTCCAGTGATTTTTATTTGGCATTGAAGATTTTATTTGACATTGAAGAATAAACACTTATCCTTATGTTTCATCTTTCAGATTCTCATGAAATGTGACTTGATTATTCTCTAAAATCTAGGCAACTGAATCATACTCTTTTAAACACAGCAAATCCTTCTTAAAATAAAAAATTTTCTTAGAAATTTGATATATGAAATGGAAATAAATTTTATAATTTTTTTCATAAGTTCACATTTATAGCATTTATTAAATATAAATTTACTTTATGTAAATGCTATATATATTAAATATAAATGCTACAAATAAGGGTTAGCAGGTTGATGGGTTTTTTTCTAATTAGTTATCTATGGCAATAGAATTATACCTCACACATAAAGTATAATTTCTCATTCTTCTGGTTGTACATAATGTAGAATCCCTCCAGTCATATAGATATATATGTACATAGGGTAATAATGTCTGATTCATTCTACTATTCTTCCCACTCCCATACTCCCTCCTCTCTACTGAATCTAAAGTAACTCTATTCTTCCTTAGCTCCTGCCTCTTGCTGAATTAGCATCTTATATCAGAGGAAATATTCTGCCTTTGGTTTTTTGAGATTGTTTTATTTAACTTAGCATGATTCTCCAGCTTCATCCATTTACCCCCAAATGCCATCATTTCATTCTTTAGGACTGAGTGAGATTCCATCGTGTGTGTGTGTGTGTGTGTGTGTTGCGTGTGTGTGTGCGCGCGCGCGCACGTCACATTTTCTTTATCCATTCATCTGTTGAAGGGCTCCTAGGTTGGTTCCACAGTTTAGTTATTGTGAGTTGAGCTGCTATCAACATTGATGTTGCTGCATCTCTGTAATATGCTGATTTTAAGTCATTTGGTTATAAACTGAGGAGCGGAAGCTAGGTCAAATGGTGGTTCCAGTCCAGGTTTTCTGAGGAATCTTCACACTGCTTTCCATAATGGTTGCACAAATTTGCAGTCCCATCATGTACCTTTTTCCTCACATCCTCACAACATTTATTGTTGTTTGTATTCTTGATAATTGCCATTCTGACTGGAGTGAGATGAAATCTTAGTTTTGATTTGCATTTCTCTAATTGCTGAAGGGGTTGAACATTTTTTCATATATTTGTTTATTATTTCTTCTTCTATGAAGTGTTTGTTTAGTTCTTTAGCCCATTTATTGATTGGTTATTTGGGTTTTTGGTGTTAAGAGTTTTTTTTTAATTCTTTTTTTTTTAATTTCTTTATATCCTGGAGATTAATGCTCTATCTGAGATGCATGTGGTAAAGACTCTCCCATTCTATAGGCTCTCTTCACAGTGATTGTTTTCCTTTGCTGACAAGCTTTTTAGTTTGAATCCATCTCATTTATTGATTCTTGATTTTACTTCTTGCACTTTAGAGGTCTTGTTAAGGAAATCAGATCCTAGGCCAACATGGTGAAGATCTGGGCCTACTTTTTCTTCTAGTAGGCACATTTACAGAACTGCTTGAACAATTAATTCTTAAAATGTTAGGAAATGGAGAATACAGTTTGAAAGCCTACAATTTCAAATGATACATCCCAATCTTTTTGTGAAAAGTTGCTACTTTTTATTTTCCCTAAGCTATGAGACCCTTGAGTTTGGAGAGAGTATAGATGTGATGTCCCTGGCTGGTTGCTAGGGCTTTATGTATACTGGAAGTTCCTGGCAGAGAGGGTATGTGGCATACCCCCACAAAAGGCATGAAATTTCAGTTGAATAGTCCTGCTTTAGAAGTTCTTACAATCTGATACTTTAAGGGTTTAATATTTTTTAACTTTTTAGGGTATCTTGTGCTTGAGCCTTTAGTCAAAATCATTCTCTCATGAAACCATCAAAAACATACAGCATATAGTCCTGTTTTAATTTTAAAGACTATTACTAGAATAATAAATGAACATCACTCCTCTAATATTTCCCTCCAAATAATTTAGCTATTTTAGATTTAAAAACATACAATATGAAAGTGGCATTCATTCCAATATTTTCCAGCTTCATAATCTTAATTTCTTTTCTCTGATACTCTCCTTTATGTTCTTCTAGATGTATACAAACAAAAGAGAAGAAAAGAGAACAGCTGAACCTGAACATTGTTCCTTGATGAATATGGATGAATCTCTAATGTAGAAGTGCCCTTCAATGTCTAAAGTTAGAACTAAGAAAATAATTTACTTGGACATTTAACTGCCTATCTATGATTGTAGGTTAAAGGAAGAGAATCAGTGTTACTCTGTGCCACTTTTGAATGGGGTAGGTTCAGGCAATGAAGACAATAAAATGAAATCATCCATTTTTGGCTATTCTGAAGAGCCTAACCTATGAAGTTTTTTAAGTCTCCTTTTGTGAAAGCTTCCTTTAAAACTAAAGGGTTTTTTAAAAATAATTTTATTAGTGTATATTAATCATACAGAATAGTGGATTTCATTATGGCATGTTTATACATGCTTATGACATGGTTTAATCAAAGTCATTTCCCCATTACCTTTCTCTTTTCTCCCTCTGGTCCCTTTCCTCCCTTTTGCATTCATAACATCCTTCATTTTTTTTCCCTTCAGTTTCTGTATATGAGAGAAAACATATAATACTTACCTTTCTTTCTGAGTCTGGCTTATTTTGCTTACCACGATGCTCTCCAGTTCCATCCATTTTCCTGCAAATGTTTTTCTTAATGGCAGAATAAAATTCCATTGCGTATATATACTACATTTTCTTTATTCATCTCTTGATTAACAACAAGGATGATTTCATCCCTTGTTATCGTGAATTTTTTTGTGATAAACAGAAATATGATATCTTTAGTTAAGAATTTAAAACTGAAAATTTATAATTTTAAAGTATGCTGATTTTAAATCTTTGGAGAAATATCAAGGAGTGGTGTATTGCTGGATCATATGGCAGTTCTATTATTAGCTCTTTGAGGAACCTCCATACTGATTTCCATAGTGGCTGGACTATTTTACATTCCTACCTACCAACAATGTGTAAAAGTCCCTTTTTCTCCACATCCTCATTTATTGTTCTGTGTGTTTTTGAAGATTTCCATTCTGATTGGCACAAAATGGAATATCGGGGTAAGTTTGATTTGCATTTCTCTGATGGCTAAAAATTATAATTCATATAATTATTAGTTTTTCATATAATAATTCTCTTTCATGTATTGTTGGTCATCTGAACTTCTTTTGAGAAGTAGATACTTCATTTTCCATTTGTCCACATGAATGGGTTTTTTTAAATTTGATATTGATTTTTTGAGTTCTTAATATATTCTGGATATTAGTTCCTAATTAAGAAAACTTTTCTGACAAAGATTCCTTCCAGTTCTGTAGGCTGTCTCTTCATGTTGTTGTTTTCTTTCCTGCTGTGCAGAAGCTTTTTAATTTTATGCCATCCAACTTATTGACTCTTGTTATTATTTCCTGACCCATAGAACTCTTTGTATGTTGATTCATCCTTTGTTTTCTTCTAGCAATTGCAAAGTTTCTGATCTTATACCTATGTCCTTGATCCATTTTCAGCTAACTTTTGTACAAGGTGAGAGATAGGGATCTAGTTTTATTCTTCTACATATATCCAGTTTTCCCAGAACGATTTGTTCAGGAGGTTGTCTTTTCTCCAGCATATATTCTTGATACCTCTGTGAAGAATCAGTTGATTATAAGTATTTGATTTGTCTCTGTCTTCTATTCTACTTCATTGTCTATTTTTATGCCAACCCCATGCTGTTTTTGTTACTGTGGCTCTGTAGTAATTTAAAACTAAGATATTCTTAAAGTTAGACCATTTATCCTCATGACATTTCTAAATTTTTCCTCTACCACATATCTACTACTTTTACACTTCTGAGTTCCAAATATTGCTACCTGTATTTCATAGTGCTTTGAGAGAAGCCAATTTCTAAACTTTTCTCAGAGTCATTGGTTATCATTAAATCTCTATTAATATCATGAAACTGTGAACAATGGAGAGCTATACATCCAACAATACCCTTTGATTGAGTTGTCTAAACTATTTATGACCTTCCAAGGCTGGAAGAAGCATAAGCTTTTTATAAATCTTCTGTGTTCTGTACTGTTTGATTATATTATACTATAATAACATTTCCTTGTAATTATTCATGCTAAATCCTATTTTTAAGGAATTAGAGACAATGGAAAGATATGTGCATAGTAATAAATACATTCATAAATTTAGTGCTTAGAATCAGTGTGATTATTTGATATTTTTAGATATCACCATCATTGACAGCAACTGCTAATATTACTCTCTATAGTGCTATGGATAATTTTTTAAGAAGAAGACATAAAATATAGTTCTTATTTGCCAGGTTGCTTCAGTATGAGGACTGTAAAACACTAAAATGTTTTATGCAAAAAGACAAATGAATAGTAAAGACAATCTGTAATAAGAGCCGAATGAGCAATACAAACAAAGAATACACCAGCAAGGACCTAATATCTGGATAAGAGTAACAGATAGGTATAGAACTCATGTGCTTTTAATATTTGTAACCCCAACACCAGGGTTGGCACCTAGAAAGTATCCAGAAAATATTTACAGAAGGAAAAAGGCAGAATGATATACCCACAATCTCCTATGGTACACTTCAAAGTTAAACATCAAGATTCTTTTGGCATGTGTCTGAGGTTGTAGCTCAGTGCCAGAGCACTTGTCTTAACACATGTGAGGCACTGGGTTTGATCCACAGCACCACATAAAAATAAATAAATATAATAAAGGTATTATGTCCATCTACAACTAAAAAATATTATAAAAGTCATTTGGCAATATATAAACTCTTCTTGCACTCTATAGCTGAGACCCTTTTCCCTTTAAGCCTGGAAGTAAGACAGTACTTACAAGAAAGCAGTAGAATCAAAATTTAGAGTTAGAAGTACGCATCTAATTAATATTCATTAATTGAGTAAATATTTATTGTATTATTGATTGTGTGCCATATAATGTAGATTTGGTAGAACTGTTGATAAACAAAGTGACAAAATTACTTGAACTTCTGGAAATCTCATTTTAATTGGAAAGATAAGCATACCTTTAAAATGATCTTAAATGGCAAAAAAAAAAATGTTAATTAAGTAAAAAAATAAAGCAGGAAAGAAGATAGGAAGTTGTTTTAGTCAGCTTTTTTGCTGCTATGACTTAAAGACCCAACCAGCACAACTGTAGAAGAGGAAGTTTATTTGAGGGTTCTGTTTCAGAAGCCTTAGTCCATAGAAGGTCAGCTTCCTTGCTCAGGGCTCAAGGTGAGGGAGAACATGATGGCAGGAGAGTGTGGAAAAGGAAGCAGCTCACATGATGATTAGAAAGCAGAGAGTCCACTCTCCAGAAACAAAATATATACCCCAATGAACCACTTCCTCCAGCCACACCCCACCTGCCTCCAGTTATCACTCAGTTTAATCCCACAAGGGATTAAAATTCACTGATTAGGTTAAGGATATGAGCCAATCATTTCTCCTCCAAACCTTGCTTTATCTCACATGTGAGTTTTCAGGGGATAACACATCTAAATCATAACAGTACTGTTAGAATTCATATATAATACTCAAGGAGAACATTGAGATGATGATATTTCAACAGAGTCAAATGATGTGAAGAGGTGGGCTATAAAAGATATGGAAGGGATTTCTAAGCAAGAATTTCTGACATATGAATACATGGCTTGGCATTTTTGACCAACAAGGAGACCAGCAAAGTAAGAGATGGAGACAGAGAATAGAAAATTATCAAAACCAACAGAAGTTTTGGGGTGGTCGGAAATCTCAACAGTATATTTTAAGAGTTATTATTTCACCTTATACCATTACTCAATAATTCCTGAAAATCCAAAACTTGAGATTTTTTGATTTAGAACTTTATGGAAGATGCAAATATATGCAGCAGCAACAATGTGTACTGTATTTGTTATTTTAAAATGAGAGACACTTAGAATGAGTAAATATAAGAGAATTAATTGTTAATGATAGCTACCATTAAGCTTTTACACCGTCCTAAGCATGGTTCTAGTTCTATGATGTGCATGTATTTAACATCTCTAGTTTACTGATGAAGAAACAGGATTAAAGAAATGAAGCAACTTCCCAAGGCCATAAAATTGGCTAACTTGCTCCTAAACCTTTATACTATTTGCCAGGCACCTATCTAGTCTCTGCATAGGATGTTAAGCATAAACAAGATTGAGGCAAATGAGTTTATACAAATTAATGACTGAATTAATGTAATGTATTTTTTTAAATAATTTCATTTCTCTCTTGCCACAAACATGTTTTCCACTCCTGTTTACAATGGGAGGAATGGAATGTTCTATATCACATTTTCTTTCTTCAAAGAAAGTTACTTTTGAAATGTTGTTTAAAATATTTTCTAAATTGCCTATTGTTTTCCTATATTGTCTTTATCTTCTACTTTATATTGTTGAAATGCAATATTTGGGCTTTGCTCTATAGACAGCCACGGAAAGCTTCTTATCAGGAATATATTTAGGAATAAATTTTTGAAGGAATAAATTTTTAACTTGACAACATCATAAATAAAATGGCTTTTCAGAAAAGGTGAAAGTTGGAGGAAGCAGCTACATTTGCAGTAGCTAAGCTCAAAGTAATCAGTGTCTAAAGTAGACAGTAATGGGAATAGAGATGGACAGATGAGTAAAATGTTAGAAGGGGCCACTAATATGTTAAAAATGGAGGATTTGGGGGCTGGGAATGCAATTCAAATACACTGCAACAATAGAGTTAGCAAGGAAATGATATCTGAACAATTTTTATTTCAGTTAATATTATTTAGTTACATTACGTATGGAGAAACTGGGTTTAATTCCGTTTTCCTTTTTTGGCTACTGATATACTAACAGTATAGCCTTCAGGGCTTAAAGATTTATAACACTAATTAAAATTAGCACAGCAAACAAACTTACATAAAGGTATGTACACTTTCATAATTGCTCTGGCAAGATTGGTGTACTTTATCTGTACAGGTATGATGTCACTAAGTTTGGTACCCAGCAAAAATACTGTGTTCTTTTAGGATTTAGAAAAAAATGAGATTATTTCTGTGTTGAATTTTGAGAGCATTTTTAAAGGGATTTTAAAAATCTTTTGGTAAAGTGAAGAATCTTTCTGGAATATGAGCATTCATAAAACTGATTTTTTTCCTATCTGCTTAATTAAAGTATAGTATATCTGCTTACTGTAGCATTACATAGACTGATTTAGGAATAAAAGAAAGTCTTCATTTCTTAGAAACCTAGAAGATAATATATGCCATCCCTGCCTGTTAATGCTATTCTGATAGCCCAATTCTTTTATCACAATGAATTTAAAAAATTTTTTCAGATCTGTTTGTCCACGGGACTACCATGTTTTATTTTTTATTTTTATTTTTTTAAAGAGAGAGAGAGAGAGAAAGAATTTTAATATTTATTTTTTAGTTATCGGCAGACACAACATCTTTGTATGTGGTGCTGAGGATCGAACCCGGGCCGCACGCATGCCAGGCAAGCACGCTACCGCTTGAGCCACATCCCAGCCCCTACCATGTTTTATTAAGTGGAAAAATTTTATTATAATCTCACTTGAATGCTCTTTGGCAGTGTCTACCAGATAGAATGTAGAGCTGTAGTATTGGAAGCGTATAGCTTATTGCCTGGTCACCAAGTATCAAAGAAAACTCATGAGTATATTGGAATGTGTCCTATAGTATAAAGTAGTAAACAGCTTTGTACAAATACTCTGAGTAACTGCTGTAATAACTGGATAATTTCATAAGTACAGATTAAACATCTCTTATCCAAAATACTCAGTACCAGTAGTGTTTTGATTGAGATTTTTTTTTTTGGAAATTTATCTGAACATAATGAGATTTCTTAGGGATGGAATCCAAATCTAAACATAAAATTTATTTACATTTCACATACAGTTTATACACATATCCTGATACAATATGTGTAATAATTTGTACATGAAACAAAGTTTCTTGGTTTGAAATTTCCACTTGTGATATCATGTGAGAGTTTTAAGATTTTGAAATATTTTATATTTCAGATTTTGGGGCTAAATTTGGGGGCTCAAACTATATTTTTATAGTAGAGAGTTATTGTAATTCCTACTGTCTTTTTTAATCATGATTTTTAATTCCTTCAAGAATTTCATCAAAATTTCTAATTTCACTTGGACACTGAAAAGTTAAAAATTATTGTTTATTGGTATTGTCATTTTTACCAAAATCAAACTGAAAATTATAGTGGGCATTGTTGGAATTACATTATCAAGATGCATATATGATTGAGGCTAATCACCACATAATACTTTGGCCTCTGGGTTCAATCCCCAGTGCCAAAAATAAATAAATAATTTTGCATCTACTTATTGTATAATCCTAAACTGGGTATTTTGAAGCTGAAGCTTTATAAGTTCTTAATTTGTAAATAGCTTAGTGCCTAGCTATTGAGAAGTATACTTAGTACAGAACCTCTTTGTGTTTATGCTTACATGAAATAGCTTTTTTGAAATGCAAAAGGTTAAAACAGAGAATTTAGATTTTTATCTAGAATATAAGGAAAGCAATGAAGTGACAGTCATAATCCTAAAATATGTAATGTTTCATATTCATTTCACAACACTATCTTGCTGTAAAGAATCTTTACATATTTGTCTTTCACAGCAGGACAGTGAATTGAAACCAATTCACAGAGAAAGAGCTTATCAATGCATATTTTCTGTCCTTTTGCTGTCCTTATCAGATTTAGCCCAGGAATGATCACTTGAAGTTGCCAAATATGAAACACTGTGTTCTATTTTACTATTCTAATTTAATATAAAATACATAAAAATATGCACTTTGCTTCTTTTTTAAATACATAATATGCACAGTATTTTATTGTGATTATGAAGGACTCAAAAGTAGCTGGGTATGGTGGGAGGTTGTAATTCCAGCAACTGGGAGGCTGAGGCAGAAGGATTGTAAATTCAAAGCTAGCCCCAGCAAGTTAGTGAGGCCCTAAGCAACTTAGTGAGACCTTGTCTCAAATCAAAAAATAAAAAGAGCCAGAGATATGGCTCAGTAGTAAAGTGTCCCTAGGTTTAGTCCCAATATATCCCCTGCAAAAAATATGGGAAAAGAATATTCAACTACATACCTTTGCAATATAATCTGGTCATCTTCTTTAAGATATTTAGAAATTACCTAAAAAAGTTTTGCTTCCTCTTATTATGTCTTTCACATAAGAATCTGAATTGTAAGCAGTGAAACTAAATTTTTAAGGAAGAAAACAAAGGATTCTTAAATGACGGAAGTTGTCTTCTTCATTATCCAACTAATTTAAACAAACAAACCAAAAAAAAACTATTGGATGAGGCTGTACTAATGTACTAATGTGTAACTAGGCCAATCTCATTCTCCTCTGCTGCTTACCAGTCATGCTGTTAAGGATAGAAAACTTGGAGGTTCAACAACTTTGTCTGTAATCATTCATGCTTAGTCTTTTAGGTGCTAGAAGTTTCATGACAAAGAAGATTCTTGGATGAGTGCTCAGATGTTTTCCAGGACTTTTTGATTCTAAACTAAGAATAAGGGAACTTATTAGTTAATGCTATTTCTTCTGTGTCTTGTCTTCCAAAGTATAACCAAACAAAGGTCTTAAGTAATTTTATGTTTTGGATATTAACTTTCCTCTTCCCAACAATTTTATTGCCATCATATTTTATCAAGCATTTTAGCATTTAATCCATACTTTTAAAAAACATAAAGCATAACCAACAGTAAATTCTAGGACAATAACAAGTTATGACATACTTCTAGTGACTAAAAGGCAGTTTAGACAAACTTTAAAAAAATAAATGAGAGTGAAACCACAAATTCATGGCTACTTTTTAAACCCAATATTTACAGAATTTAGCTTTACAACAATTTTTCTTCAGAGTAAAGGACTTGTAATTTCTAATATGTGGCTGAACAAATTTTATTCAAGAGGTACTCAACATGACCTTCCGTTGTAAAGCTTAACACAGCCTGAACATTGTCCTTTGTTTCTGATTTTCAAGGAAAAGAATTGGATTGGCTCTGCCTATAACAGCTATCTGTCTACCTTCACCCTCCCTCCCCAGTATCCTGTCAGCCACGGTGGTGGCAGGGTTATCTAATACAAACATGACAGCCTGGGCTCACCCTTTCACCAAGGGCAGTGGCTGGGGCTCTTTCAAACAAAGTGAGGAGCAAGCAGGTAATATAAACATTTCTGCCACAGCAGTTGACTAGTATAGATTTGTATTGCTTTTGCTACTGTGAAAGCACTAGAAAGAAAAGATGTTCACACTTGATAAGTGCTGTTTCATAAACACAGAAACTATCTCTAGCAATTGATTCAGACCTGACAGATATAGATCTGTTTGCTGAGAACAAATGAGTTGTCAGGTTCTTGGTTTGGTTATCATAATTTTTATTTTAAGATATACCTTTGCTAAAAACAAAAGTATTATCTTTTTTTTTTTAAGTACTGTCAGGATAATTGTATTCATGGGTAAAGTCTTTACTATTCATGAGAACTACAGTTGAGAGTATTGAATAATTATAAATGTTTGAGAAACTAATGCTTATAACGTCTAAGGGTATTCTTCCCAATGTTATGAATTCTCTGCAAATGCTAGAAGACTCTAACTAAACAACATACACAGAAATTCCAATGTTGATTCCATCTTTTAGTTTCTTCTGAACCTACTTTATGGTTGTTTCTCTCATTATTAATGCCAAACTTTTTCTTTAAAAAAAAAAAAAAAGCAATGAAGTAGCACCTGAACTGCAAATTTAAGATATATGAAATGTTATCAGTCTCCACCATCATTTTTTTTTCCAGTGTTGGGGATTGGATCCTGGGCCTCACACATATTTCCCATCATTCTAGAGAACTAAAGCTTGGAATTTTTCAACTCTTCATTGATGACAGAAAGGAAAAGTATAAGGGAGAGAGAAAGAAAATAGTGTAAAAGATGACTACAAACTCTTGGGTTATTGAAAAATTCTCATTTCAATAAATAATTCCAATTTTTCTCCCTTCTCTGTGATGAATTTTGGGGGAAAATATTACTTGCTTGTGTCATAATGTTTTAAAACTATTAATTTACATAACGAAAGTGGAAGTTTGAGAAAATGACTATTAAACACATCAAATTCCTTTCATGGTAGTCATCACTAATCAAGAAAAGGAAAAGATACTGCCTAAATTTCTTATAAATTAGTCTGTATATTTACTCCTCTTTTTTTCTCCACAGAGTCTCCTAAATGCAAATGTAGTACTTAGCTTTTCTGCCTAAAACCCTTTTTCACTGTTCTTAGAATAAAGTCCAATATTATCAACAAGGCCCTGTGTATCTGGCCCCTCCCTCCTTTTCCAGGCCCCTCATACCTATACTCCTCCATGTTGTCTAAATTTCACTGCCAGTGGCCTTCCTGCCTTTCTCTTTATTGGCCATGTATCTTCCCACTATAAAACAAAAATTTTTGCCTAAATTGTTATTGAAAGCAAAAATAACCGAAATGGGAACAAACCTCAATAGATCAGCAAGCTTTCTTTATTAAGCTGTAGAATGGCACATTTTCAGAGAAGAAAATGGTGAATGATTACAGGAGGGGTCTGATTTTTATAGTGTTTAAGTGAGATTTGGATCGCAAAAAGTGAGATTTGAATCATTTGAATCGGTTGGGCAGTCAGGAGGAACATTTGTGCAAGTTCAAATCCTAAATCAGGAAAACAGTTGCAAAAGTTCAAAACCCATTGTTGCTGGGAAAGGGTGAAAGTCCACAGCCCAGGGCCCATTGTATGCCCTTCTGGCCCTCCCAGGTCACACAGCTCTCCTTTCTCCCTAGGAGTTGTTATTCTCTTTTTCTTGTTATTTTCCAGATCTTTCAGTTATCACACCCTATTCCACTTCCATGTCATCCCTTTGCCTCGTTAACTTTTATTCAAGTATCATATACATTTCTTTTAGAGCAATGTTCACAGCTGTTTTATTTGAAGACTTATTTGATTAATGAGTATTTAAGAAAATCTTTCTCTATAATTCTATACAGAGAATCACCTTTTATTTTCCAAGGCTCCATTTTATTCAATTATACTTTTTGGGGGGGGGCGGGAGGTACCAGGGATTGCACTCAAGGGTACTCAACCACTGAGCCATATCCCCAGCCCTAGTTTGTTTGTTTGTTTGTTTGAGATGGGGTCTCACTGAGTTGCTTAGCACCTCGCAATTGCTAAGGCTTGCTTTGAACTTGGGAGCCTACTGTCTCAGCCTCTTGAGCAGATGGAATTATAGGCGTGCACCACCATGCCCATCTCAATTGTACTTTTTAATTATTTACTGGAACATATATTTTTTCTTTAAGATCTTATGACATTTCTAAATATTTTAAGCTAATGGATCCCCTAATTCCTAATAGTCAATAAGACCATCAGAACCCTTCTTGAGTATAAAAACAATAAAACATCACTACCTTCAGTATTCAGAGAACATAAAATTGGAAGTAATGAAAACATGAGATAAGTTTTCTTGAGAAACTAACCAACAATAAAAGTGTTTCCAACTAGTGCTAATTACCTGTTATAATCCTGAGTCCCATTTAGCAATGACTTGCCTAAAATGAATAGGCTTTTGCAGTATCACATTAGACCTGAGACTCTAATTACAGTAGCCAAACATGGTGGCACACACCTGTAATCCCAGTAGTTTGGGAGGCTGAGGCAAGAGGATCACAAGTTCTAAACCAGCCCCAGCAATGTAGAGAGGTCCTAAACAACTTTGTGAGATTCTTTCTCAAAATAAAAAAGGCTGGAGATGTGGCTCAGGGGTTGAGTGCCCCTGAGTTCAATCCCTGGTACAAAAAAATAAATAAAGCACAGAGGTAATAATGAACTGAAAGGTGTGAATATTGTACAACCCTTATGACTAACATCACTTTGCTGCATCAGGATCGCTTTCACAATTCATTTAAGGAGGAAGAATGTCATTACGTCCTTGGCTAGTCGTCTTTCTTTTTCTTTTCTACCTCATTTTCAGATTTAACTTTTTTTATTACCCTTCGAGGTACTTAATTCACTTAATAAAATATTCATGTGAGCATGGAGATGTTTTGTACTATCTCTGCAAACCAGTTACCTCTGGTTCTTTGAGACACTCAAGTCTGCACACACAAAAAAATGTTTTCCTTAAATTAACCTATTCAGTTTTGTTCGAGGTCACATTTCAGGCAGCATCAACATTCCATTCAGTGCTGCATTCACTGCAGAAGGAGAGCTTACCCAGGGCCCTTACACCACTATGCTTCAGAACTTCAAGGGAAAGGTCATTGTTATCGTGGGCCATGTAGCAAAACACACAGCTGAGGTAAGTATACTCAGAAATGTTATATGCATATATGATGAGTTATTTACCTGTTTATCATGTAGGATGTCTAAAAGCATGTTTCTTCATAAATGAAATTACCTTTGAAGATCTGTCTAGATTCTTTTTCCCTTAGTTTTCAACATGAGGACCCATAGTAAGTTAACTTCTGTTGTTTAGATGCCATTTGTCAAAAGTTCATATATATTAACTTGGTCTTAGTGTGGTGATAGTGAGAGGTCTGACCTTTAAGATATGGGACCTAGGGGCTGGAGATATACCTAAGTTGGTAGACTGCTTGTCTTGCATGCATAAGGCCCTGGGTTCAATCCCTAGCACCACACACACAAAAAAAAAAAAAAAAAAATTGTGGGAACTAGTGGGAGGGTCCTTTGGTCATGCCCTTAGAAAGAAAGGATTATGGGATCCTACTGAGTCTCCAACTCCAACTTTGAAATGTGATCTATTACTCTAACACACATTCCTAGGGCACTCACTAGGGCTGACACTATGCTTTTTAGACATCAGACTCCAAAATTGTGAGCTAATTAAACTTTTCTTTATAAAATAAAATTAGCCAGACTCAGGTATTAGAGTAGCAAAAAACAAATTAATATGACAGCACAGGTTTTTGAGGGATTTGTGTGCATGTATGTGTGTGTGCACATGCATACATGCATGTGCGGTGCTGGGGGGGTATTTGTTAATTTCTTTCTGAAATTGCAAACATGTAGCTATCCTCCATTGTGGAAAAATAGCAGGGCTAGAGTGTAGGCTCTGAAAGCTAATCAGTAGAATTTACTAGGTTTGGGAGTTTTGGTTATTAGAGACTCTTTTTTTTTTTTATGAAGAGGAAGTCAGGAAGGATATCTATTTGCAGATTTGAGAAATATTTGAAACAATAAAATGGCCTTGCTCTCCCATGGCTATATTATAAGCAAATTGAAAAATAAAACAGTAAATATAAAGGCCAAAAATATCACATTTTTAATAAAGGACATGTTAGAGACTATAGCTTAATATGAGAGCTAAACAGGATGGGGAAAAACACCCAGAAGTAGGCAGAGAACATATCTACATATGGCAATGTTGAACTGGCTGAAGGCCCCTTTTCTAAAAAGAAGAAAAAAGATGCTCCTGAGAAAACAGTAAAGACAGTTGTTCCCTCCGGGCAGTTTTTCTCAAAAGAAAGAACACGACTGAGCCTTCCCAAATTTGTCAAATAAAAACCTGTACTTCCCTGGACAGAAAGAATAAGGGTACCACCCAGCCTCTAAATGCTCCTAAACATCCTAATCATTATATTAACCTCAAGTTGTGCTTATTCTAAATTTACCATTAAAGTGAAAAGGTGTATGTGTATATACACATGTGTGTGTTTATATGTACATGTATGTATATTATATATGTGTGTCTGTAGACAACTCATGTCATTAAACACAAAGTTAAAAATATTTATCTTGTATTATATACAAGACACTGAAGTTCAACATATGAAGGATACCTGGTAGCATGAGTATTCAGATGAAATAATAAAAATATATGTCAAATAATAAAGAACTATCACATTCTAAATAAATAAATCACTGTTATGTTTATCAGAAGCCAGGTGCTATCAAACAGTTCCTTCTTCACATCCTCCATTCTGACTCATATTTGTAGACAGTGATGACAGAAAAAAAATCATATGCATAGCTATTAACACTTCAGTCCAACAACAGGAAATCATCATTATTTTTTTCCTTTGTAGTGCTGGGGTGTGAGCCTAGGGCCTTGCACATGCTACCACTGAACTATATCAGGAAATCATTTTTGATAAGCAGTTTTGTATATTTGTCTAGAAATGTATTTTTAATAATTTTTGTGATCATAGAATTGAAGAGAACTTTAGATATTTATTGTACTGTTTCATATTTTTATCAACTGTTCAGCTCTGTATTAATTTACCAAAATTCCCCACTAAATTAGAAGCATCTTAATTTAAAGTATATTGATTGGAATTCATATTGATTGAGTATTCGTGGTTGTTCTGGATATCTTAGTCTTTTCCCCACTTCCTATCACAAATCCATTCTCCACCATTTGTCACCCCTCACCTGTCAGGGCCAACTTTCATGTATTCTGGATTCTAGTTGTTCAGCCAATTGGGAGGTCTGATAGATTATGAGAGGGACAGGGATCAGGATATTTATCCCCCTAAATCCTCTGTCAAAATGGGGTTGTAGCTCATCTCACATGCATGAGGCACTGGGTTCAATAACACATAAAAATAAATAAATAAACAAACAAATAAATATTGTGTCCATCTACAACTAAAAAAATATTTTTAAAAAAATTATCTCAGGTTGGCTGTGTTCTTCTACTGAAAGATAACATTTCTCTCTACAACTCTTGAATTAGCCCCTGGTCAATACCCCTTGGCTCTAGAGGTGGCAATAGCTCTGCTTTTACTATAACTTCACTGTCCCTGTGGGTCTCATCCCACCTACACTTTTGTAATTAATCTCTTTGTAAGTTTATCACAAGGGTTTATTAAGTATTTAAACACATGGATTTTTGTTGTTGTTGTTGTTCAGTCTAGATTAGTTGCCCTGTTCTGTTTCTTACTAGTTTTGTTAATTTGTGTTAATAATATGACCTAAGTTGCCAATTATAAAAAGAAAATTAGAATTATAACTACCTCACAGCATGTTTTGGAAGATTTTGAGTTAGGCATATAAAGTTTATTGAAGAGTCTGATACTAGTAATCACTCAGTTAACAACAGCTATTAATTTTATTCTCTAGTACTGTTATTTGCATATGTGTGAATTTAATGAATGCTATTTTATGTATGTTGTTACTAAAAAGCTTCGAATTTGGGAGTACATCAACAAAATAACAGAGTAAGCAGCCCTAATCTTTCATCCCACCACAGAAATAACAAAAAAACAAGCAATAAGAAAAAGAAACAAGTAGAAACTATACTGTGTTGAATAGAAGTGGTAAAAGAGGACATCCTTGTCTCCTTCCTAACCTCAGGAAAAAAGCTTTCAATCTTCACCATTGAGTAGGATGTTAGCTTGTTTTTTTCATATGTGGTTTTTATCATGTTGTGGAAGTTCCCCTCTGTTTCTAGTTTATTCAGTGTTTTTGGCCTTAAACAGTATTGAATTTTGTCAAGTACTGATTTCATATTATGGACAATTAAATGTTTTCTTCACTTCCTTCTATTAATGTAGTCTATTATAACAATTGATATTTGTCAATGTTAAACCTTGTATTCCTAGCATAACCTCCAATTGGTCATGGTCTATAATCCTTTAAATATACTGCTAAATATACTCCCTAATATTTCCTTTAGGATTTTTGCACCAGTATAAATAGACTATTAGTCAATAGTTTCCTTTCTTTATCTGACTTTGGTATCAGACTAATGCTGGCACAGCATAATTTGAAAGTGTTTCCTCTTCCTCAACTTATTGGAAGGTCTTGAAAAATATTTTTTTTTATTCTGGCCAGAGGAATAAGGCAAGATAATAATTTTTTTCAAACTGGAATATAAGTTACTTTTACCACAATCTAGATGGCTTTAAACATGAGAAATTTATTCTCTCATAATTCTAGAAACTAGAAGGCTAAAATCAAGGTGTTAGCAGAGGCATGCTTCCTCAGAGACTCCGAGTGGAAACATTTCTTGCTTTTTCCTAGCTTCTGGTCATGACCAGCAATACTTGTTTTTCCTTGATTTGTAGCTATATAATCTCTTGGCTGTCATCAGGTGGTATTCTCTCAGTGTAGTCTATCTCAATATTTCTTCTCTTTCTTATAAGGATGCCAGTTAAATTAAGGGCCCACTCTGCTCCAGTATGACCTCATATAGGGCCCTACCCTATTCCAAATAAGGTTACATTCTGATATCCTAAGAAAAAACATGCATTTTAGAGGGACATTGTCCAACCCAATACAGAATGAAAGAAGTAAAGCTTACTCTGCATAAGACATGATTTTATATTGAGAAAACTCCAAGAATGCACACACACAGATATAAGACTATTAGAATAAATGAATCCAGCAAAGTTTGAAGATAACAAAATCAACACACTGAAAAAAAAAAAAACACATGCAAAAAAAGATCAGTTGTATTTATATTTACTGAGGGGCACAGCGAGAAAGCAGCTGAGTAAGATCCTCTTATTGATCATCTTCCCGTAGGCACATCATGTTGAAAAGCTACGCATGCACCAAACCACCATCACAAGAGCTGAGGAAATTGGGAGAGAGACCATAGTGCCTGCTTTTAGTATAACAAAATGAAAATGTTATTGAATAAGGCAGGAAAGAAAGAATTACCCACAGAAGTCTTTCCCCTAACTCCAAGCAGCCCAATGGTGAAGGAGACAGAATTACATCCACTACCAGGCTTGCCATGATGACACGCATTGCTGGATAAAGCCCTTTGACCTCAACCACCATTCCAATACTCATGGACTGAGCCCCTGAAACTGCATTAGGCATTGCCTTGGGTAGCAGAGCAGGAAACAAGGCTACAACTGATGGGGAGCCAGAGATGAAAGCTAGCACAAGGCATTGTCTTGAAGCTCAATGCCAGGCCCACCAAGTGATACCCAGCATGCAGCAGAAACTGAAGAAAGGCCCTGTACACAGGTCACAGCTCACAGAACCTATGGACCAGGCCTGGCATTAGAGAGATCATTGTGCTGGCAAGACATATAAATTTTGACCTATACCATTTCCATGCTTGCATGTGCCAAGGGCACACCTGTCGTTCTCCTGACACAATGCAGCTATGAAGCCAGGTGTACCCAACCAAAGGCCTGCCTCTGTTACCTATCCCCCAACCTTAAGCAGTGAATTATTGCCAGATGAGTATGATTATACCACAACAAATTTCACTTTTATATATTAATGCACTAATTAAAAATAATCAAAGGGAGATCAGCAGAGAGTAAACCCAGGCATTGGGGTGTGTTGGAAAAAAGAAGGTACTAGGGAAGTGATCAAATTATGTTTTTGTACAAAAATGGCATACTGAATCCCACTATTATGTATAATGATAATGTACCAATAAAAAAATCTTGAAACAAATGAAAATGGAAACACAATATACCAACACTATGGGATATATCAAAAGTAGTACTAAGAGAAGACATTTTAACAATCAATGCCTACATCAAAAAGACAGAAAACTATCACTGCATGTCAAGGAACTAGAAAAACAGCAACAAACCAGAATTAGTAGAAAGAAAGCATTAGTGGAAATCAGAGCAGAAATAAATGACATAGAGACTTAAAAAACTACAAAATATCAATGAAACAAAAAGCCAGTTTGCTGAAAAGATAAGCAAAATAGACAAACCCTTACCTAGACTAGGAAAAAGAGATGAGAATGAAATAAGATCAGATTAAAAGGTACTACAACTGATGCCACAGAAACACAAAAGTTTATTAAAGATTATTATGAATAATATGCCAACAAATTCAATAACCTAGAAGAAATGGAAAAATTCCTACTTGCAAACTTTACCAAGACTGAATTATGAAGAACTAGATCTGATAACAAGTACCCAGAAGGAATCATCACTAAAAAACATTTTCTACAGATAGCTTCACTGATAAATTCTTCCAAACATTTGAGGAACTAATGGCAGTTCTCAAAAAAAAAAGAAGAGGAAGGAATTTTTTAATTGGTGCATTATAGTTGTACATAATTGTGGAATTTGTTGTCACTTTCATACATGCACACAATCTAACAATATAATTTGGCCAATATTTTTTTTACCAGTATTTCCCCTTTCCCTCAGCTGGGGCCTTTCTCTACTGATCTTCCTTTGATTTTCATGAGATTCCGTGCCCCTCCACCTTTCTTTTTTTTTTCTTCTCTTGTTTCCACATATGAGAGAAAACATATGACCCTTAACCTAACAGGAAAGAATTCTTTCAAATACATTCTATGAGGCCAGCATTACATTGATACAAAGACCAGAAAAGAAAACAACAGACCAATGTCTTGTGAATATAGATGCAAAAATTCTCAACAAAATATTAGCAAAACAAATCCAATAGCATATTTTAAAAGGCTATTTCCCATTATTAAGTGGGATTCACCCCAGGGATATAAGCAAGATTCAATATCCATAGATCAATAAATGTGACATACCACATCAACCGAATCAAGGACAAAAACCATGTGGTTTTTCTCAATAGATATAGAAATGGCATTTGACAAAATTCAACATCCCTTCATAATAAAAATGCTAAACAAATTAGGTATAGAAACATATGCCTTGTCAGACACAGTGGCACACATCTGTAATCCTAGTAGCTCAGGAAGCTGAAGCAGGAGGATTGCAATTTCAAGGCCTTACTAAGCAGTTTAGTAAGGCCCTAACCCAGTTAGTGAGACCCTGCCTTGAAATAAAAAGGACTGGGGAATGTAGCTCAGTGGTAAAGTACCTCTGTGTCATAATAAAGGCCCTTTATAATAAGCCAACACCTGACATACTGAAGGGAGGAAGGCTGAAAACTTTCTAAAATCTAGAACAAAAGGATGCCCACTTCCATACTTTTATTCAACACATTGCTGGAAGTCCTGGCCAGATCAGTCAAGCAGAAGAACAAAATAAAAGGTATCCAAATTGGAAAAGAGGAAATGAACTTGTCACTATGTGCAATCACTATTTTGCAATATATATGATCATATATAAAACACCCCCAAAATAAGAAAGAAGCTCTTAGAACTAATTAATGAATTCAGCAAAGTTGCAAGATACAAAATCAACATTCAAAAATCACTGGTGTTGCTATATGCCAGTAGCAGATTATCTGAAACAAAAATCGGGAAAGCAAAACCACATATGACAGCTATTTTTAAAAAACTAGGTATAAATTGAGCTAAATACCTGAAGACATCTGCAATGAGAATTATAAAACACTACTGAAAAAAAAAACTGAAGATGACGCAAAGTTGAAGGAAATCTGTGTTCATGTATTAGAAGAATCAATATTGTTAAAATGTCCATACTACCCAAAGTAATATACAGATTTACTACAATTTCTATCAAAATACCAATGGCATTCTTCCCAGAACTACACACAAAAAATACTAAGATTTATACGGAAACACACACACACACAAAAACACTGAATAGCTAAAGCCATCTTGAGCACAAAGAACAAATCAGGATCCATGACTGATTTCAAAATATGCTACAAAGGTTTAGTAATCAAAATAGCATGATAGGATAACTTTCCTGTGTTCATATATGAATACAGGACCAGTGTAACTTCACATCATGTACAATCCCAAGAATTGGAAATTTTACTCTATGTATGTATAGTATGTCAAAATATACTCTACTGTTATGTATATATAAAAAAGAACAAAAAAATAAACAAATGAATAAAATTTTTTTTAAAAAATCAAGGTTTGATTCATATCTTATTTTAAGCCAAAACACCAAAGTAACTGTTGTCAGGAATCTTGTAACTAATATGTTTTCTTCTTAGCTGTGGCTGCTAGAAGCTTAAAGTCAAATTTGAGATCATTTTTAACAACTGTACTGAGTCTCCTGCTGGACCCATTTTCTGATTGTACATTTACCCTGACCACTTTATTTTTATTCTATTTTATCTATTTTTTGTAAGTTGCCACATACCTTTTTT
This sequence comes from Marmota flaviventris, assembly GCF_047511675.1. NCBI lineage: Eukaryota > Metazoa > Chordata > Mammalia > Rodentia > Sciuridae > Marmota > Marmota flaviventris. The sequence goes on from NC_092504.1 coordinate 91,302,664, forward strand.
TGTATCAAGGTGACTATGTATAAATAAAATCCGTGATCAAAAAAGAAAAAACACAGAAACAGACACATAGACCATTGGAACAGAATAGAGATCCTAGATCCTAGAAGGTAACTGCCACTTCCACAGCCAGTTGATCTTCAATGATGGTGTAAACATGCACACTAGAGAACAGATAGTTTCTTTAATAAATGGTGCTGGGGAAATTAGACATCTACATACAGAAGAATGAAAATCTATCCCTATTACCAGTTACAAAAGTTAATTCAAAATGGATTACAGAAGAAGAAAATAGGATAATATCTCAGGACATTGGTGGTTCAGGATTTTTTTGATAAGATTCCAAAAGCATAGGATACAAAAGCAAAAATGGACAAAGGTGATTGCATCAAATCAAAGAACATCTACATAGGAAAGGAAACAACCAACAGTGAAGAGACAGCTTACAGAATGGGAGAAAAGATTTGCAACCTATGCATCTAATAAGAAGCTGATATCCAGAATATATAACCCAATGCCAAAAATAAAAATATTGTTTAAAGTGGGCAATGGGCTTAAATAGACATTTTTCAAGAGAAAATATGTAGATGACCAACAGGTACATGAAAAATTGTTCAGCATCACTAACTATCAAGGAAATGCAAATCAAAACCACAATGAGACATCATCTCACCCAGTAAGAATGTCTGCCATCAAAAAGACTGAAGATAATAAGTGCTGGTGAGTATGTGGAGGAAAGGCAACCCTTGCATACTGTCAGAAGAAATATAAATTAGTATTGCCATAGTGGAAAACAGTATGGAGGTTCCTCAAAAAACTGCTGTATGGTTTAGAAATTTCACTCCTGGGTATTATAGCCAAAGGAAATGAAATCAGTATGTCAAAGAGACATCTGCATGTTCGTGTTCATTTGTAACACTTTTGACAATAGTCAAGAAATAAAAACAGTGTTCATCAGCTGATGAATGGATAAAGAAAATGTGGTACATATACACAATCAAATATGATTAAGTAAAAAAAATGAAATACTGTCATTTGTAACAATATGAATGGAACTGGAAATCCTTATGTTACGTGAAATAAGCCAGGCACAGAAAAACAAATTAATATTGTTGTGATGACATTGCTATTCAAAGCAATGTGCACATTTAATGCACTCTTAAAATCCCAACAGTGTTTTTTGCAGAAATGGAAAAGCTCATTCTAAAATTCATATGGAATTTCTAGGGACCAGAAGAGACAAAACAATCTTGAAGAAATATTACAAATCAGAAGACTCACATTTTCCAACTTCAGGACTTAATACAAACCTTGAGGAATCAAAACAATTTGATACAGACATAATGATAGACATATAGACCAGTAGGATTAAATTGAGAGCCCAGAAATAAACCCTCACATCTATGGAAAATCAATTTTTGACAAAGGTGCCAAGACTATTCCATGAAAAAACAGTAGTGTTTTCAATTAATGGTACTCAAACAACTAAATATACAAGGCAAAAGAACACAGTTGGACCCTCTTAATCTTATGCAAAAAAAAAATTAACTTTTAATGAATGAAATACTTAAATTTAAGAGCTTAAACTATAAAAACTCTTAGCAGAAAAAAATGGAGATAAATCTTTATGACTTTGGTTTTGGCCCTGTTTCTTAAACATGACACCAAAACCACAGAAAAAAATAAATAAATAAAATTTACACCACTAAAAATAAAAACTTGTGCTTCAAAGTAACTATCAAGTAAGTGAAAAGATAGTGCACAAAATGGGCAAAAATATTTATAAATCATCTGATAAGTATTTAATATCAGAATACAAAAATCTGTTCAAAAATCAGTAGTATTTATACTAACAACTTCTACAATATAACCACAGAAAGATAATTAAATTTAAAAATGAACAAAGAACTTGAGTAGATATTTCTCTAAAGAAGATATACAAACAGCCAATAGCACATATGAAGATACTCATAATAGCTGTCATTGGAAAAAGATACAAAATGTAGTTGTCATTAGAGAAATGTAAATCAAAACCACAATAAGACACCACTTCATACTCAAGAATTGGCAAAAAAAAAAAGGAGAAATTGGAACACTGGTGAATTGCTACCATGAACATATGAAGTGATGTACCTTCCACAGAAAACTTGTATCAAGTTCTCTAGAAAGAAAACAGATGTATCATTCAACCCAGCAATTGAAAACAGGGACACAAATAGATATTTGTATACCAATGTTCATAGTAGCATAGTCAGAAGAAATATAAATTAGTATTGCCATTGTGGAAAACAGAATTGATAGTTATCAAAAGATAGGCAAACCCAAGTGTCTATCAATAGATTAATGAATTAATATATATTATATAAATATAACATAATATTCAGCCATGAAATAATGAAGTTCTGACTCATGCTACAACATGGATGAACCCTGGCTAAATAAAATACACCAATCACAAGGACAAAAATTCTTATGATTCAGTTTATATAAAATAAGTGAAACTCAGAGACAGAAAGTAGATTAATGGTTACCAGTGGCTAGAAGAGGAAAGAATGGGAATAAGTCTTTCATGAATATAGAGTTTCTATTTGGAATGATGGAAAAACTTTGGAAATAAATTGTGTTGATGATTGGATAGCATCATGTATGTACTTAATGACCCTGAATCTTGCACCTAAAAATTGTTAAAATGTCAAAGTTTATGTTATCCATATTGCCCCAATTTTTAAAAAATAGACTCTAGGGTGTGATATGTTGAGCCTATCTCACTATCTATCACCAATTCACCTGAATCCAACATTTTTGGTGAGACACTTGTGGAGAAACTTTCATGTTGCTTTTGCCTCTAAGGATTTTTTTTAAAGTGATTTCCAAGCAAGTAGCAGCTTTTCTTCTACGTTGAAATTAGTGCATTGCCTTTCCTGCCTTTCCTATCCCCTACTATCCCCCCTCCCCTTCCCTCTCATCTTCCCTCTCTACCCCATCTGCTGTTGTTTAATTCTCTCCCTTTTTTTCCCTTTCCCCTCACAAACTCTTATATGTAATTTTTTATAACAATGAGGGTCTCCTTCCATTTCCATACAGTTTCCCTTCTCTCTCCCTTTCTCTCCCCCCACTCGTCTCTGTTTAATGTTAATCTTTTCCTCATGCTCTTCTTCCCTGTTCTTTTCTTAGTTGCTCTCTTTATATCAAAGAAGACATTTGGCATTTGTTTTTTAAGGATTGGCTAGCTTCACTTAGCATAATCTGCTCTAATGCCATCCATTTCCCTGCAAAATCCATGATTTTGTCGTTTTTTTAGTGCTGCGTAATACTCCATTGTGTATAAATGCCACATTTTTTTTATCCATTCATCTATTGAAGGGCATCTAGGTTGATTCCAGAGTCTAGCTATTGTGAATTGTGCTGCTATGATCATTGATGTGGCAGTATCCCTATAGTATGCTCTTTTAAGGTCCTCAGGGAATAGACCGAGAAGGGCGATAGCTGGGTCAAATGGTGGACCATTCCCAGCTTTCCCAGGAATCTCCATACTGCTTTCCATATTGGACGCACCAATTTGCAGTCCCACCAGCAATGTATAAGTGTACCCTTTTCCCCACATCCTCGCCAGCACTTATTGTTGTTTGACTTTATGATGGCTGCCAATCTTACTGGAGTGAGATGGTATCTTAGGGTGGTTTTGATTTGCATTTCTCTGACTGCTAGAGATGGTGAGCATTTTTTCATGTACTTATTGATTGATTGTATGTCCTCCTCTGAGAAGTGTCTGTTCAGGTCCTTGGCCCATTTGTTGATAGGGTTATTTGTTATCTTATTGTTTAATTTTTTGAGTTCTTTGTATATTATGGATATTAGGGCTCTATCTGAAGTGTGAGGAGTAAAAATTTGTTCCCAGGATGTAGCTTCCCTATTTACCTCTCTTATTGTTTCTCTTGCTGAGAAAAAACTTTTTAGAATACAACAGTCATTAATATGGTATTATGTAAAAATGTGGGTGTGTAACCGATGTGATTCTGCAACTTGTATTTGGGGCAAAAATGGGAGTTCATAACCCACTTGAACCAAATGTATGAAAGATGATATGTCATGAGCTTTGAAATGTTTTGAACAACCAATAAAAAAAAATTCTACAACAACAACAACAACAAAAAAAGAAATTAGTACATTGCAGCTGGCAGAGTCCTATTTTTAAAGATTAAGAAAACCACAGTTCAGTGCTGTGAAAAGGAAGCAGAAGTACCAATTCTAGTCAGTGCAGTTGCAAATTATCATTGTACATGTTTATTATTTTTATGTCAGATCCATATTTTGACTTGGAAATTGTTTGTTTGTAAAAAGTAGACACTGCCTATGATTTTTCTAGCTTTATGTCATCTATTAAGACCTGGTAAAATAACCACTCTGAAATCCAAAAACTAAAAATATAAAATGAAGTATAGCCCAATTAAAAAAAAAAGGCTTTCAATATTGAATGTAAGAAGTGACAAAATCATTGAACTACTCTAAGAAAGAAAGAATGAATCACTTGTCTTGACATGAAAACTAGGATCAGAGTATCTTTTGTAATATAAATACAAATAATTGCTATATAGTGACTAAATATATTGAATATAATGTCTAAATTTATATAAGACAACAAAACAGATCTGAGAAATATAGCATACTCTGTCTGTACCTAAATACCTATAGTCAGAAAATAAATTATGTATCATTAACTATTTCTTAGAATTACAGTTGCTTCACAGGGTATTATAATGAGATAGTTTCATTACAATTACCACTTCCCTTTTTGTATTTGACCTTGCTGCCACATTAAATACATTAGAAAACCTTTCAAATCTGCCATTTGGTATCTAGGTAAAGCATTGCTTTTCTCCAGAATGGGGCAAAGAAGAACTACAAAGATCTTAGTTTAATTAAGGTTCTATACAGAGCCTTATCTGCATCTTTTTTTAAATATTTTTTTAGTTGTAGTTGGACATAATACCTTTATTTTATTTTTGTTTTTATGTGATGCTGAGGATCGAACCCAGGCCTCGCCCATGCTAGGCGAGCACTCTACTGCTGAGTCACAACCCCAGACCTCTTAGCTGCATCTTAATTAAGTCCTGGTAGTTCTCATTGTCACTTATTCCTTAAAGGTTAAATAAAGTGACTGTTGTATATTCAAGCATAACCAGATATGCTGTGAGCAAAGTTATATTAGTTTTAAGGAAAGTCAGATAAGAAAGTGAAGTGGGCTTCTAAGTCTCTGAAATATGTACTACAGCTGCAAGGATGAATCCAATTTTGTGCTGGTCCTGGTTGCTGAGTTTATTTTGATAAGCCAAACCAATATAGGTTACATCTATTGGTTTATGGGAATAAGAAGAGCTTTATATCAAAACAAGTTTAAAAGTCAATCTAGTCTTAGTGGTATCACATTTGAAAGAAACTGATGGCAAAGGCTTACTTTTGTCTCATTGCAAAGGTGGTCTTTTTTTTTTTCCAACTCTCACAATAGAAATTGCACCTTAAATTGCTAAACTGGAATTATATTCTCTGTGCACCCAGAGAAAATATGCCAGCATGACATATATAGAAATTCCCATAAAAGATACCTATTATAAAACTAAAATGTGCTGAATTAATCCCAGAGAGCAATTGTGTCACGTATGAGAATTAAAGCAATAAATTAAGATAGTTTACCATCCATGTTGTGTTTTAAATGAGCAGAGATATAGGAAAGAACATTGTATATCCTTGAGCAAATTGCTCCAATTTAAAGGAAATTGTTTTTTTTTAACATTGATCAAATGCTATCTAAGAGAAAATGTATGGTTTGTTTTGATACCCATAGCAACCATTAACTGCTCCCCCACACTGCCCTACTCTCAACCCAATGTCAAAGTCTCACATCTCAGCTTGATAAAACTCCATAGTGTATCCATTTCTTTTCCAAAATAAAATTAGGATGTTTAGTGAGAATGATGACTTAATACAATTACAATAGCATGATAACTGTGTCAGTTGGTTATTTTCTTCCCCAAATGAAACAGTTGTAGGATCCAGACTGGAAAACTGGCCAACATTGTGGACCAAAGCTAAATAAAAGCCCCACTTTGTGTGTTTCTGCCTTTAGTATATCCTTAACAAGATGTGTGAACATAATATTGTTGTTTTAGTCACTGAAACTCATAAGACTTTTCTTAAGAATCATTAACTCTTTCTAGATTGTATTTTGTGGTTATGAGACCAATGAGATAGATATCCCTGACAATGTACCACATTCAAAGGTTATGTGAGAAACGGAAAGAATCCTTACTTCTCACTTTGTCTTGTCAACCTTTTGGAAAATATTAAGGATAGTTTATCTTACTCTTAGAATGTTATATTCTCAGCACAAAATCAATGCTTTTATCCTTAGAAGAAATATTCATCTGAATATGATGTCCAGTTACTATCATGTAAGCTGTTGTTATTCTTTCCTTTAAAATAAAACCTGGGGCTGGGGATGTGGCTCAAGCGGTAGTACACTCGCCTGGCATGCGTGCGGCCCGGGTTTAAGCCTCAGGACCACATACAAATAAAGATGTTATGTCCGCCAAAAACTAAACTCTCTCTCTCTCAAAATAAAATAAAATAAAACAAACCCAAAAAACTAGGAAAGATTATATCTGTATAGTGTGGGTGCGAGCACGCGTGTGCATACATATATACATATGTGTGTGTGTGTGTATATATATATATATATATATATGCATAAACACACATATATATACACATATTTTTCTGAGTAATGTTTGATTCAGAAACCTAGATGAAAGATGATTTTTATGGATATCCCACTAAACAATGATCTAATGCTATTTATACATGGCATAATTTAAAATCTCACATGTATTTTTCAGCTGAAAATGATCAGATTCACAGTAAGGCATGCCGTAGCAGCTATTTTTAAAAATAATAGTCCAATTTTGTTCATTTACACTTACCAGGATACCACTGTTACTTGGCCTTTCAATATTAGATTGAATATTAATTTGTGCTGTGTAATATAAAGCTTTATTCCATCTACTCCCACGTTTTATGATACTGTAGTGATTGCTGGGATCCTTTACATTTTGGCAGTCCCTTTGTCCTTGTCCATTCATTGTGTTGAAACAAAATATCATAAGCTGGGGGCTTATAACAATACAAATTTTTTTCACAGCTCTGGTTTGGCTTGTCAGACAATTCTGCACTAAGAATCCCAAGATTCTGCAGATTTGTTATCTGATAGGACCAAATCCTTGTTCATAGATGGCCATCTTGTCTCTGACCTCCCATAGCAGAAATAGCAAGTAAGCTCTGTAGTCTCTCTTATAAGGGCACCAGGGCTGGGGTATGGCTCAGTAGTAAAGTGCACAAAGCCCTAGGTTTGAGTCCCAGTGCTACAAAAATATATATATATATGGAGAAGGGGTACTAATCCCATTTATGAGCGCTCTGACCCCAAGGCCTCATCACCTCCCAGAGGCCCTACCTACTAATACTTTTACCTTGTATTAGAATTTGGCCATTGGACCTTGAACCTGAGAATATAAAATTTCAGATCATGACACCCTTCTCTCTTTAGCTCTCTATGCTTCCAATATTTGCTCAAGCTCTTTCCCTAGCCTTTGGTCTCAAAGAGATTATCCAACTACAAATATGTGCCCAGAAGTGCTAAATGACCCATAAAACACTTTGAACCAATTCAGCATACATATCATCCCTATATTAAACTTCTTTAGCTCCACATAGTATCTATCTAGTTCTTCAAATTAATATAATACTTTTAACACACATTATATGCAATCATTTACCTGTTAGAAAATGTAATAGGTGTCTTTCTAGTTGTACCTTAAACATTTAGATAAAGAATGAGACACTAATCTCCTTTATCAGTTCTAGGTATGCCAGGAATTCTTTCTTGATTTTGTTATGTCCGTGAGCACTGGCTACAGTTAAACTTGGCTTTCTTCCTGATTTTTCTTTTCCTTTCCTTGTCAGCAAATGTTTTAGTCTGTGGGTTTATATCAGATTATAAGGAAATGTTTTAAATATTAATGCAGCTTGAACATGCTGGACATTATATAAAAGTTGAAAGTAACAGTGAAAACTCTTCTACATAACTAATTTGTTAAATGATGGACATAACTTACTTTGAAAGACCTATGAACTAAAAACCAACTTGTTCAGTCCCTATTCTCAGCTTTTTTTAAGTTTTATGAAGTAAAAGACAACATAGGAATTAGGGTAAAGGGGACCTTAAAATGCCTAATCCAAACTTTGACTATCTGTTTTTTAATGTGTTACATTTAAGGTATAAGAAGTTTTTAAAAATAGAGAGGGAGCCCACTTCCAATTTCCAGGGAAAATCGCCAAGTCATCATCTGAATCTTGAGATCTCTGGCACTTATGTTTATGACCTGACACAGGATGAAAGTTATCTTGTCTCAGTATGTGTTATTCTACATACCCACCCTACCCTCCACAGCCCACCATTTAATTACTCCTTGCCATAGGAATGTTTGTGACTGCATAAGAAAATAAGTATCGTTGCCCTCTTGCTTGACCTAAAGAGGTTGGAAGTTGGCTGTGATCCATCAAAGCCCTAACTGTGTTTTGAATCGGAGTTTTTATTGTATACATTCTTTACAGAGTATAATATACTTTGTGTAATATGACCAGGGACGTGGACACAGTGTGGGTTTACTCTTCTCAGTTGTGTAGTGTAAACAAAAGTTGATAAATGATTATTGCTGAAATTCAGCTCCCAAATATTGCAGATCAAAGGAAAATGCACCAAAAGACTTATTAGGGGCTGATGCATGGTGGTATTAGATGATGGAATTTTTTCAGAAAAGGCTTATCTTCTAACATGAGCTGGTATACTTTTTTAAGCAATAAAAATTGCTTAAATTTCTTTGTTATATTTAACATTTCAAAGAATGTCTAGATAGCCATTACTGGGAAGACTTCTTTGAAAGTATAAACTCCTTGGGACTGAAGTGAAACAAATCATATTTTATGCATGTATGATTATGTCAAAATGAACCTAATATTATGTATAACTATAATGTACTAAAACATAAAAACTATTGTTAAATAATCTATAAATCTATAAAATCCCAGCTATTCTCAAACATTAATGACTATCACAAATTTGAAAATGAAATGAATTAGTATAAAAAGAGATTTTTTTAAAAAGCCTACAGTTCATTGAGTTTTAGGAGACTTTGAACCAATTTATATAATATATAAAGTGTAATATACATGGCTGCCATTTTTTATGAGAGAAATGATTCGTAGTTTTCATCTGCTTGCCAACAGGGTATGTGACCCCAGTAAACATTAAGAGTCACTGGTATAAGTCACCACATCCTAAACAGTTCACCATGAACACTGAAAAGCCCTACCTTACATCTCATTTAGTGACAAGTCTGCTCTTTCAGTTTGACTCTATACAATTGCAAGATGTTGTTAATGGTTCATCTATTAAAGGAGTGAGGAAAGAGAAGGAAGGAAATAAACGGTCTTGTATTATCTCTACAAATCAAACACTTAGATATATTTATATCCAATTTAACCCTCCCAACATCCTGTAATTGTCAAATGTATTATTATTGTTACACATTTAACAAGTTTAAAATAATTAATGCCAAAGAGGCTAAGTGACTTGTTGAAGATTCCACTGCTAATAAATGTCTGAGCCCTGATTCAAACTCAAGGCTATCTATCTGTCTACCTAGTTCCTGTACTTCCCTTTTTACCAGCCAGCCTATTTGATTGAAATAGTGAGTTCCGTCATCTTCTTGACTAATGACAAGAAATATGAAAAAAAAAAAAAAAGTCATTTAGCTTGTCATCCTGTTAACTAAAATTTTCTCTGTATCGACTATCCAGCTATCTTCGCTCAGGTCACCAATATATTGTGCCTGACTTACTAAAAGACTCTGTAACTCCCCACTGTCCCTGTCTGCAGTCTCCCTTCCCCTAGTTCTTATTGTATATCCTACAACTATAGAGAGCTTTTTGAAACGTAATTACAATCACTCGTAATAAACTGTATGACATCTCATTGCCTTCAAAATAGATCTAAACCCTAAAAATGGCTTATAAAGGCTCTAAATGATTTGGACTCCGCTTTGTTTTCCGGGCTCATCCCTCATTGCTATTCCCTCAACCCTTTAGGTTCAAGGCATACTTATCTACTTGTAGTTCTTTATATATTGTCTTTTTAAAATTTCTATTCTGTGCACTCTTCTCATTTTTGTTCACTTGGATAATTCCCACTTGTCTCAAAGACTTATGTAGTATTTCTTCACGAACATCTTCCTTGACTACTCAAATTTAGAATTAAGCACCTCTTCCAAGTACTCATTGGAAATCTCATATTTGCTTTTATTAGTGTCATTTGGAGCTACAATCATATATAGTTTCTGTGTGCATTAGAGAAATCCCATCCTTCCTTCAGGGACACACAACACAAGGTGAAGGCACAAAATCTTGAAAAGAACAAGATGAGCTATATTTCATGATTCATTTATTTTCTTTTCAAGGTTTTCTTGTCAAGGTACAAATTTTTAATTGATGCATAATAATTGTACGTATTTATGGGATATAGTATAATATTTTATATATCTACTTAATGTGTTAGTAGATGTGATTCAATTAGAGTAATAGCATTCCCATCACCTCAAACATGTATCATTAATTTGTGTTGGGAATGTTCAAATGTCCTCTCTTTTAGTTGTCTTGGAATATATAATCAATTGTTGTAAACTATATTCACTATACACTACAATAGAATACTAGAACTTCCAACTGTATTTTGGAACTCATTCCCCATTTCACTCTCTCTTCCCTCCCAACTACCTGTTCAACCCTCCAGTGACCACTGTTGTATAATTCTATGAGATTAACTTTTTTAGATTCTACATATGAGCCAAAATATACAGTATTTCTCTTCCTGTGCCTTTTTGTGATGACTTAACATAGTGTCCTATCTGTGTTGCCACAAATGACAGGATTTCAGTCTTTTATGGCTGCATAATAATCCATGGTGTGGAATATTATACACATACACACACACAAAAAAAAATACATTTTCTTTATCCACTCATATATCAATAGACACCTAGGTTGATTCCTATTTTGGATCTACAATTTAAACCATAAATGATGACTCTAACATTTATCAAATGACAATGTAATTGCCTTTCACTTCTCTGTGTTCTCAATTAGCTCATTGGGAACAGAGACTATATTATATTTTATTATTGTACTCCTACATTCTAGCATGATATTTTTCAAGTAAATAAAGCACTCAAATATTTGATGATTGATGAAGAATCACATGAAAGTAACAGTTTGCAGTAGACTGTGCACTTGCATAAATTTCTGTAAAGAGGAAGGCAAGAGAATATTAAAATCAAGTACTAGTTTGAGGACAACAAATACTGACTGCCTTCTATTATGAAAAAACAAAAATGAAAATGATACAATCCCTTACACTCATAAAATGTTCAATCTTGTTAGAAAGATTAGAAATATATACAACTGATTAAAACTAAAGCAGAATTTGACACGTGCTATAAAAGATTTTAAATTAAAGCCCTAGAACTCATTGAGAAGAAAGAAGTTCCTTCTGGTTAAATGAGGAATTCCAAAAGCTTTGTGGACATAATAGACCTAAGCCTTAAACCATGAGTAGGACTTCCATAAGGCCAAGTATTGACGAAGAGCCACATTCAGGAGGAAGCTCTCCAAGCAAAAAGAACAGCACAGTCTGAGTTAAAAACACAAGGAGCCAGGCACAGTGGCCACATGCCTGTAAATCCCAGCAGCTCTGGAGGCTGAAACAGGAGGATCGTGAATTCAAAGCCAGCCTCAGCACAAAGCTAGGCGCTAAGCAACTCAATGAGACCCTGTCTCTAAATAAAATACAAAATAGGGCTGGGGGTGTGGCTCAGTGGTTGAGTGCCCCTGAGATCAATCCCCAGTAACCGCTCAAAAAATAATAATAATTTTAAAATAATAATAAAAAAACACAAGGGCTCTTATCTGACTGCAGATGAAACTGGAAAAGTAGGTAGAGAATCTGATTATAGGTGTTCTTGGATGCTATGTTTAAAAGTTTACATTTAAGCAGCGATGAACTCTTAAAGATTTTTAAGGAGGAAAGTGATAAAATAGCAGTATTTTAGAAAGCCACTTGGAAAATGACTTTTTAATTTGTATTAAGGTTTAGAAATTAGAAATTTTAAAATGTTTTTATAGTTTGTTTAATTGTATTTTATTAGTGAACTATAATTACACATAATAGTAGGTTTCATTTTGATGTATTCATACATGCATGGAATATAATGTGCTTCATTACAATCCCTAGTACTTCTACCTTCCTTCCTCTTCTCCCTTCTCTTGTTTCCCTTCCTTCAATGAATAGAAATTTTAAAACACCAAGAAACAGAGATTCCTCCTAATAGTCTCAGTCTATCTCAGTGCTAAATTCTTCCCAGATATTACCTCTCAGATGTTAACCTGCTCAAGCTTTCAGTCTTGCACTGAAATAGTTGCCAGGCCTCAGAGTCAACAAAATTCACTCTCTCTGTCCCTCTGGAGAAGAGATAAAGTACCAGCCAAGACTGCCACTTTCAAAAGGGAACTTGGGAACTAGTGCACTGCATTTTTTATGTGATTCAAGGCAGTGGTGGTATCCTGTTGCTATCTTTTACCTCATTTGAGACACTAAAGTCAACCTCCTCTGCTTGGTAACCTTTCATTTAAATATAAATTATATGTGAATTTATATTGAGAATAAACAAGGGTAAGTTTATATAATGAGGAATATCTTTTGTCTTTATCAAAATGCAAAGAGACTTTTGATTTATTATCAGAGTGAAACTCCCTAAATACTACATATTGTCCTTGCTAACTATAGATAAGCAAGTCCTTGGTGCTCTTCCAAGAAAGATTTACTTAGAGATAAAAGCTCTTGGAAGGAAAAAAAAATGGTATATAACAGTGGCTGGGATCTCAGGATGTCTGAGGATCTTTCATAATGTTGTCAGAGTACTGGTTAATGGAAAAAGGGAAATCTGGAGGCTTAAGAACCACTTACAAATTTATCCCAGAGCAAACTGGAATAGGAAAAGAATGGGAGAACAAAAGGATTCAAGATGAATCACAAAGAAAATTGACACAACTTTTTGCCTAACTATTCATTCCTTAAAAAAAAAAAAAAATGACAGTTTTCAGATTGGGTTTTGAGGGAGGTTGCTGATAACTTTAACAGAGATAGGGAAGAAAAGAATGAATAAAGTAGATTTGGAAGGAATATGGTGAATTTTGGACACATTAAATTTGAAGGACATTACTGTAAATGTGTCAGTCAAGCATTTAGAGAGTCAGGCTAATTCAAAGGAAAATTAAACTAGGTGTACAGATGTAGAATCCTCTCACTTAGGAAACAAATACTATAGTATTCTATCGTGAAGAAAAAAAATATATAGGGCTTTCTTTCCAATAAGTACACTTAAAAGTTTATCAATATATTTTTCTAGAAAAGAAGATTCTAGGTGACACAAGGAGAGATTGTCCTAAGACCATTAAAGGATACAACTTGTATTTGTTGCACAAAACTGTAAAACTTCACTGTCAGCATTATAAATTTATGTTCTACACTTTTAAAAATTGCTTAGGTGCAAATGATGGGTAGAGATTAACAAAGAAAATGAGACCAAAGTAAAAGAAGAGAAAGGAAAGGAAAATATCATTTTGACTATTGAGGGGGGAAAAAATCTGTTACTGCAATTACAACAAAGCATGGAATAAAAGTTGCATTGACTTATACCTGTCCCTCAGAGAAATACTTTACTTGCCATTTCTATTCAAAAGTCATACTTTAAAAGACTTAAATTTTCTTTTTGTTCAATCCTTGTGAGATTTTATTAGAACTATATGTGAGTAAAAAATAAGAGAGGCAAAGGAAAATTTCATAATTCTTCATGGTTATATTTAGCTGTCTTTTTTCCACATTCTTGAATGGTTTAGCTACCAATGGAAGTTGCCAAATTCATTGAAAGAAGATAGGCTAAGAAGCAAGCATGGAACACAAGAGTTGAAAGTAAAAACAACTACATCCTCTTTTAAGTTCTTTTATCATCTTCAGTTCCTTCACTGTAGAAATGAAATAAGGACATTTTCTCATACCTATGGACTTTTACAGTAACATTATCTCACATTTGTTTATTACTCCTGTGTTTATAAACTTCATCAAAAAATTTATATAAATATTTGTGTGTGTGTGTGTGTGTGTGTGTGTGTGTGTATTTGGAAAGCCATCATTTCTTTAAAAAAAATCTTAGTTTTATCAGCTCATACAAGAGTTGAAGACCCTATTAATAAAGGATAAAAGAAAATAGCATTCGACTCCCACCAGAGCCAATGAGATATTTTCCTATTTGCCCTAACATCTTTTCTAGCTCCTTCACTAGAAGACAGCTTAACCAGTTCCTAACATAGTGCCTGACACAGAATAGTACTCAAAAAGTATTTATTAAATGAATGAATTGGTTATTCAACAGAGAGCAAATATTATGTACTAAGTATTATAAAATAAAGATCCTACTTTCATGAGATTTTCAATATATTGAGAGAGACAGTCAATAACATATATTAAGTGGTTATAAATGCTGAAATGAAAAATAAGGCAGAGTGAAGGTGAAAAGTACTGGTGGCCTTTTTTCTTTATAGGATAACTGATGAAGCCTTATTTTGAGTGAGATGGAAAGCCACAGGAAGATATTGAGCAGTTTTATGTCATATGATTTATGTTTTAAAAGAATCATTCTGCTTGCCATGTAGATAAAGTCTATGGGTGATAGAATGTGGGCAAAGGGTTTGCAAATTCACAGATCATGTAGGACCTCCTAAAACAAAGATTTTAGATTAATTATATTCTGTATTTTTTAAAAAGAGGCCATTACAGTATTTTGAGAAGAAAGCTAATATGATCAGAATCTGACATAAATTTTTAAAGGATTACTCACATTGTCTTAGAATTAGATCATGGGGAGATGTATGTTCAGGTCCTTGGCCCATTTGCTGATTGGGTTATTTGGGGTTTTTTTTGTTTGTTTTGTTGTTGTTGTTGTTTTGTTTGTTTGTTTGTTTGTTTGTTTTTTTGGTGTTTAGCTTGTTGAGTTCTTTATATACCCTAGAGATTAGTGCTCTATCTGATGTTTGAGGGGTAAAACTTTGCCCCCAGGATGTAGGCTCTATGTTCACCTCATAGATTGTTTCTTTGGCCAAAACATCCCATTTATTGGTTCTTGGTTTTAATTCTTACGCTACAGGAGTCTTATTAAGGAAGTTGGGGCCTAATCCCACATGATGAAGATTAGGGCCTACTTTTTCTTCTATTAGACGCAGAGTCTCTGGTTTAATTCCTAGGTTTTTGATCCACTTTGAGTTGAGTTTTGTGCATGGTGAGAGATAGGGGTTTAATTTCATTTTTTTTTTTTTTTTTTGCATATGGATTTCCCGTTTTCCTAGCACCATTTGTTGAAGATGCTATCTTTTCTCCACTGCATGTTTTTGGCACCTTTGTCTAATATAAGGTAATTGTGATTTTGTGGGTTAGTCTCTGTGTCCTCTATTCTGTACCATTGGTCTACCAGTCTGTTTTGGTGCCAGTACCATGCTGTTTTTGTTACTATTGCTCTGTGGTATAGTTTAAGGTCTGGTATAATGATGCCACCTGCTTCACTCTTCCTGCTAAGAATTACTTTAGCTATTCTGGGTCTCTTTTTTTTCCGGATGAATTTCATGATTGCTTTTTCTATTTCTATGAGAAATGCCATTGGGATTTTGATTGGAATTTCATTAAATTTGCATAGTGCTTTTGGTAGTGTGGTCATTTTGATAATATTAGTTCTGCCTATCCAAGAGCAAGGTAGATCTTTCCATCTTTTAAGGTCTTCTTTGATTTCTTTCTTAAGGGTTCTATAGTATTCATATACAATCAATCAACAAATTTATAAAAAAAAAAGTTCAACATCTCTAGCAATTAGAGAAATGCAAATCAAAACTACTCTAAGATATCATCTTACTCCAGTCAGAATGGCAGCTATTATGAAGACAAACAACAATAAGTGTTGGTGAGGATGTGGGGAAAAAGTACACTCATACATTGCTGGTGGGACTGCAAATCGGTGCAGCCAATATGGAAAGCAGTATGGAGATTCCTTGGAAAATTGGAATGGAACCATCATTTGACCCAGCTATTCCTGTCCTTGGTCTATACCCAAAGGACTTAAAATCAGCATACTACAGGACACAGCCACATCAATGTTTATAGTGGCACAATTCACAATAGCTAAACTGTAGAGCCAACCTAAATGCCCTACAGTGGATGAATGGATAAAAAAAATGTGGCATATATACACAATGGAATATTACTAAGCAATAAAAGATAATAAAATCATGACATTTGCAGGTAAATGGATGGAGTTGGAGAAGGTAATGCTAAGTGAAGTTAGCCAATCCCCAAAAAACAAATGCTGAATGTTTTCTCTGATATAAGGAGGCTTACTCATAGTGGGGTAGGGAGAGAGGGAGCATGGGAGGAATAGATGAATTCTAGAAGAGGAGGAGGGGTCAGAGGGAAAGGGAGGGGCAGGGGGTTAACAAGGGTGGTGGAATGTGATGGACAACATCATCCAAAGTACATGTATGAAGACACGAATTGGTGTCAACATACTTTATATACAACCAGAGATATGAGAAGTTGTGCTGTATATGTGTAATAAGAATTGTAATGCAAAAAAAAAAAAAAAGAGAATAAGCCATAGAATAAGTCATAAAAGCATTGCTGCCTTTTCCTTAAAAAAAAAAAAAAAAAAAGAATTGTATCATAGGGGCAAGAATGGAAACAGAGGAGACCAGTTAGGAGTTAGACAATAATCTAGATAAGAAATAATGGTACTTGAGCTAGTATGGTAGTAGTACAGATGGTGTGAAAATATCCCATTCTGAATATGTTTTACAAGTTAAAGTATATCCAGGTTTATTGCTTGAACAATTGGAAGAATAAGTTGCCATCCCCTGAGGCAACTTACTTAAGGAAGATATCAAGAAGGGGTTGTGTGTGAAGGTAGGGTGGGAGTGATCTCCCTTAAACTCTTTAAGTTTGAGAAGCCTATTAGACATCTAAGTGCCTAATGGATGTTGAAGAAGCAGAGAGATTCATGAGTTTAGAGTTCAGAGAAGAAGCTAAAGACCTAAATTTAGTCAATAGCATATAGATGAGAGTAAAGCCATGGAACTAGATGAAATTACTTAGGACATGAATGTTGATACAGAAGAAGGAAGAGGACTAAGCCCTGGGGAAAAAGGTAAAGATAAGGAAAATCTACTAAAAGAGACAAGAAGGCACAGCTGGTGAGTTCTTAGGAGAACCAGGAGAGAATCAGGTAATACAGTCAATGGAGGAAAGTTTTAGAAAGAGGAGGGCATGATCAAATATATCAGATAATGCTGATGGGTCAAGTAAGATTCAAAATAATACTAAAAGTTCTTTCTGACAACATAATAATGTGGAAATTATTGCTGGTCTTGATAAGAGTGTTTATGGGGAATTATAGAGATAAAAGTATGATTGGAGAAAATTTGAGAGAATAGACTTCATGCAAAGAAATGAAAAGAAAACAAAACCCATAGATTAAAAAGATGTCTGTCAGTCACAATCAGTGTATCCTGATTTAAGTAAACAAATTTAAATATGGATGAATAGATGGGTACGTGCGTGGACCACCTGGATAGATGGAGAGAGAGAGGGCAGGGGGAGGAAAGACATTTAGGAGCTTCGGCTGATTAGAAATCTGAACTCTTTCTGAACATTTGATTATCTTATAGGATTATTGTTATATTTTTCTAGGTGTTATAGTACTGTGATTATATATTTTTAATGTCATTTTATTTCAAAAATACAGATTTATTAAATAATATGGTATTTGCATCAAATAAGACAAGGGTGAAAGAAGTATGTTGGAAGAATAAATTAAGGAAGTTGGCAACAAGTTATAGTTGTTGAAATTGGGTGTTGAGGAACTAGGGGTTCATCATACTACCCTTGTCTTTTAGGACAGAATATTTATACTATCAAATATGCTAATCCCAATGATTGGTCCCAAGGAACATAAAAACAGTTTGGTTAAAAGTTTATGATAATCATATTCATGGATAATGTACACCATAACATGGATTCTAACTCTCCTGCACACCATTAGAATAATTATCTGTAAAACAAATGTAGATCAAACAACCTGGACCATGGAGGTCACGGTGGTAATGCCTGTAATCCCAGCAGCTCAGGAGGCTGAGGCAGGAGGATCATGAGTTCAAAGCCAGCCGTCTGCAACTTAATGAAGTCCTAAGCAACTTAGCGAGACCCTGTCTCAAAATAAAAAAAATAAAAAGGGCTGGGGATGTGGTTCAGTGGTTAAGTGTCCCTAGATACCAGAAAAAAAAAAGTTATGGCTCTTTTTGTAAGCTTACCCACTGTTTTAATTGCATAATTAGCATTTTCCAGTAGCTATGATTGGAATGTCCCCTCCAAAACTCATGTTGAAATTTGTCGTCGTAACATTATTACAAGGCAGAACATTTCACAGTTGATTAGATCCTGAGCACACTGCCTTCCTGAAGAGATTAAGGCAGGAGTGGGTTATTTATCATGGGAGTGGGATCTTGAGGATAGGATAAGTCGGGCCCAATTTTTCTGTCTCCCATATTCTCACTTGCCCTTCTGCCATGTTGTGATGCAGCAGAGGCCTCACCAGAAGTTGCCCCTCAGTCTTATACTTCCCAACTCCACAAGTATATGAAATAAATTTATTTTCTTCATAAATTACCCAGTCTGTGATTTTCTACTATAGCAGCAGAAAACTTACTAATAAACCAGTATATTCTGTACTAAACCAATATCATAGAATTACTTGTTCCATTCCTTGTCATGAGTGCCCATGGCAGGGTATAAATGAGTTCCCCTTCTTGACTTTGCCCTACTACTGATTTGATTTCTAAGAGTGAAATTATAAAGTAGCCACTTCCTAATTGTTATAGATGTTATTTGCTATGAAAATCAGTTTTATACTTTATGTAATGCTGTTAATAATGAGTTAAATATGAAAGATCTGAATACAAAAAATACCAGAAGACAAAACATTTTTCTCAGTTAAGGGAGGAACATAATAATAATGGAAGAAACAGGTGGCATTCCAAATTATACTTGACTGTATAATCCAGGAAAGAGAACAGCACAGTATTAGATAAATAATTCCTACCTCTTTCCTATTAATCCTTGTCATAGTCCTTGTATTTTTCATTGAGATTACAAAAGTAGACAGTTCTACCAACCAAGACCTTTATTCATGATCCCAGAAATCTCTCAAATAATCAGGACCAGACCCCATGTCATCATATTTATCCCAGGCCACACTGTATGCCAGATTAAGAAATCACTACAAATTATCTTCTTTCTCTCAGAATCTTTACCTGACTTAAGGTCTAACCAAACTCCTGGAAAATGATACTTAATTTGCATAAAATATCAGCCTAGCCACAGCCACGAGGTACCTGAAATATTGAAGGTATGCCATATTTTCAGTGTTCCAGAAGATCAAGAGAACTCAAAACAAACACAGGATCAGTCTCACTTCCGTAAGATAAAGAAAAGCAAATTACTATACCATTACAGACTAATTTCAAGTGCCTTTATGCAGTGCCACCCTTAAAAGTAACATTTCCATACCCAAAACAACATTATATGGGGAGAAGGAAATGGACAAATAAAATAGAAGAAAAAAAAACTTCTCCGAGCTTTATTAGAGTTACTCAGTCTGTACCAGTTTTCCAATTTTCAGTATGAACTTCAGATTCACAAGTGTGAAGTTCAAATCAGGAAGCTTAATTGTCCTGCTATGTGCTCCTCAGCTAAGGTCTTACAGAAGTTTAATTTTCCTCTACAGCCATGAGTTCTTCCCAGCTCTGTGTCCTAGAGCCTCACTGAGAAACATGATCCTGTTCTATGCTGCTCTTGAGCAATCCCTTCCCCCACTCATTTCCTGCTACAGCAGAACCTGACTTCCTCTGGGCAAACATGCCAGTCACTTAGTCCAAGCTAAGATGCAAGATAAAGAGAGAAAAAAAAAAAGATGGAGTGGCACTCACAAGAGCCTGTCTTATTCAGACACTGCCTACACAAGCCCTAGAAAAGAATACCAATGCCAGATCCTACAAACCAGAGAAATGATAACAATGCAAGAGCCTTGTCTTCTCTACATGGGAGGACTGCCCACAAGAAATGTGACCTGAAAGTCCCCAAATCTTCCAGCAGTTACTACATCCTGCCAGTCCCACATTATCTCATGTTGCCCTATAGATCTCAGCCAGTTGTCAGTTTGAAGGATCCCATTCTCTCCACATAGAACTTAGAAAGTCCAACCCTACAAACACAACAGCCTCTTCCAGTGAAAGGTAACATGTGAATATACTTTGTCTACAACAAGAGATATAAAAAACTTGTGCTTTATATGTGTAATATGAATTGTAATGCATTCTGCCCTATACGTGTAAAATGCATTCTACTGTCATATATAAATAAAATTAATTTAAAAAAGAAGACTATACCCATGACAATTCCAGTTCCAGATTCCAAATCACTGGCCTGCAAATGAATCCCATTATTTGGATCAATACTGGCCTCACCTTGGAATCCGTTGGGTGGGAGCAGGGGACTTTCAAAAAGCAACTGATGCCAGAACTCCATCTCAAGAAATTACTTATTACTAATCTAGAATTGTCCAGAGTATTGTTGCCTACTAAGAGCATACTTGTGATTCTAATGGCTTCAGAACCACTGGTCAGCACAATACCCTAGGTTTGTGATTTCCTTGTGGAGGCCGCAGTCTCTTCTCTAGACCTTTACTCCTCAGACTCTATCCTTTCTATACTCACTGAGGCTGCCAAAGGCCTGCAGGATGAAAACTGAAGGTTGGAGCCCCGTCTTTACATGCCTGGTTCTCCTCTGTCCCACCATGTATCTTCTCCATGCGTGATGTGACTTTTTCAGAGTGAAAAACTACCCTAACACATTCATAGTAGTTTTTGCAAGGGATACTGAGGACTGGACCCAGGGGTGCTTGTGAGTGAACTACGTCCCCAGCCCTATTTATTTATTTATTTATTTGTTTATTTATTTGGGGGACAGGGTCTCTTTAAGTTGTGCAGGGTAGCCTTGAACTTGCAGTCTTCCTGCCTCAACCTCCCACATTGCTGGGATTTTAGGCATGTGCTACTGCACCCAGACATATTCACAGCACTTTCTTTCCTCCCTGTCAGTCTATAGCCAAAATACTATTTTGTTAGTATAGTAATTATCACTATCAAATTTAGGTTTTTTATTCCTTTGGGGAGTCAGTATGAAAAAGGAATTTAGGGAAAAGGGGCAAGAGAGGGGAATAACTCATCCAACCTTCATTAAGTTCAGAAACTCCACACTCCAAAGTACCCTGAACTTCTGCTTTTATACTACTCATGTTAATTGTCCATTTCTTTCTCATCCACTGAAGTGTAAGTACTCAAAAACTGCAGCAGTACCCACTACAAGTAAGTCCTCAGTGAAATGTTTGATAAACTAATAACCAAACAACTGAGCAGATGGAGAAGAAAAAGAGGAATTGGTTTCATGGTAGAAATGGAAAAGTTACAGTCATGGTCTCACTGTGAAGGGCCAGTATAGATAGGTAGCTATAGATAGATGAATAGATGGACAGACAGACATCTGGAACCACAAACAAAATCAGACAACTCACAATCTTACAAACTCAGCAATTGTTCTTTTTTGAGTCGAGGTCTCACTGTATTGCCCAGGCTGCTCTCAATCTCATGAGCTCTGGTGATCTTCCCACCTCAGCTTCCAGAGTTGCTGGGGCTACAGTCATGCACCACCACACAGGGCTTGATTTCCCCCCGCCACCATCAAACAGAGTGTTATTTCCTTTCAAGGCATTTGCATCTACTTGTACTTTGCTTCTACTTTTCTTCTTAGGCCGCTCACATAGCAGCAACCTGATTGTTCCAAATTGCTCTGTTCTGCCTATTTTGCCATTATTATTTTCCAGCTCAGGAGCAGTTTATGTCCCTCTTTACAATAACAGTAGTAACTCTTTCCAGCTCTACAGCATAGTTTAAGAGCGATTAGTTAAATGTACAGTAAGTCCTTCCTTACTCATTTTCTGACTTCCACAGTGTTTTGAAAGTACTGTAAGTTAAGACTTCTTATCCACCAGGCCCTAATGCTATGTTTATCTAAGAATTCCAGCTCAAATGGTAATTGTATTTCTGCATGTGAGAAAAAGCAGCCAAAACGTTTCAGTAATCATATGGTACCAGGGGCTGTTCTGCCTGCACAAGACTCAGAGTAGATAAATCTGGTGCCTCTTCTCTAAGGACTGAGATTCAAAGAGAAGCATACATTCAGGATGGGGGAAAAAACAGTTTGCTCCAGTTTACTTGACACCTTTTAAAATACAGAAGTATGATTTTTTTTCCCAACATTAATTATAAGGATCCCCATCTGGTGGCTTTAGAAAGAGTATGGGATTTGAAATGTGAACAGCCATCATTCTCTGTTATGGCACCACAGAGGCTTATGGAGAAGATGAGCAGGGTCAGCAGTGTTGAGATTCATTTATGTGAATTGTTTTGAAGGTTGCCAAGATGCCTTACCAGCAGCATACATTACCTGCTGATGAACACTGTTAGCCTTCTCACTGAAAACATATCTTTCAAAATATTGTCCACGGACTGCCTGCTTTAAAATCATCTAGGGGTATTTGTTTAAAAATACACATCCCTGAGCCCCAGATCAATAAAGCACAATCTCTTGGAGTGAGGCCTTGAATTTGTCCTGACCCAAAGAACCAGAAGAGTTCTGGGCTTCAAGTGATTATGAAGCCAATGTACTAGCTGGTTCTTTTGAACCCTGAAGTTGAAACTTTACTATTAAGCTTCAAGAAGCAATAGCACAGTGAGAAGGTTGTTTTTCTTGAAAGATCTCTGAGATCAGCTTTTCATAGAGTAATTGAAAAGAAATCGAGGACACAAATACCCAAGGAGGAGGAATGGGACACTATCAAGGATAGGGGAGAGAAAGATTAGCCAAAGAAAAACTTCCTTCCTTCATAGTTTTGCCCCAGATTTAATTCAATTTAGGAAACACATTGAAACCCTACCAAGTGGTACTCACTAGGAATAAAAAGAAACAGAACAGTCACTGCCCTAGAGGAGTTTATAGTTTGGTAATGGAAGCTCTTGGAAATAGCTTTTAAATACATTTGGTGCCAGCGAAGATGGAGGTTTGCATAAGAAACTTTGAGGGCTGAGAAGCTATGAGAATTTACACCTGGAGAAGGTGATATGCAAGCAGGAAAAGCACCAGAAGTTAGGCAAACTTGGGAGTATACTGGTGGGGAGACACTTGAGGAGAAGCTAAAGGGAGGCCAGAAATTGGTGGGAAATGAAACATGTTCCCAACAGAGGGTGTCCTATACAAACAAAACTCTGAAACATAAAGCATTATGATCTATCGCAATTGACAGGCAGGTCAGGGCTGCCACAGATAAAACTCAGGAATGGGGAAAGGTAAATCATTGAGGCCAAAGGGGTAAATGCCAGTTAAACCTGAAAGATATGTATGTTCAGGATGACTTTTTAAAAGTCCTATTGTGCCAGTCTTCCTGGATGAGTCCTTCAAATTTATTCCAAGTTCCTGATCTCAAAATGTTAATTGTGGTAGCTCCAAAAACATGTTACAACCAGCTTTTGTGTCCTCTCTGAAACTTTGTTTGTAGAATTGTAATAATGTTAACTATAATATCAAAGTCTTTTTTCCAATATGGGTTTGAGATTATTTTAACAGCTATTAGAAGCTTCCAAAAAATAGTAACATTAATGACCTTGGGAGAGGGAGTGAGGGAACAGAGTTCAGGAATTTACTTCTTCCTGCACAGTCCTTTACACTGAATGTATTTACCATATCTATTTGCCTATTCAAAAAAGCATACAAGAGAACTAGATAGACACATGTATTCCATAGCATACAGAACTTGTTAATCAACAAATGAATGATTTCAATTTATATTAAAAACAAATTAATGATTTATTAAAAAATGACAGTAATAGTAAGATTATAGTAATAGTAATTGTTGAGGGAGGAGATTCCCAAGTTCAAGGCCAACCTCAGCAACTTAGCAAGACCCTGTCTCAAAATGAAAAATAAAAAGCATGGAGATGTAGATCAGTGGTAGACCACACCTGTGTTCAATCCCTAGTACAAAAAAAAAAGAAATCTTTTGTATATTTTTTATAAATTTGGCTTTTTTTTTCCTTCCAGTTTGCAGCTCATCTTGTGAAGATGAAATATCCAAGGATCTGTATTCTAGATGGTGGCATCAATAAAATCAAGCCAACAGGACTCCTCACTGTCCCATCTCCTCAAATCTGAAGAACCAAGAGACTGGCTAATGAAAGGACAGAGTGGCATCAACATCCCATGACACTGTTTTTCATAGTCATGTCACTATAAGATAAAATCAGATCTCCAGATTATTGCATTTCCATAAAGCTTTATCATGTGCCATTTTTGTAAAACTCATGACCTACATGTTCAGCTCTCAAGGCAAGAAACTTGACTATACATGTATTGCTTAAAGAATTTTCTTAACAGTGAAATCTGATCGTGTACTTTTACCACACTGCCACATAAAGCCAGAGGAATTCAGCTGACAGGCAGATTTAGCATTATCAAGAAATCCCAGTCACACTGAAAAATTCATCCTCCATTGCACTGAACAGACAGTCCTAACAAAGGTATTACTTAGAAATATAGATGGAATGTGGGCTAAAATCATGATCTTTCCATGATAACAAAAACTGAAAAGCTGTTCGCAGTGTATTCCTTACAAATAAATGCTACATTTGGTAACTGACTTAGCCTAGACAAGTTGTGTGCATGTTTGTGGGAGTGGGTGTAGAGTTCAGCAAGTTGCAGAAAGTGGTAATAGTTCACTCCCAGAAAAATGAAATTCAGAAACCATTCCTATTTGATAGAATATTTGACTAGCTCCTGTACCAGAGAAACCCAAAGAGTGACTTAAACAAGTTTCCTAGCTGTTTTATCACGTAAAAGTGGCATAGTTAGTCCAGGGCTAGTACACTGGTTTCATAATCACTTGAAGCCCAGGAATCTTCTCATACTTCTTTACCAACCTTACTACATGGCATTCCTCACATGCATGAAAATGGCTACTCAGCTTCCTTGATCACATCTGCAACCAATATGAAGGAGTGAAGGAGGGAGGAAGGAAAAGAAGAAATAAGAGAAAAAGGAGAGGCATGTTTCTTTCCTTTAAAGCCACAAACCAGAACTACACACTACTGTGCTCACAGAGTGTTGGCCTGAATGTAGTCACATGGCCACTCCTGGCTTCAAAGAAAATTGGGATTATAGTCTTTGGCTGAGGAGCCACCTCCCCAACCCAAAAGCTTTATTACTGTGTGAGAAGAAGAGAACACATTAAGGGTTACAGCTAGCAGCCTTTGCCACATTATTTAAAAATATAAATGCTGTGTTTCATTAAATCTAAGGCAGTATTATATATACCATGAAAAAGGAAAAAAATCCAGCCAAACTGTAACACACCATCAATTATAAGATGCATTCCCATTTAGAGATCTGAAAAATATGCATCTTATAATTACTGAGATGCATGCAGTACATCTTTTGAATATTTTCAGTTTTGTTTTAAATAAAAAGTGTTCATTCTTCTATAACTGATATTCCTCTTCAGTGTGAAGACTGCCTAGTCTGAATATTTGGATAGAAGCCTCAGTTCAACTTTCTGGGCCATGGATTTGTAACTGCTACTGGATTTTTTTGTTTTGTTTCGTTTGTTTTATCTATTTTTTATTGAGCTTTCATTTACATGCCATAAAATTCACCTTTTAAAATGTAGAATTCAATAATTTTTAATATATTCACAAAGTTGTATCATTGTCACATTAATTCCAAAACATTTTCATTTCCCAAAAACAAAATCCTGTATGTTTTGGATGTCATTTTCTATTAAATCCTCCTCAGTCTTTGAATTAATTTTTTGAATTTTATTTGGTTATTTACCAAATATATTTTGAATACCTACTATGTCCATATACTAAAATAACCAATAACTGTAGCATTTTGTGATTCCCTGCATAGTTTATAAAGAAAAAAAATGTAAAAATTAATGACATATTGACCAAGATGTCTCTAAAGTTGTTTTTGGACCATCACCTACCCTGATTAGAGAAAAATCATAAAGTTGTGGGCTGAGGCTGTACCTCAGTGGTAGAGCGCTTGCCTAGCGCATGTGAGGCACTGAGTTCAATCCTCAGCACAACATAAAAAATACATAAATAAAGGCATTGTGAAAAAAATTTTAAATAAATTTTTAAAATCATTTAGTTCTGTCAATTACTATTGTGTTTCTTCAATATTTGATGATTTATCTGGCTTCATAGTAAAAATGCAACACTGATGATCATTTCAAAAGCATTGTTTTGAGTCTTTGTTCCTGATAAAGCAGAGAAGAGATGGGTACAGGGGTTGGGCCTTGAACTGAAGGGGTGATAGATAGCAAGAGGAGATGAAGACCTGAGTGTTGTGAAGATAGCTGTGTAAGAAGAGAAAAACAGCCAACCTCCATCAGGACTTTTCTTTAAACTTGGCACACTTTGGCTTATTTCAAAACATGGGAATTTATTAAACATACAAGCTGTAAGTGATATTTGATATTCTCCATGTAAAATAAGTAAGAGCACATCAGCACTGCCATGGTTACATGCAGGGCATGGTTACTCCATAGCAGTTGATGTCAAAGTTGACCTGAACAACTGTCAGTTGAAGTAAACCTGTATATCCCACAATTTACAGAGGTCCTTTCATAGTATATTATACCGTCACTATCAACACTCTTTCTGGCATCTGTAGTCTCTTCTCTCCCTGGAATGTCCTATTACCCTCACCAGCCCCCGCTCACACACACACATTTATTAATCCTTCATAATCCAGTAAGAGTGGCATCTCCAGTCTTCTCTGACTTCTGCATGCTACATTAAGAGCCTCAAGACTGTCAAAACATTCCACTCATACTTCTAGTAACAGACTTAGTACATCATTTTACAATTATCTGTTTGCATTTGGGTCCATTTTAAAATATGAGCTTCTTTTAGGTCAGGAGCCATAATTTGTATCTCTTGCTACCTCCAGCAACCCTCTATGTTAGAACTTCTCAGTTAATGAAAATCGGGTCTCTAGTGTACAGATTTTAGCATCCATATAAATGGAGAAAATTAAAACAGTCCATGTTAATTTTTTTCACCTGCTGAATTTATCTGGCACCTGATGATAGCTAAATAAACTGAAATTTTAATTTAAAAAAAGCAAAGAAAGGCCCACTCTAAAATTTTATAATTCTAGACATTGAGACAGATAATTTCTAATAAGATAAATTAGTTGCATACCCTTTTCAAAACAGAAAGTTAGACTTAAAAATAATATTGAAAATATATTTAACCAAAGTTGAAAGAAAGAAGTTCCTTGAAGTCAGAAAGGAAGAGGAAGACACACTATAAGGCTCATTCAATATCAATATCAGATATTAGTAGTGGCCATAGGAACTGGGGTTTGAACATAAGCATAGGGATATGAGACATATCCTTGGGTCTTCTGATAGGGAGTCCAGATTAAAACTACTTATGAAGAGACAGCCTCAAAGAACTCTTTGATGCTTGCAATGACTAGAAATAACTTTCTACTAAATCAGGGAAGCTACAAAGGAGATTGTCATCAGCCCAGCAGTCTCAGTGAAGGAAGGCAAATTTCCTGTTGTAGACAGGTGATGGCTAGCTAAGTTGCCGATTTAAAACCAGCTTTAGAGTATGTACATATGTGATTATTTTAAAAATTAGAACATTTAATTCTATAAATTTTTGGAAAACACAGACAGTGCCAGATCTTTGTCCCCTCTCTTCCTATTCCAAATAGTTATTTTAAAAAAAATACCTCACTGAAGATTTATATCAAAAGAATTTTACAACATCTCAAAGGGATCTCATATGGTAGTCTCATTCATTGAAATCCACTCCAAGGAGAGAAAACTGCTTCCCTGACTGCTGTAGGGTTGGTGCTGCTTCATTCTATCAGTCCTAAGTAGTAATCTCATTGATCTACATGCTGACTCTAAATTTACCTATTATTAGTCAAATATTGAATTTTTCTTGATAAACATTAACCAAAAGAGTGGAGGCAAAGTGATATTAGTTATTACAGATTTTAGTTTGGGTGTTCAATATGATGACCTTCACAACTACCAACTTAAGATTTTGTGTATAAAAGCAGTGGGGAAGAGTTGCAGTCTGACACTTGACACTTAACAGCATATACAGTTGCTCACACACAGCTTTTAGATTTTATACCCCAGTTTCTTCTCATACATTAGAAGTAGCACATGTTGTAAATAAACTATAAACTATCATATTTTTAAGTTACATGTATTTGCATCTTTTCTGAACAGTTTTCTTGTGAATTCCTTACAGGCACTTGTAACATGGAGACTGCACATGGATCTTGGCAAATCCAGTGTTCCATAGATTGTGATATGTGTAACTTAGACTGTGACTTTGGCTTAATGTCTCCTCCTGGATTGACATCCACTAATATCCTTCTCAGTCCTTTCAGACAGTATATTTTTAGTTTGCATTGTATATCATGATAGTAGTACTGTTCTATTCTAATGCTCATGGTGACTAATAAGCAGTGCATGGACAGCTACCAAATTGCTTTATTGCCAACATTCCAGGATTTATACATTAATCTCCTGGGGCAGGGGGCGGGGATTAAAACAATGTCCTGTCTTGGTTTCTAACTAATCTTGGAGCTATAACAAATGCATTTAAAGCATTAGATAAGATTCTAAATATTGCTTCCTGAAACATTCAACTATTGAAAATATTATTGTATGGATTTAACATTTTTAAAAAACGTTCTCCGTAATGGGGTAATTGCTTACATTAAAACTTGAGATAACCTATGCAAAGAAGACTTAAAATTCTCATTAGTCCTGAAAACCTATTCTTATTTTACCATTATTACTTTTTTTCTCAATTATAGGAACATACTTCTCAGTCTTTAAGGGTAGACTCATTCAGTATTTTAAGCTCTGAATTGTGCTGGAACTGGCTCCTGATGGCTTTAGAAACTGAATATGCCTGTCTCTTCCCAGCTACATGGTCAGTGATCTCACTTTGGTAGCTTTCAATCAGTTATATCTGGAGTTTATACCATATAAATAGTCAAGCATCACAAATCAGTATTTTCCTTTAATGTTTATGTTATTTTTTATTTATTTATACAAGCTGGACAATAGCACCACTGATCTCAAATATATTTTGGTTATATTATCTATAGATTATAAACCATGAAGGTAAAAATAAATTATAAAGATCATCCAATCCAAACATTATTGTTCAAAATAATAAGTGAAAGATTTTGAAAAGATCATGGAGCTAATGAAAGGCAGATCCACAATTACAATTCTGCTTTCCTGATTCCTCACCTAGTTTTCAGTTCATCATATTCAGTTAGAGAAGGAAAAGGACACCAACCTCAATCCATTACTCATTTCTTACAGGCCAATTTTGGGCCAATCCCCATATTATATGATATATGAGGTCCAAAATAAAGTACTAAAAATGTTGATTAAACTGACTTCTGACTATGGCATGGAAATGCCACTTAACATCAGCTCTTACGGGATAACATTCTTACCTCATTTTATTTACATATTAAAAATTGAAGATTTCAGTAAAGCAGGGTGGGCATTTGAGCATTCCAGTTTGAAAGGAGAATTACTGCTATCTCACTCTTATGGAGATCGTTGTGTTTTTTTGTTGTTGTTGTTTTGTTTGTTTGTTTGTTTTGTAAATACATGCTCTTCATATGTTTTAAGTTATCTCGTCACCTTTAAGAAAACATTTCCCAGAAAAATATCCCCGGCAGAAAACCACATTGTCTCTGTCTACAGTTAAATTCTTGTTATACAGGATCAGAGTTGCCCTTTCTTTTCCACGTTTTATCCAAGGACCAGGCTCAAGGATTATAAAGTCCAGTTTCCCAGTCAGGTATGAAGGACAGTAGAGAAAGCAAAAGCTAGTTTCTGGGTCTATAATTATAAAAGGGAAGACACAGAAAATATTTAGGTCATTTGCTAACTCAAAATTATATTTCTATGCTTTGAGATAAACTATTTTGATAACTTGGCACTTGTCAGATAGCATGTCATTTCTAAAATTAACTTTAAGATCATTAATAATCCCATATACCCTTCAGTCATACCCTGGACTCCATATAGAGCCATTGAGGATTTGAAAGGCTGGTGAGGAAAATGGCACACAGAGTAATTTGGAAAGTTATGTGTGCAACCAAGAAAGGAATCTATTTTTCTTAAATGGGTAATGAGAATTTTATTAAATCTCACACTCATACATCATCAATAATTAAGTATGGCAACATAAGATGACATAACATTAAACTAAATGTAGTGCCCAGTGTGAACATTTTAACTCCTTGTTCTGAGCCAGTTCTCTATTTTCAAAGATCTCAGGAGGCTCCTGCCTGGAAGTGGTGTCCATTCCTGCTCCCACATGTGCCCTGGCCTGACTGTTCTGAAGTTCTTGAAGGTTTGCCTCAGGATGAGTCCTGCCCCGAGCAACTGCAGGAAGCACAGAATTCATTTACAGGGACTTAGCCTTTTTCCCTTGGAGTTACCACAAATACTGATTCAGAGCCAGTAAAATAGGGTGACTTATTTACTTTCCCAAATTAGTCTGATTGAGGCTGATCAGTGTTCAAAAGTTTTCAGGCCTACTTGGGACCACTACAGCTCAGCAGCTATATAGTCCTCTTAACTTGTGATTTATCAATGTTTAATTTATAATGAGATTTGTTTTCATATCCACATGACTTAATACTAGTCATTTGTGTTCATGCCACCCACCATCTTCTGCCTAAAAAGAGGCACAAAGTAGCAGTTTTCTAATAACGAGGAACTTTTTCAAAATATGCCCCCCCCCCCGATATTAAATCAGCTAGCATGAATCCTAAACAGATTAAATCTAACAGCATCACAGGTAATAGAGAACAACTGGTTTAGATTAAATATATCACTATTTTTTATTTTTTTATTGATTTTTTAAAATAGATTACAGCAGAATGCATTATAATTCTTATTACAAATATAGAACACAATTTTTCATATCTCTGGTTGTATATAAAGTATGTTGATACCAATTTGTGTCTTCATACATATACTCTGGATAATGATGTCCATCACATTCCACCATCCTTGCTAACCCCCTGCCCCCTCCTTTTTCCTCCTATCCCTCTGCCCTATCTAGAGTTCATCTATTCCTCCCATGCTCCCCCTCCCTACCCCACTATAAGTCAGTCACCTTATATCAGAGAAAACATTCGGCATTTGTTTTTTGGGGGATTGGCTAACTTCCCTTAGCATTATCTTCTCCAACTCCATCCATTTACCTGAAAATGCCATGATTTTATTATCTTTTATTGCTGAGTAATATTCTATTGTGTATATATGCCACATTTTTTCTTTATTTATTTATTGTTTTATTTATATATGACAGCAGAATATATTACAATTCTTATTATACATATGGAGCACAATTTTTCATATATCTGGTTGTATACAAAGTATATTCACACCAATTCGTGTCTTCATACCTGTACTTTGGATAATAATGATCATCACATTCCACCACAATTTCTAACCCCATGCCCCCTCCCTTCCCCTCCAATCCTCTACCCTATCTAGAATTTGTCTATTCCTCCCATGCTCCCTCTCCCTATCCCACTATGAATCAGCCTGCTTATATCAAAGAAAATATTCAGCATTTGGTTTTGGGGGATTGGCTAGCTTCACTTAGCATTATCTTCTCCAACTCCATATATTTACCTGCAAATGCCATGATTTTATCATCTTTTATTGCTGAGTAATATTCCATTGTGTATATATGCCATATTTTCTTTATCCATTCATCTACTGAAGGGCATCTAGGTTGGTTCCACAGTTTAGCTATTGTGAATTATGCTGCTATAAAAAATGATGTGGCTGTGTCCCTGTAGTATGCTGTTTTTAAGTCCTTTGGGTATAGACCAAGGACAGGAATAGCTGGGTCAAATGGTGGTTCCATTCTCAGTTTTCCGAGAAATCTCCATACTGCTTTCCATATTGGCTGCACCAATTTGCAGTCCCACCAGCAGTGCATGAGTGTACCTTTTTCCCCACATCCTCACCGACACTTATTGTTGTTTGTATGCATAATAGCTGCCATTCTCACTTCAGATATCACTATTTTTTAAAGGAAAAAAATTGTGACCTCTACCATGGCCGCTAATTAGCTAATATTTTACAAAACCCTGTAGACATATCCCAAAATATGTGTACTTGTAAATCACACATGTGAAAGTGAATAAAAGAAAAAGAAGAGGATTTTAATAAATTAAATCAGCTCCCTCATTTTAATATAAATTCTGGACATGTCATTTTAACATGAATCCTTTGCAATAATGTAACAACTATTTAGAATTTCAGTAGTGACTTACATAACATACATAAAGCAACATATTACATACGTGTACATAAATTATTCCATAAGATGACAACAGCTCAAGGCAGAAACTACCTATATTGTTTTATAAATACTGAATTGTATGATATTCTGAAAAGAATTTAAAATTGTCCCTTTGGATTAAGTAATATCAGAATTCCTATGAAAGTTAACTATCAGTTAAATTCTGTTAAATCATGAAAAATTAAACATTAATGGGGAAATTAACTGTTGCAATTTTTTAACTCTTTATATTGGCTTGTCCTGCTCAGGACATTTACTGAACCTTTTTTTTTTTTTTTAAAGCTGCTATGCATTTATTGAAAAGCCTGATTGAAATTTTTCTTTCTGTGAGTGAATTACAGGGTATGTATTTTATTACTTACCAATTAAAACAAAATGATGATTTCTTTCTTTTTCTTTTTTTTTTTCTTTTGCATCTGAAGAAGATGCTAAAGTAAATATACCTGGCACAAATGAGCTATGTTTAAAAAAAAAAATTAAACAGTAAATTTCAAAAGAGATCCCCTGACAGCTCCCAAGACTGTCATCCCAAACATATACCCTGCACCTAACACATTGTGCTACAAGTCATGATATTTGTATTGTCCCCTGGGAGCACTTGAGTGCTTCAGCTATCCCAAGGACACCGGAACCTTAACTCCTCCAAGACATCTCACCCCTTAAATAGCCTCTGTAGTTTTCTGTTCACCAGATCACAGAGGGCTGTATGGGGAAGGACTGTGGGCCAGGGTTTCAGGTCGACTGGCATTTGTTTAGTGCTCATGCCTGAGAAAGGGGCTGAACTTTCTCAAGGATCTTTCATTTCACAACACTAAGTACCCTTAAGCCCCCAGAATTAGGGTAAATCCCTCTTCATGCAGTACTATTTGGGAAGCTCAAACCTCCACTGAGGTAAAAATAATGATTGTCTTCAGAGCAAGGCCTGCAGATTTCCACTGTCAGCATTGAACTTCCAGAGGCCTTGAGAATAAGAAATATGTTTCAAGATCCCAACACTATCAGGCTAAGGGTGAACTGAAAAATGCCACCCTGACAAAAACAATTCATGTTGCAGGAGAAGGAGAGAGAGCTTTTCTCTCCCAGAAGAAATCTCAAGTTGCAGGGAAATTGCTGGACTAGGAAGAGAATGGAGTGAGCCCGGATTTTTCCACCAGCTGCTTCACTGCTATGGAGTGTGTCCCTGGGCAATTCACAGAGGTTCCTCACAGACCAAGAGAGGGTAACAGCATTTATTCTGCCCGTCTCCTACGTTTATATGGAAGCTCATAGAAAAGCATTTTGTAAATGACAAAATATTCCTCAAATGTAATGTTTATGATTTTTATAAAAGTCACAGCTATTTGGTAAAACTATAAAGCCAAAATCCTTGATCAAACTGTGTAAGTTTCAAAGAAATATTGACACCACAAATACCCTTACAATTCATATATCCAATCATATTATGTAACATAAGTCAAAAGGAAGATTTCATGAGTGGGCTTAACATTATCCCCTACATACTTCCCACTGCTGGATTCAGTGAAAAGCAGCCATTTCTGCTCAGTTGAGAGATTTTATCCAAGATCCTTCCAGACTTCCCTTTGTTTTATACACCTCCCTTTCCCTAACCCAGTTTTACCAACTTAGAACATGTTCTTTTACAATAATCTAAATTCTCACAATAAAACCTGGCAGTTTTGCCAATAAGCATCTATTCCTTGATGGCAGAAATTAACTTTGTTTCAAATCCACTCTTCAGTTTTATCTCCCTCTTCCCCTGCAGCTCTCCCCTGGACTTCAAAGCAGCTTCGTGATTTGCCTCACAGGAAATCAATGGTGGGAGATGAAAAGCGGCTCCTGTTTATCTCTGCCTGCTGAAGGTCACTGTGCCCAGAAGCATATCCACAGAGTCAGTGAGGGGAGAAGTAAATTGATTTTATACACAGAAGTCATAATCAAGAAAGAGTGGTACCCATTTTAAAGGAGTAGGATCACATCGATAGACAAATACATTAGTAAGAGTCGGTAGAGTACTGACTTACTGGTATTTGGAATATAGTGTTACTGAATGTGGCCCTGATCTTTACAAAAAGAGAAAAAAAAAACTATCTGAATTTATTACAGGGAACAAAACTACATAGTTCATCACATTCTCTAAAAGGCATCTAAGAAGTTATTTGAATTTAGTAGACTTAAAGGACTACCACAAGGAAGGGATCATTCCACACAGATAAGCAGATGCTTGATTTTGCTACAAGGATGAGGCCAGAGTTGTTGACCTTGCTTAGCCAGGTTGCACATTGGTCTCTTTTCAAGCTGATGACATGTACATTCACTCAACCCTATTGCA
Source organism: Marmota flaviventris (assembly GCF_047511675.1). Classification (NCBI taxonomy): domain Eukaryota; kingdom Metazoa; phylum Chordata; class Mammalia; order Rodentia; family Sciuridae; genus Marmota; species Marmota flaviventris. The sequence continues at coordinate 91,337,813 of NC_092504.1, forward strand.
CGCATTGCAGAGCTCTCAATTACTCTGTGAATTCCTAGGCCATTTCTTGAAATAGTATTGGGAGAAGAAACCTAAAAACACGTACATCCCCCCAGCCCTCAAGTCTGTAGTCTGCTTTCCTGCGGTCCCATACGTGCAGTTGGAGCCTCTGTAATAGCACTAAATCGACTCTGGCTCCGTGATGTGGCTAGTATGTTACATCAGCTGGTCAAGTGAAAATCTGGCCAATATTTTGTGTCATTAAAGCCAGAGATCTAAAAACTCCTGGCTAGTCCCTTCTCTCCGCCAACCTCCCAAGTGAAATGTACACACCATGTCTCACAGCAAGTGAAGAACTAAGTACCAAGTTATGACTGGATCACTATTCCCCAATTCAGATTAAAGCCCACAGTTTAGGCTTGAAGCTTCCTCAGTATCTTGTTTGCTCCCAGCCAGAATGTATATCATGGAATCTCATTTTCTAGTTTATTATGTGGTGTGGGAAGTAAAGCAAAGCACCAACAAGCTTTAATCATGCACAGAAGATGAGAAAAAAAAAATGGTGAGGTGACTAAAGCCGTCTTGGCTCAGTTTACAGATTATACCACTTGCATTGGAAGAGAGGAAAAATAGAACCTCGCAAAGAGTTAAAGAGTAACCTGCCCATCGGTAAGTGTGGCTCCCCCACCAAAAAAAAAATGTTCTGGAAGTAGATCAACCAGCCTACGATCACTTCCTTTTGTGGGGAGAAGCAAGCAAAGTGTGAGTGGGGTTCTTCTTCCCTCCCTGCCTAGTCCCCTTTCTAGGTCTCTTTGAGGACAAGATGGAGAGTCTTTACCTTTTGCTATTTTGGACAAAGACCAGTACCCTGCACAAAGTGGGCTTCAGTGTTTATTTACTGAATCAAAGAAACTGTTTCCCACATTAGTCAGCAATAGCTGATAAATCTCCAGTTATGTGCCTCTACCCTGGGCCATTCATTGGGTGCCTAAGCACATGGTACCTGTTAAAAGAGTTGGAACATATACATGAATTTAAAAAGAGAACAATAACATGAGTGTGTGGCATGGGCAACACATGAGCTTCCCATGTGCTCAGCAAAAGCTGGCCTGAACTTTCCTGTGGGCTGAAGTTGTTCCTAATAGGACCATTCTCCAAGCTAGGGACTGGGGGGATTTTTGTGCTTTGGATTCACTTTGCCACTTAGTGAAGACAACTTTCTGAATGTGTGACCGTGGGCAACTTGTACTGTCTCCTTTTCCCTCTGTCTTCCTATCCGTTAAATTGGGTTTATCAATGGCTATTTTGAAGGTTTGGTGTGAGGTCTAAAGAAGAATATGGTTATAAAGTGAGTAGTACATAGCACATAAAAATAGAGGTAGCTGTTTTTATGGCTTTTATTACTACCCTCCCAAAGGAGAGCTTTACACCTCATTAGTGGCTCACCCTTAAAAGCACAGTAAATCTCATAACTTCTCCATGCTTGAGGTCTTTTTCCACCCAATATGTGGAATTAACCAGCCCAACAACAAAAGTGCAGGCTTGCAGGGGGCATAATGGATCAGAGAGGAAGAAAAAAATAATTTTCTTCTTTTAAGACACTGACTCTAAAACCAGAGCTTGCAGTGTGAAAGAGCCAGGAGCCAGGAAATGTGGAATTGAGTGCAATTCTTGCTGAGCTTTGGGGAAATGGCACCTATTTTCTAGAGTCATTTGCCAGACACCCAGAGCCACCCAGTGTTTGGCAACTGCAAACTGCAATAGCCAGCCAGCCAGCTGCAGCTCGCCTCCAAGCCTTAACAAAAACAGTCACCTACTACAAAGGGAGCCACAGGATTCTGTCCTGATAGCTGGGACCAGCCCTGAATTTCAGTCAGTTGCATGAGCTGCAAGCCAGCATCCCTTTCAGCCCTTGCCCATTGTCAACATGTTTCTCCTGCTCTGAGTGAAAGTGGCTTTTGTCCTTAACATGCATCCATTTCCTCAAAGCACAGGGAGTTAATTCCACTGCAGGTGGTGACAGCACGTTTTCTGGGGCACCTCAGTAGGAATTTTATCTTGATGCAAGCATTAGTACATAATTCTGGCGCCACTGAGCACAAAAGCACCATGAAAAATCCTTCCCTGCTGCTTCATTATTGATATTAGTAAGAAGTTAGTTATTTTAATGATCTAAGGACTCACCAGCTCAGGTAAGAGGGAAAGCTTTTTATCTCATGACACCAGTACTCTTGCTGCTTTTGTTTTTTAAATTATAATTATTAATGCTTATTATTGTGCAAACTAATGGGTCTCAGTATTTTCATACATGCTTTTGCCACGTGCACCTTCTCTTACCTTCTGCCCTCCCCTCTCTCCAGGCTCATACCCCAGCTCTCTTCCCTTCCTTGATCATCCCTCTACACCTTTCAGGTATGAGAGAAAACCTACGATACTTGTGATTCTGGGTCTGGCTTATTTCGCTTAACATGACTGGGACAAGTTTCCTATTGGGATTTTCGATTTTAAAAACTACCTTACACATATCATCATTATAAACACTCATGCTACAGAAAATTGGAGTTAAAACTTAGTTGGCTGTTTATTTTTATTGTTGCTCAGATTCTTAAGGAAAAGTACCAATTAATAGGAACTTTCCTCCCCAAGAACACTTCTAGATGTTTGAACCATTTGTTAAAGTTGGAGGAGCAGCAAGTGCACTTTTGGCACCTGGAGTTGCTCTAAAGCAGTGTGCAGAGGAAGAGGGCGCACATCAGTCATGAGATGTTGGCTTTTCCCTTTCTGGTTCTACAAGCTGGGAAATTTAATTTAAGCTGGCTGAACCTCAGTTTCTACATCTGTAAATCAGGTTGAATGATTATGTGGGCTTCACAGAGTTACAGTGAAGATAAATATGATCATGATAAAGTACTTATCAAAATGCCTGGCGCAAAACAAAGACTCAATTCAGGGGGTAGCTAATGTTATTCATAATATAAGAGCCCTCAAGCTTCTAGTGATTTGCTTCTAAATGCTGGATTGAAATGCAAGCCATGGTGAAGTAGGCAAGCCAGATGCATTTCTTGGCTTGTAGAGGTAACTTCCTTTGTTCGTAGTGTCCACATGCCAAGGATGGGCTAGGAAATTCAAGGAAAACAGAGAAGATGCCAACAATGCTCTTGAAGAATCAGAGCAGAGATTCAAAGAGGAGACTCCAATTGCATCAAGAGCACAGAAAGTGAGCCTAGGTCTGCTGTGGTGGCTGCCACGACTTGCTGCCACCTACCTAAAGAGGATTAGGAGTTTTATGCTGATTGGTATAAGAGGAGGGCACTGCAGGAAGAGGAAAAGGAATCCACTGCAGCTGAGATGAGAGTGAGTGAGGACACGCCAGGGAGGCAGGAACAGTGGGGAATGTCTGGTGCGGCACACTGCCAAGCCCTCATACTTGAGGGCTGTGGAACAGAGGCCCCTCTGCACTGTGAGCACAGGGAACCCGAGGTTGCAGACATCTAGATTTGGGGGTCAGGAGGACACAAGTTCAAGTTGAGCACATCCCCCTTGTCCCAAAGCATAGCTGGAGGAGAAGTATATTCAGGCATGAACTGGAAGTGAGAAAACAGAAAAAGAGTGAGAAGATTGCAATTTCTGAAAATTTGAGAGTGAAGGTTTTAAGGGAGGATACCAGGTTAAAGAGGGACTTTTTGCTAGTTCTTAAGATTGAAGAGACTTGAATCTGCTCATTTCATGAAAGAGTGGAGCTCACAAAGCAGAAGCTAAAGACACCACAAGAGGAAGGACGGGAACCCAAGGCCCAGCAGGACGGCTGGCAGGGAAGAGGTGGTGCAGTCCGTCCAGACACACGGATAGGGCAGGAAAGAGGCAGGCAGAATTCACACCTAATGATTTCTGATTTCTCTGTAAAATGCGAAGGAGAGATGGTGGCTTAAAGAGAATAATGAAGATTTGAAATAACAACCTAGAGAACTAAAGGCAGAGCTGGCTAGAAGGCAGGCTTTGTGAGGGGAGGGAGTTTGTCATTTCAGAACCCTCAGCCCCCAGGATGGTACTTGGCACATTAATTCACATGAATACGTAAATGAATGGTTTGGGGTTATCACTGCTGCAATAAGGACCTCCCTTTCCCCCTAGTGTGGTGGTGGTAGGGATGGGGAAACTCAGTGGCTTAAAACAACAACATATTATTTATCATATTTCTACATAGGACAGCTCTTTAGCTTCCCTGGAGAGTGCCTGAAGGTGCTGCCTGAGGAGCCTCATCACCTACCTGTCTGGCTGCAGACACAGCAGCGCCTGGGAGCTTGGCTCAGGCTGTTGGCTGAAGCCCTTGGGTCGCCCCATGGGACCTCTTCACATGGTCACTTGGCCTCCTTGGAATGAAGATTGGTTTCCAAACAGGAGTGTTCCCAGGGGCCAGCACCTCCTAACTGGAATCTTGAGGATGGCAAAGAGATCTGCAAGGATGCTGCCTCCAGCCTTGAACTACTGACCTCTTTGCTTCTTTTATGTGGAACAGAAATGGCCCTCTGTGTTCTTAAAGCCACTGTTCTGTCTCATTTGTTTTTCTATTATATGCAGCCAAACCTAATCCTAACTTGAATACCCAGTGAAGAAGCGGGTACAACTCATGGTTTTGTCATAGCCAAGAAAAGCAGTGTGGCTGAGTCAATGTTGCTTATTTCTACCAAACAGCATTCCATTTTCATTATAAGTATTTTCTAACATATATTTAACTCTTCTAAAAGTGAAGGTGATATATATTTCCTGTTAGCATTCATGAGCACGCACACACATTACCTTAACTATAGTTAAGAGGATGGATAAAAGGAAAATAACTCATTTTAAAAAAACACATATTTTGATATTTAGATACTGGTGCATGACCACCCTAGGAGACATCAAGAAGTTGTCAGGGGCTTGCATGTATGTATAACAAATAAGCTTGTATTTAGGGACATTCATCTTTGTATGAATGTCCACATGGGACACTCAAAAACGTGTGGGGTACAGAATTGTGGACTGCCTCACACATGACAGAACATCTGGAATTTATGTCCATTAAGTACTAATAGGACCTCCCAATGATCCCCACAGCCAAAAGTTGCTCCCAGTTTTCAAGAATGGTGTAGTAACCGATCCTGTTTGAGAACCTCTGCTCTCAGTGGTTAGGAAGACTGGGGCTCTCTCTGCAGCACAGTGAGCTGAGTCCACGTCACCTGCACCTGAGCTCCTGTCTTGCCAGGCTGAGGACCAGTGGTCTGGTATTAAGGGCTCTTAGTTTCCTCGCTTGCTGCTCTAATCTCCAGATTAGTTGTAGTGAAGGGAAGCCTCCCAGTTAACAAGGTCAGATTTAACAAATAAAAGCATAGTGTCCTTAAATTTGAATTTCAGATATACCATAAATTATTTTACTTATAAGTATGTCCAAAATATTGCATGAGATCTATTTGTACTAAAAAAAAAAATTATTTGTTCATCTGACACTTGAATTAAGCTGTACAACCTGTAATTTTTCTCACAGCCTTGCTCCCAGTCCCCTTTACATTTCCAGGATCATAGGTGAATCTGGTCTAGGGGCACTGATCCATTTGGGACACTTTATGGATTATAGATATAGTACATCATTTCCCCAAAAAGCATTCCATGAAGTACAACTCCCATAAAGAACTCTACAGGGAAAAAGAGAGGCCATGTATCATCAATCGTCTTGGAAATTCATAATATGTGTCTCATTTTAAAGCTTAAAGGGGTCACACATACACCAGCTCCTTTCATTTAGCACCTGTCGGCTGCCCCAAGTGCTGGTGGTCCATAGAATGTGCTAAACGAGGATGGCTCAAGGCAATACTAACACAGGAGCCTTGAGCTCATCCCAGGTGGCCACTCCTTCATCTCTAGGCCTCAGTTTTTCATCTACATAACAGTGGAGTCGAATGCAATTAGCCTGAAGGTTCCTGGAGTTTGTAAAGTTTGAAAGATTCAGCTTTTACATATTTCTTTTCCTCTGTTCTCTGCTCTGTGCCATGATTGCCAAGCACTACCTCAAGCCAAACTCAAAAGTTGGAACAAACCGAAGGTTCAAATGTCACACTGTCCATGAACTGTTTCCAGAAGCCTGGCTTCTCCATCCTGTTTTCAGTTTTGGTCTATCTCAGGTCAAACAGGTGCTATCGTGATGGCTGCTGTAATCCCATGGAAAAGACATGGGAAAGCTAATAATTCTTCCATAGCATGACAGAGAAATACATGAGAGCAAAATAATGTTTATCTGTGACAAGAGACCTTTAGCACATTTACTGGCACCTCCAATTTTTAGCAGTTGATATTTGATTGGTGGCTAAGTTAGTTTGTGCTTTCTCATTTCACATTTTCCACAGAAATATTCAACATGGTTAAACACACCCCAGAAAACCCTCTCCTCAAAGTGCATTTAATCTGTGATAGAGATCTAGTTCTAAGACAGACCCTCAAAGGTTGACGATGAGAAGGTATTCGTTTTGTCCCCTCCCTCCATTTCTTCCTCCCCCGCACAGCCTCCAGACCTCCACCCATCAGTAGCTTTATCAAAGCAAGAAAAGTTGTCACCCATCAATAGTCCAAATAAAGGAAATATGCTATCATGATTCCTGTAGCTTGAGGAAGAAAGCTCCACAAACGCGGATTCTTCATCATTTAAGGCAGATCCACCCTCACCCCCAGGATGGTGTTGGTCAACAATTTCTGTGCAAGGGATTCAAGAGTTTGAAGTTCCTGAGTGGAGGCCTACCTTGCCTGATGTAAGCAAGCAGTGTCTACTCTAAAAGCAAAACATAGGAGAGCCAGTGTATTTTCATCTTCTAAGATGTTAATAGAAGCACCAGCTTGGACATAAGAGGGACCTCTGTTATATCCATATGTGTCTCGTTCTGTGTGCTCTGTTAGCAGGCAGAAGCTCCAAGACAACTAACTGATGGAACCGGGGCCCTGGGGCTTCACAGTGCTGTTCTAGAACAGTCGTTCTTAAAATATAGTTCCTAGACCAGTAGCATCAGCATCACCTGGAAATTCCTTACACATGTAAAAAGCTTGAGCTCCATCTCACAAGTACTCAATTAGGGAGTCTGGGCATTTCCCAGATATTTGTGTTTTAACAAAGCCTTCGGGTGACTCTAATCCATGCTAGATCTGAGAACCACTGGTAAATAATGTTGATCTTCCTGCCTGGCCTCCCAAAATTTTCATCTGCACTACACAGAAAGAGGGCCGTAGGCAGAATATGAAGGACGCATTCTTACAAGTTTCCTCATAAAATGGCAGCGCAATCATGGATTCCTAGGAGGTAAAGGTGACAGAATAAGGAAAACAGTGTGGCTTCAACCCACTATGGATTCCAGAAAAAGACAGAAGTTCTTGGCACCCTCCACATCACTGATTGAGGCCATTAGAACAAAGCGACTCTTCTGTCCTGCTTATCTGGACCGCCACAAAGACACTGGAGCCAATGTGGAGGTGAAGAGATGCATAGTCCAACTCAGGGGGCGTTTTGGTCTTCAGCTAGGGAACCTTGAACTGAGGAACACACAAGGTGAGAGGTTCTTTCTGGAAGTATCTAACACTGGGTGAGATTTTGATGGAGTTGGAGTTTCTGGTCAGGCAGCTGCGGGTTCTGTGTGGAAGCCCGTGACATTTAGGCAGTAATATAATGCTGTTGGGCTGGTGAGTTAAGCTGGAGTTAGGGGAGGAAAGGAAACTCATCTTTAGTGTAGGGTTGAGTGCACAGAAAAATTGGATGCCTTTACTTCTCAGATGATTCCGTGATATACACACAAAGCAGGGATAAATCCTGACCTGGATCTAAAACCCAGAGAGTCATTCAAACCCACATGTGCCCACACACCTCTCTCTCTCTCTCTCTCTCTCTCTCTCTCTCACACACACACACACACACACACACACACACACACACACACAGAGTCTCCAAGGCGCTTGGCAGTGGATAATTATTGAAGGCTTCCTGGCGACAATGAAAGCCTTCTTTTCCAAGCATCAATCAAATCCACAGCCTCCCTAACAATTATCCCATCAACTTTAGCCCTAGTAAAATAAACACACCATTCAAAGGTTTCTGGAAGCTTCAGTCCCAGCGATGCTGTCTCGGATGCAGTGGTTTGGCAATCTGGGGTCTCCCTGTGCTCTGACAAAAAGGATATCGCATTTCTGACAACACTTCCTGTGGTTGGACTATTTCTCCTCCTTTGAAGATTATAATTTCTAAAACATTGGCGTCTCCTTTTCCTTTCCTCCTTGTTTACCCTCTTGGAACTTGAAGGCTCTGAAGCCCAAGTCATGGAAATTGTTAATTGCACCCTTGAGCCTTGTTGAAAAGTGGTGATGGCTCCCGCTAGGGATGCCTGGAAGCAGGGGCTGCTGGGTTGCCTGGGAATGGCTGGAGCCCCTCTCTGAGGTTACCTCCTAGGATCCCAGAATTCCAGCTTAATTCTCACATGGTTACTTTTTAAGCTACCAAGTATCTGGGCATTTCATTCTCTAGAACTTTTTCTAGAAAATTAACTTTTTTGAGGGGTTCTCTTTATTATGTTAATTTAACCCCAGACACCATCAGTTTAAAAGTCAAAATCTCTGGGCATTTATCAGCACTGATTCCTTGTGACTCCATCACTTCCCCAGGGAATCAGCCCCTAGGAGACAAGGATACTAAAGTTCTCGTCAAGGGCTCACTGCCCACGATTTCTTGTCTGCTGCAGCTCTGTGCCGCTGGGTCCTGTCGTGCAAACCTTGTCTTGCCTGCAGTCTTTCTTAGCCAGGTAGCAAGCAGGAAAGCCAAAGAGTACAAATATTTTTCAGTGCCAGGATCTGTTTGAAGCCCTATCCCCAAGGCCTTCAGCCTCAAGGACCTACCTCGTTCTAGGCAGCCCTTTCTACCTGCTGAAGAACCCAAAGCAGGATATCTCCTTCCTACATCTGTCTTTTAGTCACTTTGGGGAGGGGACCCCAATGCTGGAAAAGTGACTCCATGCAATGGAGCCAGGGAGAGAAAGTGGGTGAGCCATGGCATCCCAGGTTCCACAGTGAACTCTAAGGACACCAGCATTGTCGTGAGCAGTGAGGGCCCCCCTGCAGGAGCAGCCTACGCCATGTAGACTCACCAGGCCCGCCTCCCCTGCTGGAGCTGGCAGAACACGTGTGCTCTCCAGATCTTTCTATGTCAGGACAGACTGGGTTAGTTCTGCCATGGAAATAAATCTGTAAACTAGGATCAGATGTCTCCTGTTAAGGCCAAAATACAGAGTTGGTAACAATGGCTTCTTTGGTGTTCTAGAAAGGGAAGGCTGTTGGCACGGCGAGCCTATCTCCCCTTACAAGGGAGATTGCTCCATCTTCCTTGTCTCCTCTTCCTTCCTCCCCTCATACTGCATGATAAACAAACCAAATGGCATCTTCCATTTCACCTTGAATGAGCTTTCTTATCCCCCGTATCCATGTCACTGACATTTGATTCTGAAGTACTGCGATAATGATAAGCAACCTAACTTTTATAGGGACCTAAGAAGAAAGGACAGTAGGAATAAACAGGCTCATTGTTGACAACATCTGTAGGTGCCTCCCAGAAAGGTGACCTGTTCACCAGGATACTTTTCCTTCTTACAAATGGCTTTGCCTGTCTGGCTGAGCCCAGTGATGGAGGTGGGGTAGGGTGTGCTCCTAGAGTTCAAGAGAGATTGTATTTAACTTGGCTAATGTGGTGCCCCTAAGTTGAAAGGTTTTCTGGTCTAACATCAACAGTGGTAATGTGAAGTAATGAGCTGGGTTCCCTTTTCACGTTCCCTTTTCATCATTAATCTGAATCAGAATTTGTTCATTCACAATCTCATGTAACCTGGAGGCAAGGTAGACAACATCCTCTGCTTTTAGCCTAATAACGAAAAGTTGTCAACTAATGGATATCTCCAGCGGTAGCTTCGCTGGTGCTATATTGTGGAAACTAGTCTACACAATTTCCTGGGACAGAAAGCTTGACCTCATAAATGAAGGAGTGAACCATGAGCCCAAAAGATGCTATGATTTCTCCTCCTTGAGCTGCTGTTCCCTAGAAGGTCTTGTGGAATCCCAGGAAGGACCTGGGTTCCAGAGTTAGAGCTTGACTCAATTCCCAGCACCGCCACCCACAGACTGAGTTTGGGGAAGTCACTTGAGCTCTTTGAAAGGCAGTTTCCCTCTCCATAAAATGGAGGCTAGCACAGCCATCTTGTGAGGATTTAAAAACCTATTTTAGGTTACTTTCTGGACACTCTCTCATCGACCATTGTACTTCCTAGACCTTGTTCTCCCCTATTCTGTGCTTTTCTTGGTTCCCAAGTTTGATTTCAGTTTTGTCAATCAACACTAAGTGTGTAGGACATTAATGTGCTTAGACCACCAAATCCCTCGGGCTAAATGAGAGAAGAGTTGGAGATATCTCCTTCCTAAGTTGGATAATAATCATTTCCTTTCCATCTGCTATCAACCAACTCCTGGGTGTCTCTGTCCACACCAGACCTCTGCTCTGAAGGTCACACTCAGGACACTCAGTGCTCTCACTGGTACTGCAGTTGGATGCCCCACTGGCACCTCAAACTAAAACATCCAAAAAGAAATTTCGGATCTTCCCCTGAGACCTGCCCCTCTCAGTCTTCCCATCTCAGTGAAAAGCAACTTCATCAGTCCACTGCTCAGGCCTAAAGCCTCAGGTTGCTCTGAAGTCCCTCTCTTCTACCCGCTGTGCAGTCCACCAACAAATTCTGTTTGCTCTACCCTCACCAGAATCTAAAGAGCTCTCCCAACTTCACCACCATCGTGTAACATAATCATTGCCTTCTACTCAAGGTCTTTTTTCCTATTTTTCATTGTATTCTCAATTCCACGAAATCCTTTTAAAGCCAGAGTCTTATGATGGCATTGAAAATGGCATCCCTTCTCTCTCAAAATGAAAACCAAAATCATTGCAAACATCCCTTCATGCCCTATTTGATCTGGCACCCCCAGCATGGCTCCTTCTACTTCAGTTGACACTGGCTATCTAACAGTTTCTCAAACCTGGTCAAGCACATTCCCAACTCAGGGCCCTTGCACTTACTGTTCCGTTGACCTGAAATCTACTCACCAGGGAACTGCACACCTCACTCTCTCATCTCTTTCAGGTCTGATCTGAAAGCACTATGTTTTCAATCAGACTTGCCTTGATCATCTATTGAAAATTATAACCCAATTTCCTTCCTGGAGTTTCCATCATGCTCTGTCTCTCTGATTTATTATTTTTTTATGTATTGCCCCCATCACCTTGTGAAGATGACATATTTGACTTGTTTGTTCATTACAGATCTGCCCACATTGGAATGACAGCTCTGTGCGGGCGGGAGTGTTTGTGATCTGGAATACAATGAGAGTCTGTTACTTCTGAAGTTAGCCACACTTGTGCAGAACTACACTCTCTAGTTAATGTCCAGTCCACCTGTGCAAAGACATCTGCAATTGTCATCTAAAATTAGAAAGTAGAGGTCAGACAGCAACAGTATTATCTATATTGACTATAGTTAATTATGCAGTTGCTAGGACTCTTTGCCTTTTCTACTTATACACGTGAAATTTTATACAGATGTATGTCAAAGTATATGATACTGATTTGTGTATATTTGTAAAAGATGTTTTTTCTCTGCTTGAATTTTCAAGTGGAATAATGCTGGTATTCAATAACCCTGTGCCTAAAATTGTCTATGCACTTAGAGTAATGAAACCAAGAGATTCTAATGAGAGCAGTAAAAAAGTCACAATACACACTGCCAAAGGCAACCACCTCAAATGTAGAAGAGAATGAAAAACTCAGGCACATCTCAGATTCTTTCCCTAATCTGCACAAGAATCAAAAACATAGCTTGTCAGACCTCCTACCCCCAGGGATCCTGGTTAATGTTTCCATGTTTCCCTAGAAATAAGTACCTTGATTTCAGAAACGCTGGCTTTCTAGTGCACACCAGATTGTACCAGCTAGCTCGTCCACAAGCGAAAGGTGATCAAAGTAGGAAACTCTTCCCTCCAGCACTTAGGAATTCTCCTCAGGGACCAGAACTGGCTTAGCTGATGTATCCAGAAAGAAGACTTTCCTGGTTATAGCAAAACCACTTGTGTCCAAAGGTCTTGGATTTAGAGATAAATTAGGCACCTAACAGAGACTCATTTCTCACTGGATGTCCATTAGAGAATAATTTTATTAATGATTTGCTCTATAAGCCACTGTTTGTTCAAAAGGTCACACATTTTTGTTCTTTTTACATTTTTTTGTGAAATACACCTACAGAAATACACATAAAATTTAAACGTATAAATAATAAACAATTATGAAACAAACACCCTATACCATTTTCCAGGTCAAATAATAGAACACCAGACATCAGAAGTTTACAGAGAGTTTTTTCCCCCAGTTGTATCATCCTTCCTCCCCACTATGCTGACCTCTGTTATGATTGCTTCCTTGATTTTTGTTATCGTTTCACCACTATATACATGTCTCTAAAGTCAAATGTGACTTACTTTTGAACTTCGTATAAGTGAAATCAAACTATATGTATCATGTTGAATTTGCTCCTTTTGTACATTACACTTATAAAATCCACATCATTACCTATTACTATAATGTAAATAGTGTTTCAGTGTGAAATTGAAATATATTCTGCTTGCAGTGGACATTTGGGTTGGTTCAGGTGTTGAGCAATTATGTGAACATTCTTGCACTTACATCTGGGGCACCTGCATATTTGTTCCTCTTGGGCATAAAATCCTCTAGGAGGGAAACACCTGTGATGTACAGAAAACGTGTGTCTTCACCTCTCCTAGACAATCCATTTTCCAAAATGGTTCTAGCAATTCATACTTTCACCAGTGTACAAGTGGGTAAATGCCCTTGCTTTACCTTCTTACCAGTGGTGTTTTATAAGACTTTTCAATTTCAGATTTGATTATTCTAAAAGCTTCCACTTTAACTTTTAAATAAGACTTGAAACTATGAAATCCTCATTATATGCTGTCTTCCTGCAGAACAAACAACTCCTTTAATAACTATTGCCTGCTTCACTACAAGTGACAAAGTAGCCTAGAAGCTGATTTCATTTAGCATGGTTCAAAGATCCATCACAGTGTGAGACCTTCTTCTATTGTACTTTGCCTATTTCTCTCTTAAAATGTTGTTCCTAGAACTAACTATTGTTTTCCCTAATGAGCCACCAGGAGTGGAGAATCAGGCTTAATGAGAAATCACTCAGAGGCATCACCAATTAACATGGAGGTGCAGGCTACTTGCCAAGAAAGCAAAACCAGAAGCAAGATGTGGCACCAACAGTCTGTCTGCAAGATGACCATGGTCTGAACACTTAATGATGATGAAATCCTAGGTTTCTCCTTTCTCTTTTTGCATGAACTAAAAAGTAATGGCCCTCTTGGAAGGAATCCATAAGCATGTTTCAGAGATGCAGAAAACTGCCAAGTTTTGTTGCCTCCCAGAGTCAAGCTGCACCCCACCCGCCATTTAGCCTCCATGAAGAATGCCAGAATGGCGTCCTTCTGCTGCAGTGCAAGGTTCAACCAGAGTATGATCGTGGTCTTTAGATAGGTATAAAATAAAGCTGGTGAGCCTCAGAAAACCTAGAGAACATTTACTCCAAAGCTGGACAAGCAAACAAAATGTGTTTCAAATGGTCTAAAACAAGGACATTACCACCATTTATTGAGCATGTACAAATTAGTAGGCATGGTATTAAGCAGTTCATGTGTATTGTCACATTTAACTTTCCCAACAACCTGAGAACTAAAATGTTTTCTCCCCTCCCTGCTTACTATGTCCACGTCACCCTGGCTCACTTCCATTCATGGTTCAGGGCTTACTTGGAAGTTTCCTCCTGGTGTGGGGCTGTAGTTCAGTGGTAGAGTGCTTACCTAGCACTGAGGCACTGAGTTCAACCGTCAGTACCACATTAAAAAAATAAATGAAACAAGGTATTAAAAATCCCAATAAAAAAGAAGTCTCCTCCCACAGGGAGCCTCCCCCACAACCCAACGCAGGTTGACTCTAACTCCATGCACTTCTATTGCTCACCCTTCCTCCGCCATCTTAGTATATCATAATTTTATCTTCATTTATGTCTCTCTCTTTACTAGATTGCCATTTCCAGTATAATGGAGACTATTATCTGTTTATGATTGTAATTCAGCTTTATCTCAGCATATGGTCTGGAATGGTGGTCAAAAAAATTATGTTGAATAAATGAATGGCTGCCTCCATTTTAGAGAGAAAGTAGAAAATGAAGGTCAGCCTGGAATCCTGGTCAGCCTCAACTCCCACACCTGTGTTGCAAACCAGAACAGCCCGTGTTGCCCAGGAACTACCTTCTTCTAAGCACTGGTGGTCGACTGGGCACTGTGTTCATGTCCACGCTCAGAGTCTCTTGATTGCACTAACTATGTGGCATGGTCTCCCCCACCTCCCTTTTCACACACAAGGAAACTGAGGCACAGGAAGTTGAATACCTTGCTCAAGATCTCACAGCCATTCAGCCCACAGCCAGGAGTTGAGTCCTTTAGTTATAACCGCTCATCTCTCCCACACAAATTAGTTACCCTAAGTTTGGCTTTTGCCAAGGAGACCAGAGTGAACAAGGTAGAGGATATATGCTTTGGAATTATGATTAGAATTACCCTCAAATTCTTTGTCATTTGTTAATAATGCCTGGATAAAGTGCATCAACTGAGCCACAACACGGGTTACCTAACATACATTAGAAGCATGAATGGAACCTCTGAGTAGCTCAGACAGGAGTCCTGAGTCAGATGGCTTGTGATCACACCAACACAAATCTGCTTCTCCATGGCTGTGTATCCAGGGCAAGTTCCTAAACCTCCCCAGGCCTCCACTTCTCATTTTGCAATCAGGTGTGACAATAACATGTATGTCCTCAGGTCATCTGGGGAGTGGATGAAGTAATATGCATAAAACCATAACACAATGCCTGGCACACCCAGGCTCATTAATTGTTGGGCAGATTCCTTAGGTTGCTTTGTTGTAATCGTAAATCTTGATCCAACTTGTTTAAACAACAGCAAGTATCCTGTCAAGTAATAAGACCAAAGCTTAGTGACTCCATAGTAATTCAGGATTAACTCCTCAGGGGCTCAGTGGCTCCACTTTAACACCTCCCTTTTCAGCATTTCCTAAAAGAGTTTAATTTTAATTTTCAATTTTCACTGCTATCTTCTAAATAGTTTCAGACCTGGGCCCAGGATTTGACAACACGAGAGGTATTATGATAACTCCTGAGAACTCTTTAACATATATCCACCATCATGAACACTGTAACACTACCATCTGACCAACCGCTGAGATATCTACAAATCCCTGTGACTTTATCCTTCAATCTATCCAGTCTCCTCCCTCCAACCATTAAGAGCAGGCACTAGGAAACAACAGATCCTTATTCCTGCTTCCTGTACCCATCTCTATTCACCCTCTTCTAACATCCTTTGCTTCTCAGACCCCCCTTTGGATGTTCTGTCCTCCTAGAGAGTTCTAGCTCCATCGTACAATCTGAATTTCTGACCAGATGCCATTGTAGGCTTTTCTAGGTGGGAAATAGCTAGTCCGTATTTCTAAGCCATAGGGATGTGACGAGAGGGACTAGTGGCACTTCATAGGAGCTCACATTTTTTTTTTTTTTTTTAAAGCTTTCATCTGAAACAGTGATAATGGGCCAGGAGCAGTAAGATGGGCTTATAATCCCAGGATTCACGAGGCTGAGGCAGGGCAAGGCAAGTTTGTGGCCAGCCTAAGAAACTTAGTAAGACTGACTCAAACTAAGTAAAAGGCAGGGGATGTGGCTCAGTGGTAGAGTGCTTGCCTAGCATGTGTGAGACCCTGAGTTCAAGCCAGGATGGCAGGGAAATAGGGGTACTGAAAATGGTAGCAATTTCAGACATTAAGCTAAATTGGTGGGGTTAACATTTTAGCAAAATTAACTCAACATTTTCTGTAAAGTTTGTCTTTTTCTTGTTGGCTTTTGTTTTAATTCTTAGATCTTATTTCAAAAGCAAAATCTCAAACCAGAAAACGGTGAAGACCAAGGGAAACAAAACAAAACAAACAACAAAAACAAAAACAGCTAAGCATAAAAATGCCCACAATTCCACATTACTAATAATTCTTTACTATATACGACAATATTTTTCTTTAACAGAGAATCATACTCTATACTCAGTTTGGTAACTACTTTTCCAGCTAAGTAATGTAGCATGAATATCTTTTTGTGTTAATGTAGTTCCTCAAAATATATTTTAATGGCAACAGATTATTGCACTATATGGATGTACTGTGAAATATTTGAGAAAGCCCCAGTTATGGGAAAACATCTTGTCATTACAAAGAACACCTTTGTCCATGGCTACGCAGGTACCTTCTTGGGTTTGTTTTTGAACTTCATTGTACCTGTGAGTACTTAGTACTTTCAGCTGGGAGGTTTTGAATGGAGAATCTTTCTCTGACACTGGTTTTGCTCATTTTAAAACGGGAATTGGAGGCTGGGGCTGTGGTTCAGCGGTAGAGAGCTCGCCTAGCACATGTGAGGCCCTGGGTTCGATCCTCAGCACCACATAAAATAAATAAATAAAGATATTGCGTCCAACTGAAAAATAAATATTAAAAAAATGAAAATTTGGCTTGCCCCTCACAGAATTTATATCAATGAGGAATAAAATTAACTATAAATCATTTTGGAAATGGAGTGGTATTATGAGTATCCTTGAGAACAATTATTTAAGAAAGTAAATTAAAGTGATGAGTCTTTGAGGCCCTCTGCTAGCTCACGTTACTGAAGATGACTGTGGGTGTCGTCTCGTTCTCCCTAGATATGGCTCTGTTATGATTTATGAGCATTTCCTCATTTGGCTTCCCCACCTCCAGACTTTCTAGAGTTCTTATCCGAGACATCTCCTTGTAGGGATCCATACTTGCATCACAGACCGGGCTCATGGAGGATTTCTTTTTCTTTCAGAAATCCCAGCATGCGAGCTGACTTGGGCACCCTTGACTAATTTTTAACCTTGCAGTACAAGCCATAAGTCTTCGTCAGAGGCTGGATGGATTGATCTGGAATGGAAAGGTTTATTTATTTACCAGCTCCCTAATGTGCTGGTGTGTTACCAGTGGTGGCCTCTCTGTCCTGCCATGCAGGAAATGTGCACTCTTTGAAGCAGAGGCTTAAGTCAGGGCCGTAATATTCTGACCCCATCGAGTGGTGATTTTCCATGGCAGCAAAAGCTTTAAAGACACAGGAGTGGCAGGAGTCCTGGATTACTGACCAGAAACTGATGCAGGGCAGGGCTTTGAACATTAGATTTTTGCCTTCGCTTCTGTGCCTCCTTCCTCTCTCCTGGCCTATAAGTCCTGCTTTGATTCAATCTTTACCAAGAACGGATTGAGCACAAACTCTGTACTCAATCTAAAGTCTAAAGCTTCTCACACAAACACACATGCACACACACATGTGCACGCATGTTCCTTTTAAGGATCATCTTAAGCCCTTCATATTTCATAAAACCTTGCTGACCTTTTCCACTGTCTCAGATGTCCCTGTCCTCTGAATTCTTTCAGCACTTAATAGTCTGACACACTCATTGGTGCTCAACCCAACTGTCCTCTCTGTTGCGTTTCACATGCATTTGGTTGTTCTCCTCAGACCCACAAGCTCTCTGAAGTGAGGGCCATGAACATGTCTGCTTCCAGAAACTTTAGTTAAAGCAGAGTTTGTGCTCAACCAGTTCTTTGTAAAGATTGATTCAAAATGCAGCGGACTCTCCTCTTCTTGTTTAAATTTATTCAATACGTATTTAACAAGGGCTCCTATGCTGAAGGCTCCAGACAAGACACTTCATGGGTGAGGACAATTCTAGTCATTTCTAAGGACATGGGATAAGGGAGAAGTACCACTGAATATGCAAAATGGTAATTGTGTACAGTGCACGTCTAAGTCGTAACAAAACACAGAACTT
Source organism: Marmota flaviventris (assembly GCF_047511675.1). Lineage (NCBI taxonomy): Eukaryota > Metazoa > Chordata > Mammalia > Rodentia > Sciuridae > Marmota > Marmota flaviventris. The sequence continues at coordinate 91,355,855 of NC_092504.1, forward strand.
CCTGCCACGTTTGTCCCCTTCCTTTTATAAGTGATGCTCTTTCACATAGAGTGAATGTGAGATAGCACCAGAAACACGATCACCAAAAGGCATTGCTGGAGGATTCCACAAATAGCATGAATATACACAGCACTTGCTCCAGCACAGGGAGAATCAAAAAAGGAACTTTTAAGTGTAGTCACAAGCGATAGGTGAGTGGGCACTTGAGAATTCCTCAGTGCACATTGGTTGGGTACCTGTCAGGCACTGGTCACTTTGGCTGCTGGACTGAGTGGTAAAGGTTCTGTCCTCAAGGAGCTCACTGCTGCTCTCATCCTATATGTGTGTCACATATTTATAGTTGATGTTCTGCTCTCACAGCGTCGCAGGGGCTGCATCTTACACTTCTCCACTGTGTGGATAAAAAATGTTTCTTTATTGCAAATCTGGTTCTTTCCTGTTTTAATATGCTTCTCAGATTTGAAGTCACTGGCATAAATGTCTAGGCACATGGTAAGCACCTCAGTACATATTTACTGAATGAATAAACAAAGAAAAAAAACTTTAGAAAAAAAAACACTACAAAAGATAAAGTTTACTGAATTCAGAATTGTTTTATTTGTTCTTGAATCCTATTAGGATTGCCCAACTTTTAAATGAATGAATTATTTGCATCCTGAATCTTCATAATATTAAAGATTCATAATAATAATAATGAGATTACTGAGACCAATGCTTTTTTTTTAACAAAGAAAGTTCTAGCTCAGAAATGTTAAATATCCTGCTCAAGGTGACACAGATTTTTGCAGGCATCAAAATTACAGCTCTTTATGCTAAAAGCTATAAAATCTTTTGTATTCCTCAGTGACAGACACTATAAAACTATATTGCTCAATAAAATTATGTGAAGATCCATCATAGTAATAGGTTCTCACCATTTAATTCCTCTAATTGTATGGAAAATCTGAATTAATTAAGAGCCTCTCAAGGAATTATTTTTCATAACACAACTCCCTATAAGGTAAAGAACCCATTGCATAAATAAAAATTCACCTACAGCATTCTCTGAATGGTCCCAAAAGTACTGTCTATGAGATTCCAAATAATTCCTTTTTACAGCAACATGATACAGCTCAAAAATCTCACTTTAATTATCTAATCTCTACCTGCAGAATTCAGTGTGTTATCAGGAAACCATTCTCAGCCTCTTCCTGGTGGGTTCCTGTCATGGGTTTAGCCATGAAAAATATTTTTGCATCAAGGAAAATTAGAAGAGCAACAGCAACATAGGCTAATTTCACAGCTGCTCTGAGTCACGAATAACTAAATATTTGCATTTTTATTTTGCAAACTGTGTTTGAGCTATTCATTCAAAACACATTTTCTAAGCCCTAGTATGAGCAAAGCACAGTATTAGCCAATGGGAAAAGAAGTGCAGACAACTGAGAAATGGAAACTTCCCTCAAGGACAGAGCTCTGTGTTATAGAGACAGAAAGCTGGCTTAGATCTGGGGTGGATTTCACTGGCTCATGTAACTAAAAGGCCAAAGAGATAATTCTGGCTTTGAGAGAGGTTTGATCTAGTGATCTGGCCACGTCTCTAAGGACCTCTGTTCTCTGTTTTCTACAGCATCAAACTTTCCTCAGGCTCTGAAGTTCTTGTGGCAACTTCAGATGCTGCCACCACTATGAGACTATCACCCCCCACCCCACACCATCCAGAGAAAGGAAGTCTTTGTGTGAATTTTGTTAGTAAAGTTTGGATGGTCTACCTGGTTTCAACTAGCTTAGGTAGACAGCCCACAGTTAGACCCATCAGCAGAGCCAGGGGCATGGTCTGTGATGCCTAGGTCTCTCTAGCCAAGCGTGGCGGACCCTGAAGCAGTGTGGGGTAGGGGCACAATTTCACCCAAAGCACTTCTCAGGCAGAAAGGGGAGTTAATTAGCCTCAGGCCTCTATCATCTAATAAAGGGGAAATGCATTTGAGGAAAGTAACCACCAAAGTTCCAAGAACAAATGCCCAGAAGTAACCTGGGATGAGACCGAAGTGAAGATGTCTCCTACCAGAAGCTGTGGCACCACTGATGTTGTTTTTATTGCTCTCGACAACAGCAGAGCCACAGGGGCACACTGCAGGCCTTCACTTGTTGGCAGGCTGCGTTAGCTTTCAATTGGAGGATGATTCTGGAAGAAGGTCATTGTGCTACAAAAGATGCACTGACTCCAAACTGGAGTGGTAGGAAGTAGGAGCTGAAAAAACAAGTAGGAGACAGAGCCACTGGAGAACATCTGATCTGGGGGCTAATGCCAGGGTCCGGACACATCAATCTATGTCACCTTGCACCCACATGAGCTGCAACTCCTTCAACACACAATAATAATGTATTCATAATGTTGGCGCTGAGGTTTAATAGGAAAAGGTGAGATAATGTCTCAGGGAGGGAAGCAGTATAATAACTGGAAAGAGCTTTGAAATGGAAGTTGAGAGGCCCCGCCTCAAGTGTGATCTCTGCCACCAATTCACTAGATGCAGTGTGAACACGTGGGCTCAGACGTCAGTCGGTTGGCTTCACAGGCTACTAACTTGGTGACCTTGGTGAACCTCTGTGGCCCCAAATTTTCTTCTCTATAAAATAATACTAATAATCCTTATTGTTTGTGTATTTGGAGGCAAATCCAAACCTGCTAATTCTCCATGCAAATAACCTTGCTGTTCTGCTGTTCCACTGACTGTATCCTAAGGACACAGGCTGGCTGGATGTGCTCCAGGGCTGGCAGGAGTTAGCTGATGCTATCTATTACCGTTTGAAGATTTCCTGCTCTATGAATAACTACTGTCTCTAAAGTGTGAAAGTTAGAAGCATCAGCCTTTTTTTGTAGAACAAACTCTGTTCTGAGGAATTTTAAAACAATTATCAGGAGAAATCCTCATTGACTCCGGGCCCGTTTCTCTTGCAGGAGGTTCTTCCCCCCGCCCCCCTACAATGTAACCACTCACATCAAACAAAGTCCTGCATTGTGGCCAGTGCTGTAGAATCCCATTTTGAGTTCAATTTCTGGCTCCACCTGCCCCATGTGGATCTGGACAGGCTATTCAAACTCTGAGCATCAGTTTCTTTATGCATGGAAGAGGGTGTGGGCAAAATACCTTGCAGGATGGGTGTGGGAATGTTAAATGTTATTCCTGGCGCATAGGATTAGTGAGTGGCAGCTTTGTTGACACTGCCTTTCTTATTATCTCTTGGAATTTCGACTCCGAAAATGATACCATCTTCTAAATATGAAATTTATTAAATTTGAAAAGTACTTAATGTGGTTGTTGCTTTAGAAGAATAAGCCTGTCAAGGGGTCCAGGTATGTTTTGAAATGTGGCTGATGGGTTGCTGGTCAACAGGACAGAAATGCTTAACTGCTAACACTGATCAAGAAACCAACTGTAGGATTTCAGATGGGGGGGAAGACAAGGAGGGCAGTTGAATGCCTGTTTACATGGCCCCACGGCACTGCCTCTGATTGTTGCGTTGAACATGTGTTGAACATGTCATCCCCTAGAGACAAGGGCAGTCACAGTGCTGACATGGCCTGTGGTTTATGGGAAAGAGTGTGAACATCTGAGCCCAACTCTGGCTAACTAGTGCAATTCTAGTTAAATCATTTAAAGTCTTTAGGTCTCAGTTGCTTCATCCATAGAATGAGGAAATAATATTTCTTCTTAAAATTGAGAATTTAAACTATACGTGCCAGCAGCTTGGCACACTATGAGCACTCAACAAAAAGTTATTATTTTTGTGTTTTTGTGGTTTTCTTATTTTTCTCTGGTTCTCAGAAAGTATTGGGTATATTTGCTTTGTCCCTGTGTTACATTTTCTAGGTTTAAACAACATGAGAAATCTCTAACTCATTTCTAAAACCATGTCTTGTCCCATTGGTTAATTAATAATTTTAGCTAGTTTTGATGCCAAAGGTTTATGCTCTTTAGGAATCCGAGCCCCAAGCAGGGTTTTGGATTCCCCATGCTTTTTGACTCGAGGCTATTTCTAAGTTCTCTTATGCCAGAGATAAATAGTTATGGTCTCATAACCACTATCCAGTGCGTTTCTTTGCCCTGAACCGGTTTCTTTGCTATGGAATGTGTCACACAGTGTCATTTCCACTTAACTGAGTCCTCCATGCTGGATATTCCCCAAATCCTTACTAGGCTGATCCATAGCTAGGGGAGAGATGGACGAATAGATCCACCCACGCGGGTATACAAAGAATTATATTGTGAAAAGGGAATTAAACCCAAACATGATCTTTTATACCCCCAGCTAGCTGGCAGAATAAATTTTCATTATATCATGACCTTATTCCTCTGAAAATAACAGATACATTCTATACATGATATATATGCTCTATGCCGCATGAATTAGGTGCTAGTCATTTCAAAATCTACGTGTTTGGAGTCAGGAACTGGAATGGATGTGTGCAAATATATACATATTACAAACCTATTAACATTAGACAATCTGCATAAGCCACCACTAAAAATAATAGTACTAATGATAGTATTGATAATAAGAGTAATGTCTCCTTACATAAATGCCTCCATGTGTCCAGGTCCAGTGTTAAATATTATACATACATAACATTCTTCAGGTTGATCTGCATATAAATACTGCTAAAAACATAACCTTCTAAGGTTAGAAAATTAAGGGTTAGAGAAATTGAATAATTTGTTCAAGAAATGGGTATCACTAAGTTGTATAAAAAGGCTATGCCAACCAGACATGGTGGCACATGACTGTAATCCCAGGGGCTTGGGAGGCTGAGGCAGGAGGATCGTGAGTTCAAAGCCAGCCTCGGCAACTTAGCGATGCCCTAAGAAATTTAGTGATACCCTGACTCTAAAGAAAATATATAAAGGGCTGGGAATGTGACTCAGTGGTTGAGTGACCCTGGCTTCAATCCCCAGTACAAAAAAAAAAAGGCTATGCTAATGATAATGATGAACCTCTTGGGCCCATGATCCATGAGAACATGAGCCACAAGATGAGGGTGAGGTCATCAGTGCACAATAAGCAACAAAGACCCTCCTGGAACTCTCCCCCTACTTCACACCATGCACCTGTAGCAAGCAAAGACCTACACAAGAAGGGATAGGGCCAGCGAGAGTCAAAACTGTGGATTCCATGGGTCTGCAACCACTGCTCATGCTGACATTGTAATGGTGACAGGGCCAGGGATTCTACCATTGCTCTGGAAGCTTCTAGAAACCTCACTGGAGCACCCAAAGGCAGAGACTTTCTTTTCTTTGGCCCTAGAATGTCTCCTTCTAGAAATTTGCTCCTATCACCAGAGGGGTATAATAAAACTCACCTGTCCTTCCCTGCCAGCCCAAGAATCTTCCCTTGTTGAGCTAAAAGCACGGCCAAACTGAAGAAGAGGTTGAAGAGGATTGCTTTTGGATGTACATTTTGGGTGGAGCAGATGCTGTAGACTCTGCAGAGATGCTTGGTTCTCTACATCACACTTCAACCATATCTCTACCCGCTCCCCTCTTAATGAAACCAGTGAGTTCCAATATAAAAACAGTTGCCTCGCTGAAGTCTGAGTATGTTAAAATCATGATTTTTAAAATTCATTCTTTTTAGATACACATGACAGTAGAGAGTATTTTGACATATTATACATTCATGGAATATGTACACATGGAGTTTCACTGTGGTGTGTTCATATGTGAACATAGGAAAGTTATGTCTGATTCATTTCACTCTTTTTCCTAGTCCCATCTCTCCTCCCTTCCCTTCATTTCCCTTTGTAAAGTCATGATTCTTGATCTAGATTATCGATATGTAGGGACACACTTTTGATCTTGTTTTAGATACGCTGGAAACCACACCAGTGATGCTGAGTCAGCTCTGATGCCCTCCGGGGCCATGGCCGGCTAACCTCTTCTGTCAGCATGACTCACCAAGCATGCCCATCTTTGGGTTACTTGCGCTATGCCCTGGGCACTCACCAGGCATGTTTTTAGCAGGTTCTCAGGCCTGGCTCTCTGCCTGGAGTCTCCACTGGAGCTTTGGCTGAACTGCTGTGATTCGGCTGGAAGCAGGAAGAGCTAAACTTGGCTTGGTGGCCCACATCCCAAGTGCCCTCATTTTACAGGACATCCGGCTTTTTGTCTGTCTTCCTGGCCAAGCCCTAGAAGTTACTCACAAGCTCTGCAGCCCAAAAACCTCTCACTCCTTTTCATCGGTTCTCTCTCCCTATGAGGCAAAGAAAAGAGTCTACTCTCTCAGGTTGACAGCATGCCATTAATATTTGACAATTTTAATTCATAGCACTCCTCTGACCTCTGAATAAGATAAGCTAAAAAAGATCGAGACTCCAAGGCACTGATAAAGCAAGATTTGAGAAGGTGGCTTGGACCTGAAACCATAATGGCTTCCCATCTATTTAACCAAGAGACATTCTGAGCCAGACAATTAAAGGACTTCAATAATTTTTTCCTTCCAGGGCAAGGTCTTCCTGGAGGACTTACAAGATGGGGAAAGTATGTAAAGTCTGCAGGGGCAGGCCAGAGAAAGACAAAAAAAGAGGACCCATTTGCCCCACCAATGGCCCAAAAGTATGACTGGACATGTCAACATCTCTCCAGTCTCTACTAAGGGAAAAGGAAAGAGAAGGGAAAGAATTCACTGACTTCTTTGATCTCTCAAAGAGACAGAAGTTCCTAAATTCATAGGCTGGTGGCAATCCTGCGCATGTGTAAACAGCAATTGCCACCCTAGGCCTCCTGGACCACCATCCCCATACTCTACAAGGTTTCCATGAACATGTAAGGAAAAGGAAGACCCTAGAGGCAAAGGAGATTGACTAGGAAAGGTGGGGACAAAATTGCAATGACAGAAGGAAGCACAAGAAATATAAAAATTACTGAAGGATAATTCAGAGATCCAAGTATCTACTATCTTGTGGGTAGTTTTTTGAATTACTGAACATTATACACGGTGGCCAAAACACCATGCTTAGGTCACAGAGGAAGGAGTAAAAGAAAAGAATGGATGACATTCTTAAGTAACCACTGCTTGCTCAAAAAAAAAAATGCCTTTTATGAGTTTTGCTGGGACTGGAATTTTTTTTGAAATCACAGATACCATTTATTGAAGCACTTAAAAGCCTCGGGAAATATAAACTCAGATCACATCTTTATTATTTAACTAGTTAAGGATTTTAAATAGGCCAAAATAACTAGATTAACTTAGTTTTCAATATGGCACTTTTCATCTTTGAAAATACTGGGAGTTCAGAAGTGGCACTGCCAGGTCAAAGGGACATCTTACACTTAGGACAAAATAGCCAATGACCTCATATCAGGAGCTGCCAACCACTCCCTCTAATGGGAGGATTTCCTTAATGCCCATGGAAATCATGGGTTTTCTATAGTAGGCAAACAGGAGGGTGGGGATGTAGCCAGTCAGTATTCAACAGCGTGTCCTAGTCCCCAGGGGTGTTCTAGGAAGGCCACACGAACTTTAGAGCAAAAAAGGACTTGTTTCGAACAGCTGGCTAATCTTGGATTAATCAAGTTGGAACCAACTTGACAAGATATAGACTTGCTCAAAAGAGCAGTGCACACTTGACAGAATTCCTCATTAATGCTATTTTTAAAAATACCTAGAGACTTAACAGTTCTACAAAAATAACTTGGTGTTCTTTGCATACAAGTGTGACCCATTTAAGGAAAAATTTATGGCAGCTGAATTCTTCAGTAATCTCATAAAAATATGAATACAGAGATATTTGCTTTTGAGTAGAGAGTAAAAGCTGGCACATCAAAGTGGAAACTGTTTTGTACAGTTTTCCTACTGTGATTACAATAGCACTTTGAAAATTTGTTGTTTACAGAGGGAGGTTCTTAGGATCTTGGAGGAGATAGAGAATTAAGGCTCTTGACTACCATTTAGGTGCCTTAGACACAGATCATATTTATTTTAGGGGAAAGACTAAAGGTATTCTTTGTATATTACAGGTCAGATGTATTAAATGAACCAACTGATGTTTACATATACATGCGTATGTTACATAGTATTTTATTTATTATTTATTTATGTATTTTGGTAGCAGGGATTGAACTCAGGAGAACTTAACCACTGAGACACATCCCAACATCTTTTTAAAAATTTATATTTGGGGACAGGGTCTAAGTTGGTTAGGGCCTTGCTAAGTTGCTGAGGCTGGCTTTGAACTTGCAGTCCTCCTGCCTCAGTCCTCTGAGCTGCTGGGATTACAGGCATGTACCCCCATGCCCAGCTTGTTACATAATATTTCAATACCAGACTTGATTGGGTCTTTCCTTTCCTGGCATTGAGGAAACAAGTGGTCATGTTGGGGAACTTTACATGGCCAGGGAATTTGGGAGGTTTTGGTTCGGGAACAACCTCCAGCCAACAACAGAAATGGGACAGGTGCATGGAACTGAGTTCTGTCAACTATGTGAGTTTGGAAATGGTTCCTTCTGCAGTTGAGTCTTATTTGGGACCCCTACCTTAACTGATTACATCTTGATTGTGGTCAGAGAACCTAGTTACAATTTGCCCAGACTACTAACTCATGGAAACTGTAAGAAAATAAATGTGTGTTGTTTTAAGCAGCTGTTTGTGAAAATATCATTAGGCAGCATTAGAAAAACTAACATAATCTCTCTCCATCAGTGGAATGATGGTTAGTGATGGGAATCAGAAGCTATTTTTTAAGAAATTCTGTGAAAGAGTCAAAGGAGCAGGTGATCATGTAAATACCTAAAAGTACAAGTGTCTAACTCAAACCAGGACCTGTTTACCTTATAGACTATGGGGAGTATGGGCATTTGAAAGTTCTTCATACTCTTTTGGCAATGTATACTTTGGAGAATTCTCTACTGCTTGAAAGACCAGAATAATAGATTCTACAGTTCATGAAGTTGAAATGGCACTGGAAAAAGTCCATTTGCTACATAGTTCTTAGACCAAAAATATATTTTTAAAAAATTAACCCTAATGCAAATGTAGAACCATTAGGTACATGAAGCATGTTCATTCCTTAAAACAAAAAACAGACTTCTTTAAATCCAAGGTTCAAAGGTTGTTATTTTTGTTCTTATTAACTCATGTGATGCAGGGTGAAGAAATTAAATAGAGAAAAATGTTCAAAACAGATTTTTTCCACCCTAGTTTGTTTCTTACTTTTTGAGCCCGGGTTCGTGCTGCCGACAGAGCAAGAGATCTTTGGAGCAATCCAATATAGCTGGAAACAGCTCTGAATAGTCCATGACAACAAGGTCCTTTGGAACAATCCAACATAGCTGGAAACAGCTCTGAATAGCCCAGGACTACAAAGGAGATACAGAGGCCCCAGGGCGTCCTTTCTCATTCTCTTACGGGAGAACAGATATTCAAGCTTTATCCTAACCTGAAGGATAGATAATTTGCAAAATATGATTGCATTCAATTTCCAAATGGGAATCAAGGCCTTTGATTTGTAAAGGGGCATTTGTTCTTCTGTAAGAAAAATCAGACTGCTTGTCATGTGAGGGAGAACCAGTAAACTGACCAGTTTGGGACATAAATTCCTAAGTCTTTGAAAGAGTCACATGACCATTTAAAGCATTGTTTGGAGATCAAAGTGCCGGTTCTAGCTCTAAGATGGCCAGTGGGTCTCAGAGCTTCTTGCTGATTAGGAAGCATGTTCTAGAAAACGAAGGTGAGTCATAGGCAGGAATCCTCTCTGATGGGGAGGCATACCAGCAGTCCAGCGTTCCCAAGCAAGCACAAGACCCACAGGAAGGGGACGAATTTCCTCCCAAACCATTCTAACCTCTGTTGAGATCATTTCTCGTGTTCAATGAAGACTGTCAAGGCTAAAAAATTGACACTTCCAAGAAGAATAGTTTTTTTTTTCTCTTTTTTCCCCTGTGTTCAAATATTACCTGTAAGACCCTTAGAACAAGTGACATTTTAATAAAGAATCCCTCAGCATTTAATTTTTAGCAGCACAATTTTTGCTGACATTCAGCGGTTTAAGTATTTATTGGAATAAAATGCTATTTTTTTAAAGCAAATCCAATTAGAAAATAATACACTCTACTTTTGTTACCAGAAAGGCCCCAAGTCATTTAAAGGTACAATTACAAGTGATTTTTACAGGATTGTGATAGACAGGTACTGGTCTGAATACAAATTTACTTGATTTTCCACCTCCAATTTGGCTCACAGGTATTTTGCCTAAGTTCCCAGAATGAAACTCAATTATCCACAAGGGTGTCTAGACTGATTTTAGCCTCAATGCTATAATGCTTTAATTACCAAAAACTCTAGAAGAAAAACACAGAAAGATTAACTATAGACCATGCAAACCTAAAATCTTCCATTACTGCCCTTTCCTAATTCCCCTTTGATAGCTCACTGAGTAGCTAGAAAGCAGTGGCTCATTTTGTTGCCCCATTTCTTGTGTTGTTTATAAATGAAATGCTTTTGGATCTAAAAAGAAAGGCTCCTGTTGGCAATTTTCTTCCCTGTTTCTCTTTCTGAAAGACGACCATCTGCTCAGGTCCAGTTTTTCCGAGAACCTAACCTCCTGCACTACACCTCAGGCCTCCAGGGAATGTTTCCATGGTTCACTGGAGCAAGTGTGGGAAAGGAAAGAGGCCAGCAATTATAAGTGGATTGTGAATTGTTTCCTGCAGCATAATTAGATGTCTGGAATCCCCAAAGCACTGGTCTACAGAGGCAGTCCAAAGTCCCAGAGACATAACTTCAGGATTATGCTTTCTCTCAATAGAATACTATGCAGCCATTAAAATGTAAGTAGTAAAAGCAGGTTCAACTTCAGGGGAAGCTATTTGTCAAGTGTTGTTAATTTTAAATCTTTGCCTGTGGGTTTGGATAGCATAGTCTTAATAAAACAAAAGTCTGAGAAGACGTATACCAAAGTGTCAACAATGACTATTTCCAAGTTGAGATAAAAGTTTTCTTTCTTTTTTCCCTACTTCTTCCTTCCTTCCTTCCTTTTGAATTTTCTCAATATTCTACCATCAGCATTTATTACTTTGTAAGTTGCAAAAATATTCACCAGTTTCTCTGAGTGCAACCAAGTGGATGTTCAGACCCTGAAGCCTCTTCCCATTCCTGACCTTGCCTCAGACTCCCCTGCAGGGCTCTGATGTTGGTCCTGGGGTAGAGAGGACATTTTTTAAAAATCAGACCTGGAATCAAATTCTGGTACTGGTACCTACTGCCCAAGTGACATTTGGAAATTTGATGAACTCAGTGACCTCTTAAAATAAGGAATGTAATACTATCAAGCGCTATGGTCAAATGAGGGAACCATTTTTAATCAAATGAGAGCAAATTAGATATTAAATAAAAAGTGTTTATAGACTGTGAAACAATCTACAACTGCTAGCTTTCCTAATATCCTTGTTGTCCATACATGAATAGGGGGACTAACGCAAACTCTTTAGAAGTGGGTTAGGGGCATGTGGAAGCATAATCATTCATTTCTGACAGAGACGCTATTATCTAAATTGAATTTCCTTAGTCATTTCACTAATGGTCTTTCTAGTTATTTCTTCCCAACCTAGTATTCAAGCAAAAAGGCTTCAAGAAACACTAGCTATGAAACATGAGGAAAGTGATATACAAGTAGAAGGAACAGTTTATAAAATGTTCTGAGCTATGGCCAAATGTGGTCTCTGGCTCCAGTGCTTGAGAATTACAGCACCAGGGTCAACGCAGTACAATAAAACCCAGATTCACTGAAAATCCCCAGGATTTTCTCTGCAAGATTGGTTTTATGCCTGGGGTTAGACAGAACACAAACATATTAATAAAAATAGCAACTCCGAAATGCCCTTTTGGCCGTAAATTATTGACCCCAGTAAAAAATATTAGCATAAATGAGTAAGCTTCACTGCGAAAAGAAAAAAATTAATTGCATGTGGCTTGTTACTCATTTGTCTATGCTCTCTCCTGACACAGATAAGTTCTTTAAGCTTAGAAGTTTTTTTCACAAGAGGCTTGAAACCACACAATGATGAGTAAGAACTACAGGATTTCTTCTACTTGGTCACCCAGATAAATGTTGAAAGTTTTGTGGATTTCATTATTTTTTTTAAGAAAAATTACAGCTATTGTGCAATCAAACACAAATCCTGTATCTAGAATCACCAAGTGTTAGCATTTTTGCTTTATCTGTTCAAATACTCTTTCATGCTGTTATTGTTAAGCCTTGAAGAGAAAGTTAAAAATTTATTTTTCATGAGTCTTTCTTCATTAATCTAAATGTCTGAAATTCATTTCCCCAAAGGGAGAAGTCATTTGGAGTTTTCGGCTACATTTGAAACTTCTTTATTTAACTTTTGAAACAGCTGGTAGACCTTTTTGCAATTGTACTGTTAGGTTCCCAAACTAGCCCTGCCCATTAATATTAATTTGTCCTTTAGCAAGTCACTTAATCTTTCTAAATTCAGTTTCCTCATCTGTTGCAGCAGGCAATTATATCTCTAACTTTTGTGTTATAGCAAGGGCTAAGTGAAATACCAGGGAAAGCACTTTGTAAACTCTGTATATACAAAATGTTATTATTCTCAGTACCAATGAAATAACATTAACTCAGAGTCTCCTAACTATGATTGGCCCTAAAACCACCTTGGGGAAGAGCATGGTACCTCTAGCCATGCTGGTTTAGGGAGCTCTCAGTACACCAAGGCAAGGTGCTTCTCTATTGACTGAAATCCAGAACTGCCCTCTTGAAAGCATGGTTCAGAATCACTTAAGGCCAGACTGCTGGGCCTCATCTCCAGGGTTTGATGGGGAAGGGTCTGGTTTAGGCTTGAGAGTCTGCATTTCTAACAAGCTTCCTGGTGATGCAGAAGCTGCTGGTTCCAGGACTGTACTTTGAGAAGCAACTGATCTGCAGCATGGTAAGGATGAGCAGGTTTGTTTCACGGGTCCCTTATGAAGGAGAAAGCTAAACCTATACTCTAAAGTAGTATTTTGCAAATCTCAACGGACATAGAAATCACCCAGAGAATGTTGTTACGTGGACTTGCTTCAACAGGTCTGAGGGGGCCTGCAATTCACAGGTGGTGCTTGTGCTGTGGGTCCACTGACCACACTCTGACTGACCAGCTGCACAGTACAGCTGGTGCTGTGTGTTTGCATTCTACTATAAAGCAAAAGGCTATTCCCTGCTTATTATTCTATCAACCAAGCATCCTGCTCTCAGCCACCTGTCTGCTCTTCAAATAATTCAGTGAGCTTAACCCTGAGAAATAGTGGTCTTTCCTTTTAAAAACTACTTTATTTAATAAAAGATTTGAGAGAGCTTTCCAAAATACACACAATACGAAAAGTCTACTGGAAACAAAACAAAACAAAACAACTCTCCTGTGCATCTATGGCTCGACCTGCCAAAAATACAAAACTACCTCGGTTCTATTGACCTATCATTTGTATTAAATTATCATGAAAAGAGTTGGCTCTCTTACCTTTAAATTTTAAAAAATGGCATCCACAGTATTCTGCATTTTTGATTGAGGAGAACTATTTCAGAGAAAGAACTGTTAGTTTAAGATTTGAATAAATAAAAATAAGGGATAAAACAGATTTTAAGGATAAAATTGATATCCTTCAGAGAAGGAGGGAATCCATAAGGGGGATCAGACTTATGGTAAAGGGCTAGAGAAAGATTAATAATCCAGTGTAATTAGTAGCATTGCCTTGGACTTTCCAGAAGTGGTTGGAAATGTGGGAGTGTGGCTTGTGGAAGCCAAGGGCGAAGAGGACATGGAGAAAAATCAGCACGGTCATCACCACTGATGTAGATACACAGGGAGGGAGCCTTGGAACTACAGACAAGGTGATATAAGTTCATGGGCGGCCTCCAAAAGTGCGATTTTATAATAGAGTTAAAGTTGGGAGTTAAGGAGTGAGGAGGTGGTAGTAAGGCCCTGGAGGATTGCTGCCATAGATTGAAGTAGGACAGAAGAGGCTTGACACCCGAGGAATTTTCAGGAAGGTTTATTGACTGTAGGGTTCAGAGGTGGCTCTTGTCCAAGAATTCTTCCTCTGAACAAAGATTTTGGAAATTTTTTGAACTTTATACCCAGTGGGAGGAGGGGTTTGGAGGTTTACATAGAAAAAATTTTTTTCTTTGAGTTCTCAGAAAGTGATTTTTTTTTTCTTTTAAGGCCAGACAGGAGTCTTTCAAGACTTTACCAAGGAAAAGGAAATAATATCTTTTGTACAACAAGCTTACAGACTGTCACACCTTTTGTGTGCAAACCTGTCATTTACAAGAAAGAGGAACCTACCAGGCACAATAACTGCTACAGACATCCTGCTGATACGACAAGAGGAGAAGCTTAATTATGGCAAGTGTCTTTTGGGTGGGGGTACCTGGTCTGCTTCAAGATGAGTGGTAGAGAGCTAGTAAGGAAACAATCTCAAACTAAAGTGCATCAGTATTACCTGAGCAGCTTGTTATATACCATAGACTGCTGGGTCCCACCTTGAGTGTCTGTAAGTTGAACGTGGAGGTCAAAAATTTGCATTTCTAACATATTCCCAGGACTTATACTGCTACACTTTGAGCGGTAGTTAACTTACTATCTTTTGTTTATTTTGACTCACAGTTTTCAGAGGTTTCAGTCAGTTGGTGAAGTTGCTTTTAGACCCATGAGTCAGTACATGAAGCAGAGAGTATGTGTTGGAGCAAAGCTGCTCACCTCATGGCAGCCAGGATGGGGCTTGGGAAGGAAATAGGAAGGTCCTAAGGCCTCCCACCAAGCACCACCTCTTAAAGTTTCCACCACCTGCCAACAGCATCGCTCTGTGAACAAAACCTCCCAAACACATGGGCCTCTGGGGGACATTCTAGATCCAAACTATGGCACGTTGGAAATCATTGATTTAGATCAGGTTTTCTCAGCCTTGGCACTATTGACATTCTGGGTCAGATAATCATTTTGTGGAGCTGTCCTGTGCTTTACAGGATGTTTAGCAATATACCTGTCCTTAATCTATTAAAAATGTTTCTAGGAGTTACCAAATACCCCTTGTGGGTTAAAACTACCACAAGCTGGGAGCCACTGCTTTAGATAATTCAACACGTCAGGAGCAACTGTCTGAGTAGATTGAGACAGCCAAGAGGGTACTTGATCTAGAAAATGAAGATATGCATAAAATGATGGAAGAAAGCCCACAGGGTAGGTTTCCACACTTTTAGAAATTAAATGAGGAGTTTATAAGTGAAGGCTTAATTGTTAGCTTTTAATGAATTAACTCCAGAAAAATCAAGTTGGAACTAACCTCTACTATAATTCCAGGTTGCTTTTAGGTTTCTGCATCCTGGAAAAGCACTTAATAATTATCTCCAATTTTATGAATGTCACTTTGTCCTCTAAAATGTAGTCTTCCTGGATTGCTGCCTCACTTAATGTTTAAGTGTCTTCAATTGACTTCCTTACCTTGAAGTCTGTGCCATTTGATAGACAAAGCAATGTTCTGCACCAGGTAGGAAAGTTTATTCCATGCTGAGAAAAAGGATTTTTTTTTAAGAATAATAATTTTAAAAATATACTGGAACTCAGTGAATTTTTACAAATTTAAATCTTGAAACCACAGACATTCAGACCATTCAACTTTGAACGCTAACATTGATAAAGTCCCAAATCCCCCTCCATTTTTCATTATTTGTCACTCAAATTGTGGCCCAGGACCTGCAGCAGAGGCATCACC
Organism: Marmota flaviventris; assembly: GCF_047511675.1. Taxonomy (NCBI): domain Eukaryota; kingdom Metazoa; phylum Chordata; class Mammalia; order Rodentia; family Sciuridae; genus Marmota; species Marmota flaviventris. The sequence goes on from NC_092504.1 coordinate 91,371,596, forward strand.
TGGGAACTGGTTAGAAACACAGAATCTCAGCCCCGCTCCCAACTCACTAAATCAAAAGCTGCCTTTTAACAAGATTCCAGGTGATTCCCATGCATTTTAAAGTTTGAAAAGCAGTGGTGAAGGTCTTGAAACCCACTAGGCTTAGGAACCTTCAAGGCCCCATATAGTTTTTTTAGAAGAGCAATTTTGCATTTACTTGTATGACTTTTTTAATATTTATTTTTTAGTTTTAGATGGACACAATATCTTTATTTTTTTTTATTTTTATGTGGTGCTGAGGATGTAACCCAGTGCCTCATGCATGCTAGGCAAGCACTCTACCACTGAGCCACAATCCCGGCCCATACTTGTATGACTTTGATAAATGTCCACCTTCCTCTCTAGATTGGAACCCCACAGGGGAAGTCTGCCCACTGTGGGACCCCAGAGTCACACAGCCAGTGCTCAAAAATCTGTTAAGCAAATCAACACAGTGGACCCTGTAAACTCATCCTAAGCTTCTTCCCCCCACCCCAATCTCAGAGGGGCTTCTGCAAAGGTTTACCTTCTTAATGAACATACTCTGAAAACCGGACCTTTCTCAGATCTCCAAGGGATGATTAGGAAAGATCCCCGAGTCGAGAAAACATGCAGTTTTAAACTTTTTACTTGAATTATATATTTATGCAAGATTTGGGTCATCCAGCTATTATGAGTTCTCTGAGTATTGAGAAGAAAGAAGGGTTTGAATTTATTCTCTATAATTCTGCACAAGGACTTTTATTATTCCGTGATTTCATTAATGTTGTTTCTTTATAGTTTCTTTTTTCCATCAGGAAAGGTTGTTGGAATATGAGTAAAATGTTATAAATTAACAATCACGAGCAAAAAGGCTTTTCCTTTACAATGCATATATATAAATATATTAATTATAAATTACCCTGCCTTTCCATAAAAGAATTTGAAGCAAATGTTTACAATGAGATGGCAAGACATAATTAAAACAATTTGATAAGCCATGGGTTATAGTGATATTCTGCTCTCTTTCCCTGTGCATGCTGATGAAAATTGTCTCATATTTTATAAACCAGTAAGAACAATAATGTAGGTAATAATCATCCCTATTCTCCCAAGCAGTAAAGAGGGTTCTACTACAGATAGCTTTTGTGAAACACCAATGTACTATCTCAGTACTTTCTTCCCAGTGCCACCACCCCCCCACTTCAAAAAAAAAAAAAAAAAAAACCCAAGAAACAGAAAACTAGTATTAAGTGTTTTTATTTACAAAGAATTGTATTACTTCACTGATTGAAAACCACTAACATTTTTCACTTTAGAAAACATTAAATAATAAGCAAGATGTTATACAGTACTTTGGATAACTTCTTCCATCATTTTAGTGCAATATATTATTGGCACCTACAAGTGAAATTTTCAATTATTTTCCCCTTTCATCTTCAACTGTGCAGTTATATGAACAAAAAGGAAATGAATCAAAAATGGATCTAAGACCACATTTCTGGCCCTTAATCAAAGGCTCAATGATTTATATTCCCCCTCCCCCTGTCTCTACAAGTTACATGATAAAAGAACTTCTCTTGGACCTACTGTTCAAAAACATTACCAGTTTGTGGGACTTGGGAGATTCCAATTGGTAAGAGAAAGGGAATCATAGTGAGCAGATGAAGGAAAGATCTAGAGGTGCTGTGCATGACCCTCTTCCAGGAGCTAAGTTAAGCTTCCATACACTAAGCAAAGAGAATGCACCAGGTAAAGATGTTTCCATCTGTGTTCCTTGGTAGGGTTTCTCTTTGAAAAAAAAAAAATCTGAAATATCACCTATTGAGCAAGTGAAAGGTTTATATCTTTACCAAAGGGGAAAAAAACCCTGAAACACTACCATATTAGGACAATACTGAGATATTAAAGTATCTATCCATCACAACCTCTTTGAAAAAATTATGTAGATTTTTTAAAAAATGGGTGTTTGTTTTAATACTGCATGGTTTGCCATAAAGGGAGAAACCTTTTAATGAACTCAGCATCATTCTCCCTTTGCTCCTCCCTGTTAGGAGGTCAAGAGGGAAATTCCTAAATTAGAGCCTAGTCCAAATTACTTAGTTCTGAAGATGTTCCTTATATACTAGTAATAGGATCAAATCATCTGGGGGATGCTGTAATCTGTTCCTTTACCTTGAGGTAAGCATATCTTAAATAGGTAGACTTTTATCTAGTTTTTTTAAAGAGAGAGATAGGAAGAGAAAGAGATTTTCACACTTTTTTTTTTAAATGGAGAATTTTGATTTAACAACTGTCCCTGCCAGGAAACACTCCCTCACACTCTAGTCTAAGCCCATTTCCTCTGGTTCTATTCTTAGTGCACATGGAGAACAGCTGGTCACTATCCTCTTGGTGCCAACCCTTCATATACTTGAAAACCATCAATGGTTTGCCCCTCAGTCTTCTTTTCTCCAGGCTGAATAATCCCAGTTCCTTTAATTTTTCATCATAGATCTTTTTGTCCAACCCTTTAATCATCTTTGTGATTCCTGGCAAAAACAGTAGAAAATATTTTGATTACTTAATTAGAAACGAAGAAAAGTCTCAGGAGTAAGATACCCTTTAAAAGTTATGTATTTTTTAATATAAAGATAAAATATGCAGGGAGGAAATACAGTTGGGGTCCGTGGATGTTAGAATTCCAATCCTGTCTCTTCCTCTGGTGTGTGACTCCACACATGCAATACCTCAGTGCATAGGGCTTGCTTCCGATCTTAACCCGACGGCATGTGCAAGCTCTACCTGTGGGGATTTCGCATGACAAATCTGTTCCAGTGGAGCTTCCCCTATTCTTCCTCTTACCTTGCTTCCATCAGCAGGATCTTTCCTCTACAGCAACCAAACTTTTACAAAGCTTTTTACAGATTATAAGAGAGAGCCATGTTAAGATGGTAAAGCCATCAGTTTTAAATTATATCTTGAAACAGTGAGGTTTTTATATGTTCACTGCAGTTTCTTGTCTCCCTAAATAGTTTACTGTTCTTGTAGAGACTAAACTCAAGGCAATTTAAAAAAAAATTCATCCCTCCATTACCACAAACTGACACCTCTGCCAATTTTCCCTTGCTGCCAATGGATTGGTCATGGAACTGGATGACATTTTGCCATGTCTTTTTAGTTCAAGAGATCACAAGCTGCCTTTTACCTTGTAACTAGAGTCTGTAAATATTAGGAACACTTATATACTTAGTATCAATAGCACATTTACACAAAACACAGTACTACCAACGAGGGATTCCGTGCCCATTCTTTACATAATTGTCTTTAAAGTAAAAACACAGATAACAAGAATAAATGCAAATTGATGTGTTATACACCCTTCTTTTATAAAGTGAATGGCAGTGAAAGTCAGAGTTCAGGTGAGGCCAGAACTAACGTAAGTGAAGAGGATAAATCAATTTCACAAGCACACTGTACATCATACCTTAAGGAAAGTCAATACTACTCATGGTACAACACTGAACAGATAACAGAATGGCCATTTGCACAGATTTCTTTTGAAAACTTCCCCATAATTTGCTACAAGGAGCACTCTGTAATCAGGATGAAGGATGGTATAGGTCACACACACTGAAGGCCTTCCCAAACAAAACTTAGGATGGAAGGCAACACCCCAGAATGGCTTGGATGTGTCTACAGAGGCCCCTGTACTTCAAGGAGGGTGTCACTGTTCATTGGGATTGCACAAAGCAGGCCAGCAAGATGTGGGTCACAAACCAGACTTCCTCCTGACCCACTGACCCACTCTTCTCCTAGGCCTGATAAGAAGGAGAAGAGGAGAGAAGGTGAGGATTGGAAAAAGACGAGGGAGCAACCAACATAGGAGTTCATTGCTAGTTCTGGAGCTGTTAGCGTTGTTCAGAGCAGTGGCCTTTTCTCAAGCTCACATCATCCAATCCAATCTCCCCAGTGTGACCATGCCTTTTTTCACCTTTGAAGATGACCTAGGGAGAGAATGCACACACCAGTCAAGCCTCCTCTGCCCCTTTCCAATGCCCGCTCATTTAGCAAATTAAAGGCAAACCTTCCCCAAAACTAAACATGAAACTTAAGTGATAAGAGGAAAGACCAGGACATAGTTTCCAGAGTCCTCTGAGGTTTGTTTTTTTGGCAGAAACTTAAATCATCAGTAACCTGTTCATCAAATGTGTTACTCAGAACCAGTTACTCTTTAAAAGGCTGTTCTAAACTACAGACCAAGTCACTTTAGGAATGCTTGTAAAGTAGATGTGTTTGTCAAAGATTACCAAGGTTAAAAGCAAGAAGACGGAACATAAAGGTGCAGAAATTAAGAGCCAAAGATGTGAAAGATTGTGATCATGCAGCCCACCTCAGGAGTTCTTAATTTCTCTGTTTGATGAAATGGTTCCATTGTCCCCAAATGAAACAGAATCAAATACCACCCAGTATGCCAATGTTTTACCTATGGAAAAACCCCACACTTTCACTGCTCTTGGATTTAATCTTCTGTGGGCGTATCCCTGTTCCTTAAAAACAGGAGAAATCTTTCAATGCTATAATCTAAAATAATTTATTTTATTTTTTCATTTCTCCAAGTAATGTAAATATTAAGAAAAATTAAAAAAAAAAAAACCCTAAGGTGAAACAGTGCACATACCCTGATAAGTCTGTATCAGTGGAGTCTAACTTTTCTTTTTAAAATAGTTTCTAGAAACTATGGACAAGCATAGTTGCAGTGTCTCATAGCAAGAGTCTTATAAGCATCAACACAAAGATGACATTGTTCAGAGTGCATTCATTATTTTGGGATGCTGTAGATAATTTTCTTGCTACCCATGATTTGACTATTTAAAATAAAATTTGTATGTTCAATCAAAGCTTTTTCTATATTCCATTCTAAACAGAATCGTTCTTTCCAACTGTGATCTTGGATTCCCACCTGAGACTGCTGAACTATGACCTTTAAGGCAAGGGAAAAACGTTGAACTTTAAAGAACATTTTAAAATAGAAGAAAGAAACATCTCCACAGTAATTCATGGAAGTAAAAGTTGAACATTTAAGGAATTGAAGGAAAAGGTAAGGCAGCACAATTCAGCACGCCACCAAACCCTTCAAAGTTTCTGTCAACTGTTTTTTTAGTTTTCTATTCCTAATTTTTTTTTTCATTAAAAATTGTGAGCCTTTACCAGGGTGGGAAAGGTGGTGATGGTCAAAGGTTGTAACGAAGAAGGATGAAGAAGCAGAAAAGGAATCTCAGAAAGAGGAATGAATGGAATCATCAAGCCCAGAAAAAACCACAAACCTTTGTTTGAGCCTGAATTCACAGAGCAAGGCGTCTTCAAATTCAGACCCCAGAGTTCTCCTATGAAAGGAAAACTTCCCAGGCTCTGCCTCCCTTGGGATCTACTTACGCTCTTGACGTCAGCCCCTCGCAAGGTGATCTGTGTTTGCCTCCAGCCATGGCCACCATTTCTTCCCCACAGGGCTGCTCCGTGGGCACCGTGTTTTCTCACAAACACCTGGAGTGTGCCTGAGTGCAGCCCAGTCACCTTGTGCCTGAATGACAGACACAGGTCCCCTGAATGCATGAGGTGGCCGAGAGGTAGCACCAAGCGAGCGGCTTTTCCCCCTGAGGCTTTGGCTGCGGATACTGTCAGATATTGTCCACCTGGAATGGGAAAAGCAGGGCCATGTGTGTGTGTGCCGGTATCCCTTTCCAGCACAAACAGCACGGGCAGGAGTTTCTGTTTTCATAAACTTCAGACTGCGACAGTCATTAGTAAAGAATTCCAGATTATTTTGAAGGAGCAAAATTTGACTTATTCCTATGTCTATACTGTTTACAAAAATATAATCCCTTGCTCTGCTCATAATAGAAGTTATGCCAAAAACACAATAATTAGAAATCCAAACACTACGAATGTTTCCCAGTGGAACATGATCATGCGTACAGAGGTAGACACAAACTTACACACATTCACCACCTTGGGAGCCTTACCAATTTTATGACTGTGTTGTCCAACACCTTCTGCCAAGCTGGTTGGGTAGTGTGGTAGAATCAACCCTAAATTTCCTAGGAGAATTTCCTATGTGGCTAATTAACCTCTGGGCAGTAAAGCACATGGCCATTTATAGAGCACTGTATCTATTTATTCTCTCCTTCTTCCATATAAAAAATAAAAAGATTTCTAAATAAGGAAAAAAATTTTAAAAGAGGTTAGAGCTGGCTTTGCTCTCACTGGTGTGCACCTAACCTCAGACACAGAGGTGTGCGGAAAACCCTCCACATCTTCCTGGAGTGGTTTAAAACACTTTTATATTAGAACCAATCTATAACGTGTCTACTTTATGCATATATTCTATTAAATATAAGTAAACACCAAATCTTAATAAAAACTTGATGAATCATTTTGGTGATGTTCTTGGATCCCTAGGCCTACAGAGTTGGCTTGCCTCTGTTAGGGAATTAAAAAATAAAATTTCTAAGCAACAATAGAGTGGGAACCACTGCTTCTCAGGAGAAAGTTACGAGTACATTAGCATTGTGAAACTCAATCCATGTACAAATGACTTTCCCTTTAGGCAGTTTTATCTCAGCCAACTGAAAAACACACTCTACATTTCAACACTGATTTGTCCACAGGAAAAATGTGGTTGGAATGCTGAACACATGTATCTGTTTTGGTACAAACTCCATTTGCTTTTCAGTTAAAAGATAGGCCATCTCTGCTTTCTTATGCTTAACTTATTCAAGACATGATAAGATCTTCATGTCTTCTCACTCAAGGGTCTCCTTAATAAGTCCCTCAGAGCTCTTTGAGGTCACAGAATCTTGTGTACTTAGGATGTGGCAGGCCCTGTGCTAAGTGCTCCTGGGGAGGTCCAACAACTTGATGTCAGAACCAACCTCTCCCTCAAACCTCCCCATTATACTCTGAGGTGTTTAAAGTCATTTGTTGAACAAATGAATGATGTTCCAAAACCAGAAACAAAACAAAACCCTGCAGAAGTAGGTCCTCCTGACTTGAATCAACAAACACACACACACACACAGTTTCTTATTTCCTCCCTTCCCACCCTCACTCCCTTCCCCCACAAATTAACCCCCAACATACTTTAGGTCAAAACATTTAGATGGATTTTAAATGTCTGCCTTTAAGTTAGCTTCTGAATGATCATAGGTATTCTAGTTAAGCAAAGATATCAGGTTATTACCAAGAACTTGCAAGTTTTATGAAAACAGGGATTATCTTAAGACCCCGTGGAATGTATACTAATATCATTTTGCGAGTTGCTGCCTGCAAACAAAACAACCTCACAAAATCAAGGCATCCTAACAAAAGATTCAAATAATCCTTCTGTCTATGCACTTAAAACTCTAAAATTTGGATAGTCATAAAAGAAATTATAATCATTCTTCCTCCCTAGATCTGCTCTACAAGTACCAGGGTTTGTTTCCCTGCCCCCAACCCCATGGTGAGGAATTCTTTCTGTGTATAATACAGGAAAGGTTGCCAATTTGAAATAGTAACTAAGGTAAAAGTTAATCCAGCATCCCCAAATAATTACCTCTTAAATAACAATTTCAATTCTGATTCTAAAATACTGGCATAAATGTGAAATATTTTCATTCCATTTAAAGCATCACAATACCTAAAAAATCAGGGGAATGGGGAATAGTGAATTATTGATGTTGCAAAACTTGATGAGCGAGTTAGGTGTTAAAATTTTAATTTACTTATTTTGAATTCTATACTTGTTGGTTCCTTTACAAAGAGAATAATATAGTATCTATTACTTTAATGTGTTAACTGTGTGGTCAAAGGAGTTTTGCAGTGATTTTATTTGTATTTTATAGCCTGGCTAAGAAACAGGCCCAGGTAGAAATAATATCATTGTGCTTTATCAGTATTTACCCACTGAATATAAATAACTTAGACTTTTACTAACCAAAGAAGTAATGCATGCCCATTTTGAAGGAGGGGGAGTTATAAAGAAAATTAAAATAAATTATAATGCCAAAGTCCAGAGAAAATGAATAACATTTTGATTTCTGAACTTTTCTTAGGTAAATATATGCACAAAATTAAAAAAAAAAATTTTCCCCCAAGTACTGGGGATTTAACTCAGGGATGCTCTACCACGCTACAGCCCAATCATTTTTTATTTCTTTAAAATTTGAGACAGGATCTCTGTAAGTTGCTCACAATGTCCTCAAACTTGTAATCTTTCTGCCTTAGTCTCTTGAGTAGCTGGCATTACAGATGTACTGCACCACACTCAGTTAATCCAGCTACTCAGGAGGCTGAGGATCACAAATTCAAGACCTATCTGGACAAAACAGGGCTAGGTATATAATTCAGTGGTCAGGTGTTCCTGGGATCAATTCCCATTACTGCAGGTGGGGAGGGGGGAGGAGTACTATATTTGCAATGCTATAACTTCCCTTTTTCATTAAATATATCACAGCTATTTCTTTATGTCAAGAAATAGCTTTTTATAGCTGTAAGCATGCAATTAATCACTTAGCAAATTTCTTATTAAACATTTAAGTTTCCAAATTTTCACTTAGAAAGATGAAAAATACCATGAAGTACTTAGATAAGCAAAATAATTCAAAATATTTGTAACACATGAAAAAGGGATAGCTTTCCTTTTTATATAAAAGAATTTTTAAAAATCAATAATTAAAAACAAGAAAATGAGCATTACAAAAAATTATGTGTGTGTGTGTGTGTGTGTGTGTGTATATATATATATATATATATATATATATATATATATATAGTCAGCTTTCCACAAAAGAAAGATATGCAAATTAAAGTTAAAATGAAATGCCTTTTCATCCATAAGCATGGCTAAGATAAAGAATAGTTTCATAATATCTGTTTTGAGGATGATAAAAATAAAAAATGCTACAACCTTTATGAAAGGTGATTTGGTAGGATTTGCCAAAATTCAAAATGCAAATTCTCTTTTGACTCAGCAATTTCATATTAAGTAATTTCTTCTATAGATATATTCAATATATAAGAAAATATATCTGTACAGGGTTATTCACTAGATGTGGAAATACTAAAAGGCTGGAAGCAAATCAGATGTTCCTCAGTAGAGGGCTGGTTTTTGTGCCGCCTCTGATGAGTAAGAGCTGGTATTAATAAGAATGAGGTGCTCTGTAGGGACTGATACTGGACAGCCTTCAGCAACAATGGCTAACATCATCATCATGGTAACTCTGGGTAGGCACTGCTTGAAATGCTTTGTGTGATGTCTAGTAGACATTTTTAACTACCACTTTTAAGGAACTTGTTCAAGGTCAAAGTTAGGAGGAAGTGGTGGTGCTGGGATTCAGCCCAGGTGCTCTGGCTTCAAGTCTGTGTTCTACTAGTTCACTCCTAAGGTGGTATGGTATCATTGGGTAATAAAACAAGGTACAGATGAGGGTGCCATTGTATGTGAATTGCTCTCTAAAAAGAACCAAGAAACCAGCTACATCTGGGGAAGGCAAACAGGGGCCAGGTATAGCAGAAAGCTTTCATTTTTATTATTATTTTTCATTATATATATTTTAAATAATGATTGTAATTCTGCTACAGATACACTTGTATGTATACATTGGCATACTTATATACTTAAAAAATTGCCTTGCAGCTCTTGTAGTGGACAGAGTCCTGTCAGTTGCCTTTAATCCTTGATCATGAAACACCAGGATTCCAGGAAAAGGGACCCAGGTCTAGCCTTATGTACAGAAGAAGGGCATCCTCAGAGGTACAGCTACATGCCTATAGCACGGTGCCATGTCTGTCTGCAGACAAGTTCCTGTTCCTTAGGGGGATGTATTAATTTTACATCTCACAATTAAGTCCAAGAATGTGATAAACAAAACCTACTAGTACCAAGAAGTGCAGTTAGAAAACTCACTTATTTTATAGCTGAATCTCAAGGTTGTATGCATGTTCAATTGAGGGTTTTTTAGAAATAGCAACATAAAAAAATATTTACAAATCTAGATCTTGGATAAGAACTACACACCATTAAAATCAATCGTAATGGGAAATCCAAATGTATATTCTTTTAAAAATGGTATAATCTAGGTAGAAACAAGTAAACAATTAGTTTGGTAATTAGAACAATGCATAGAAATTATTAAATTGCTCATATTCTTCTTGGGCTTTTGCATGTGACATACATGTGCATGCACATGTACACACACATTCTCTCCACCTGGACCTCCCCCCTTCCACCTAAACTTCCTAGAAGAAAGATAGGCAGAAAAGGTAAGCTTTATTGGCATTGTCCCATCAATATATAGTTAGAATCTCCCCAAACAGTCTACAAACAGATTCTGCAAATCCATCCTAACATATGCCTCCCACGTCTTTCCTCCAACTCGTCATCTTTTGGTCTTCCTAGCCTTTTTTTCCAAGCTAGAAGCCTGCTTACCAATTTCCTTGTGATTTCCTGGGACATTCCATTCCGAACCAAAGGCTTTCACACTGGTTTAAGAGGTTTTCTAATCAACCCTAGTCTGATGCTACAAATCCTTTAAGAACACTTTGCCATATGATGACCGTCAAATTTCCCCACCAACAGAACTCAGCCTTTCCATGTCAGCCTACTCTGTTTTATTCACAGTCTGTTAGAAAGTTCTGAAAGTGAACCAAATCCATCTCTCTGTAGCTTTCACCCATTGATCCAACTTGTCATCTAGTTGTAGTCATAAGTATTCTCTTCTGAGTGACTTACATTTCAGTCAGCAAAGAATGCTCAGAAGTGGGTTAACCACTTAACCACAGCAGATTTTCCATTCTGGAAAGGTACCATATTTCTATGGAAACAGCCCATCTTTTTGAAAGTCATGTCACAGGATTCACTCATACTGGTTTCACTATCCACAAAAACTCTTAGGTGATTAGACACTTAGTGCTCAGTCATCTTCTCCATCCCATAGCTGGGAGACTGGTTTCTAGACCATGAACCACACCTTGTATTCACCCCACACTAGCTAACACACTCTTTACTGTGACACATTCATCTAATATTTTAGATGCTGGTTATGTCAGCACATGCATGTCTCCTTCTCCAGCTTCGAGTCAAAAATAGGTCAGTTTATCTTCAGTATCTAAGTTCAATATAGGATTCATCTAAGTTGTTGTAAAAACTTGGTCAAAATCGTCTGCATCCTCCAAGGGCCAGAGTCAATCATCAGGACTTACCCAGTCACCCAAACAGCTGTCAATTTCTTTCCATGTATTCTGTACCCACATTAACCTGATGACCAAAAATGTTTTGTGTCTAATTTCTAACTTCTGGCAATCCTCTCATTTTTCTACCAGAGGGCGAGGGGAAATTGGGTCACAAATTTTAAACATTTACAAATGTGACGAATAATGAAAGATGTTGAAATATACTAAATACAGTGTTTAAATTTTAAAAATCAAGTTGGTCTAATTTATATAGACTACAGACTTGTCTACCTAGAAGTAGAAGGATTTCTTTTGAGTGTAGTATGAATTACTCTCTCCAATGCACCTTCTCAACAGCGTTATTCATTATGACACTGTTCGTGACTGTCATACACCATTGCCAAAGATGCTTCCTTTATAAGCAAATTACTCCAGATCAGCAGTCAGTCTTATCTATTGTCTCTGAACTGCTAATCAGAGAATGCACATAATCACATCACATGCAGTACAACTGAGGCCAGCCTGGGAGAATGAAATACCTAGAATAATGCTGCAGATGTTCTGAGCACTGAACTACCTAGAAGGCTCCATGGGTAGCAGAAAGAGTCTTGGAGATAAAAATCAGAAAATCTGACTTTGGCACTAAATTCCCACCATTCTGTAGCTCTGTGACCTTAGGAAACTATGTCACCTCTATAGATGTCTATATTTCCTCTGTGAAATAAAGTCAATATTACCTGCTTTATAGGGTAGAGAAGAGGATTAAATAAAATTAATGAGATGGCAAATGGGTTGGGACTATAGTAGGTATTCAATATATGTTGGATTCTGTCTTATTCATAGATACCGGGTCAATAATAATGTTCTGCTTAACCTCAAATGAGTAGGAGTAATTTGAGAAAAAGAATGAGTGTGTGTACTGTGTGAGATGTTACATGATATATGTTTGATAAAAGAAATCTAAACACCCATTTGAATTTACTAAATATTCATATTTTTGAAAGTTTATTGCCGATTTTTATTTTAATATATTTCTGTTTCAATTTGATTTTCAGGGATCTAATAAATATGGTTTTGGATAAATTTTTTTTAATACTTTGTTCTCAAAATGTACACTGGGGACCAGCAGCAGAGGATGTATCCCTAGGGAGCCTATTAGACATGCATGAAAATCTGCATTTTAACTGAAGTTGTAAGAGAATTGCTTTAACACATCCTAAGCTCTCTCAAGTTAACTTTTGTGTGTTTTGTGCTTTTCTATATACCTGGTACAGTATTTAAGATCTAGGCTTCTAAAATAAATAAATAAATAAATAAATAAGTCTTGTATCATTTATTCTTTGAATGTAGAATCAGGAGAACAAAAAGAGAAAAATGAAACTCCTCACCCTTCCGTCAAGTTGGTCTCATTCAAAACAACAACAACAAAAACATTTTATTACTAAGGGAAGACAAAAGACAAAAACAAAATGTAGCTTTATTTCCTGAAATTTGAAGACAAAACGTAAGTACTAAAACTTTAGATAAATAGGAATTGTACAATTTTAAAGAATATAAACTTTCCAAGAGACTATATCTAAATCTACCTTTCTACTAACCCAGTCTTATGGAATGAGCGGTGGTAACTGGTAACTATTTTCCCTAGCATCTGAGTGAATTTGTTTTCAGAGAGATAACCAACTTTGCAGAAGTTTCCGTTGCCACCTTCTACTACCACTCAGATCTTTTAAAAAAATATATTTTTAAAGGGTCATAATTGAAAATACAAACAGGGATCATTACCACGGCTGATATACCACTATATTTCTTTCTTTCCCTCTTTCCCTTATTTCCTTCCTTTCTTCCTTCCTCCCTCTCCCTCTCTCTCTCTCTCTCTCTTTTCTTCTCCTCTAAACTGCCACTACAGATAACTTGAAAATTATTTGCTAGAATGACTCTACATGTTTTACTTACCAAACTTTTTGAGAGAAATTAGCTGGCCTTTTAATTAACTTCTTGTCTTCCATAATATAATTCTAATTAATAGCTAACAAATCAGGCTCACTTAAAGCACATGAATACTGGCATGATCTTTTTTTAACCCCATATATTAAGTAAAGACAGAGATGTGTTACAGTATACTTGATTAGTATAGGATCAAAATGAAAAGTATAGCAGGAAGAGGTAGATGAAATGGTTTTACCTGCTGGGTCCCTGATTGGTTCCCAGTGTAAGTCATTGTCTTTTTCCCTGATCCATCCACAAAGTCCATGGTCAAAACTACAACTGTGTATTAGAACACCTACAAGGAAATGACCAGAAGGATGGGTAGATCACAAACTCAATAAACAAATTAATCTAAAGACCAGGGTATCTGTATAACAAGCATTCTCCCCTATCAACATTTAACATCCCACCAGAATTTCTTTCCATGAGACTGAAAGGAAATTACAAGAATCCCTTCTCAGCACAATTGTGTACATGTGTTCAGCTGCAAAAATAGAACACACGAATGTTGCCAAATCATGACCTTGTTACATCGTCACTTATAAAATATGATTTCCTTCTTGCAATTCAAATACCACCTTAATATATTTTTAAAAAGGGACTGATGATTCATAAGTATTTTTGCTCAAATGGTTTGACAGATTTGTAAAACACACACATACACACATATACAAAAAAGATGTGTAATTTTCCCCAACAGGACTGAACAATCTATAATTTAAGTTGAAATGGAGGGAAAGAAGAACATGTCATCCTGGTGCCTACCTGGATCATCCTTTGCTTCATCATCTGCACTGATTCCTCTTTCTATTTCAAATATTTCAAACAAGTCATTTGAAGGCTGCCGTGGAACTGCAAGAGACAGGTTTTCAGCTTACTTTTTAAATAAGGTATTGATAATAAAGCATTGCCTTTAACAAGGGTAGGGAAAAGCCCTGGACATTTCATTCATCTGGAAGCATCCAAAATACTCAATGACTTTTCACATGAAGATTCATGAAGTTTATTCTGCAGTGATTTCTATTGTAGAAATAATTTATCATGTAAAAATAATTTTCAAAATTTTAAAAATCCAACATAAATATAAATTTTAAAACTTCATCAAGAAAAATACATTTTAAAAGAACTTTGAATTTCTGGCAAAATATCAATCTCTATTAAATTCTAAAATTCATCTCTATGAAAGATACATTATTATGAACTTTAAATTAACATTGTTGTAACTGATGAACCCTATATTTGCAGTGATTGGCTTCTACTCCCTTCCAGTGAAATCTGAACATTGTTACCTGTACCTATTATTGTGTCCTTCCTCACTTAAGCAGGTTCCCTGGCTCCTTTAAGATTCAGTCCAAACTTCCTAGTGCAGCATTTACAATCTACCCCACCCAAATACACAATACTGTCCAAACATGCCATTCATTTTCACGTCTCTGACCCCACGCTCTTGTTCTTGCTAATTAACTGCCATACTTCCCCTCCTTCAAGGCCCAGCGTAAATATCACTGCCTCTATAAAAACTTTCATGCCCCAGGCAAATTAAATTCTTCTCCCTTGTTCCCCAATAGTCCATATTTACACACTTCAATTTCACACTTTCATAAAGAACCGCAGGTATTTACACATATATGTGCCTTTCCCTCTGCTAGTCTCTGAGGTCCCCGAGGGCATCAATCCATCTTATTCATTTGGCATTTCCAGGGCTTGACCTGGTGACAGGCACTCAATAAGTGTTTACTGAGTGAATGCAAAGATACCATCAGAAACCCATGTACTTTGTCAACACTCTTCTTCAAATGACACAGCCGGACAGAGCTTAAGAATCCACTTAAAAATTGATTCACTTAAATTATTTGTTTATTCATTCATTCAATGTGTATTTGATTCCTAACCAAATTCCAAGCACTGTGTAGGCACTAGGGTGACAGGGTGAGCAGAATGAACAAGACCAACAAGAATGTGGATGGCATGCAGCTTGAATTTTAATGGGAAGAAAATACATTAAACATGGAGATAAATGGACACTGTAATTCTAAATTTCATACAGGCTAGGAAGGAAAAATGCCAGAAGATGTCATGGAGAATAACTGGGTCGGGGAGCCACGGAATGTGTGAGAATGTTGGTGGTGGAGGAGAATTCTTGGCCACAGGCCAGGGATTACTCCCTTCTCTTTGCCAGAACTTCAATTAATTAGCTCTATTTTTATAAGGCAGGGAGTAAAAGACATAGAACACCATGAAACAGATGTCAGTCAAAAGGATCCTTTTTTCAAGGATGTTCCTATTATTCTTAGCAAGAATTTTAAATGGAAAATCCTATAATGTTTGCACTAATTGTTTTTAGCCTACTACTTCTGGATTTTTTTCCTTTTTGTTTCAAAAGTCACAATTCTGAAGTCCTTTCCCTTCTTACAACATGTACTCACATACACCTAGCTGGACAGGGATGGAAAAAGAGAGGATAGGACAGAAGACAGACAAGCTCCAGGGACATGTCTCCCTCTCTGATGCCCCAAATGACCGAGGGCAATGACACCCACTAAATCTTTTATTTCCTCATTTTGGGGCTCATTTTAGGATTTTTTTGAGAATTCCTCCCCCCACATGAAGAACTGTCCAATGTAGTCTCTACATAGATGCGGAGAGACACAAAGATGTCCTGATAGAGGGCCTGTTTTATCAAGGGAGATCCAGGAGTTCCTCTCTGGGGAAGCACCATTTAATCTGAGAGAGGAAGAATTTGAGTGGTCCATGCAAAAAGCACAGTGTTAGGGTCAGGGAAGAGGGAGGGTTCCAGGTAGTAGGTACAAAGAAAGTGCTCAAAACATTTAGAAAGAGGAGTTCAGGGTGGTAGGAAGATGCCCACAAATGGAGAAAGCACCATAGAATGAGGTTGAAAAAAGAAGGGATGATATCACATAGTAGGAAAAGAGCCACCCAAGGAATTGGTCATTAAACAACTTGCAAAGCATCAGATGGTTCCTTAACACTTTAGGCACTCGGGTTCCAAGAGCTACTTACTTCAGCATCGGACGATCATACATTGCACACGTTCGCTGCCATTCATTGGAACACACTCCAAGGAATTTAGAGACCTGATACACTCAGCAGCTATTAGTTCTTACAATTTTGTATGCTCCACTCTGTATCCCTGCCAAATCATTTAACTAATTCTCCTTCCTCACACTTACTAGTATCAATTACCATGAGCATCCCACGGAAAAGTCAAGAGAGGGTTCACTACCCTCTCCCTGGAATATAGGGAGTATTTGTGAAACTATTAAGTAAAATAAGCGGTGGAAAGATGATTCAGGTGGTATTAGATTGTTAACACTGTACAAGAAACACAAAAGACTAGAAAAAAGAGAGATACTAGGCACACCACTGTGTCAACATGCTAACAGTGCTAGTCTAAGCATTGCAAATGAAAGGGATGTTTGTTCATTTGTTGATTTATTTTGTCTCATAAAAGTCTATAGTTTTAGATTATTTGTAAAAAGAAAAAAATTAAAATACATAAACAACTTTCCCAAAAGATTTAAAGAGAAGAGGGTTCTGCTGGAGCGTACCTACACAGCAACTACATGACTGTTACTCATATTTTGATTGCTCAAAGAGAACTTTGAATAGTTTTGATACCTGTTGTTGTATGTGAGGCTAACAACTGTGAGTTTCGAACATTTTTCTTTGATTCAAATAACTATTTTATTAATGCAAAAAATGTAAATTAAAATAAATGAGTAGACTTGCCTGAAAACAGAAGTCTAATGAGGTGGACATTGATTTACAATTTCTCTAATTTATTCTTCCCTGCTTCTTATTTTGACTAATATTTAATTTATAAGAACAATACACATATTTGATAAAAATGTATCTGATATTCTCTCTATAGTTGGACTATCAATTCTTATAATGGTATGACTAGATATTTAAAAAAGGATAAGAGAAATGCTAGCAACACAAGTTCTCTATCCATCTTCCCTCCCTCCATTTCATCTACTCTTTTTTTTTTTTTTTGGTACCCAGGATTGAACTCAGGGGTACGCGACCACTGAGTCACATCCCCAGCCCTATTTTATATTTTATGTAGAGACAGGGTCTCACTGAGTTGCTTAGTGCCTTGCTATTGCTGAGGCTGACTTTGAACTCACAATCCTCCTGTCTCATCCTCCTGAGCTACTGGGATTATAGGTGTGCAGCAGGGCGCTAGGCTCATCTACTCAGTTATGCAATCAGATAAGAAAATGAATTGGGTAGGAGGTGCCAGGCTAAAAGCTAGTTGTGAAGCAACAACTAGACTCTTGCCTTCATGGGATCTACGTTCTAGAGGTGAAGACGGACCTTCGACAATTTCCCCAGGTAATTCTTTAAAGAGAAGCAGAAGACACTTCACAAGTGTGGGGAGTGGAGGGCTGGCTTAGCTAGTCCAGGGAGGACAGATCTCATAAAAATCTTCTCTAAGAAGTGACGTTTACACTAAGACATGAAGGATGAGTTACTGTGAGCGTAGGTCCTGGAGAATGGAAAGGCAGAGCATCAGAGTAGATGCAGAGCTTACAGGCCTGGAAAGCAGGCTGTGGGAAGAGGGCACCACATGAAATCTGAGAGGCAGGCGACTCTGCAGGACCTTTTACAGCCTTGTTAATATTTTGGACTTTATTCTGGCAGAAACTGGAAGCCTCTGAAGAGTTGTAACAGAGGACTGGCAAGGTCAGGTTTGCATGTTAAAATCCTCATTTGGAAAGTAAACAGGGAGAAGGTGAGAATGGGTGTCACAGGGCATTCAACACTAAAATAACATAAGCTAAAGAATGTTCACATGCTTTTAACAATTTCCTAAACATTTTCCTGCCATTTGGTCAATGTTTTATTCACCAAAAAATATTCTCAACGGTTGCTTCTTACAAACTTCTGCATAACTAAAGGGAAGGGAACACACAGGTCCTGAAGCAAGCAGACAGCAGGACACAGGCTTGGTTGGACTGGGCTCAGGGGCACAGGACTTTTTCATAATGGTTGCAAAGCCCTGGGGCCAGTAGAAGGAAGTAGCCACAAAAAGAAACATTACTTCCTGTCAGAAACTCTGTACAAGCAATTTCTTTTTTCTTTTTCCTGTAAATATCTTTTTCCCCCCTCCTTTCTGGTTGTATACAAAGTATATTCACATCCATTCGTGTCTTCATACATGTACTTTGGATAATGACGTCCATCACATTCCACCATCATTGCTAACCCCCTGCCCACTCCCTTCCCCTCCCACCCCTCTGCCCTATCTAGAGTTCATCTATTCCTCCCATGCTCCCCCTCCCTACCCCACTATGAATCAGCCTCCTTACAGCCGAGAGAACATTCAGCATTTGTTTTTTTGGGGATTGACTAATTTCACTTAGCATTATCTTCTCCAACTCCATCCATTTATCTGCAAATGCCATGATTTTATTCTCTTTTATTGCTGAGTAATATTCCATTGTATATATATGTCACATTTTTTTTAATCCGTTCATTTACTGAAGGGCATCTAGGTTGGTTCCACAGTTTTGCTATTGTGAATTGTGCAGTGTACAAGCAATTCTTATGAATTACATTTTTTCTGGGGATGTGATAATATTAATATATAACACATGTCCCTAAATGAGGTTTCTCAAATAGTCAACTGTATATTTTTACCCAGAAAACACTGAGAGTAAGTACACAGAAGTAAATGTAAATATTGTCGTATATACCATTTACTGCTAAACTGCTTACAAAGAGTCAATATAGCAAACTGTAAGCATTACTTATTGAAGGTAAGTTTGCAAATTCAGTTTCTATTCTAAGGTGGTTTGCAGGACATTACCCAGGCCAGTTCTGGCATTTGTTGTTGGACAAAAAGATTAAAAGATAACACTGCCTTGAATTCTTTGTATGCTTCAGGGTTTAGTTCATTGAAGGCAAAGGTACTTATGTAACTATCCTTATATTCTGAAGGCTCTTTCTGGTGGAAAAATCTAGAGACTGGAGGGGGGATAAATGACAGGGATTTTATGAGGCAGTCCCTCCTTTCCCTCTCTCCCTCCCCTGCTCTCACTTCAGATGCAGAACATATGCAGTAGGAAATAAGTTCCTGCAATTTCCTTAACCACATTAGAGAAAAAAATTTAGCTATCTATTGATTACTAGCAATAAAAAAAAGGTTGCTGCCTCACATAAATAAGATTTTAGCTTGCCAACACTTTCATCTCACAGGAAGAATCTAGAGTTCAAAAGACACCCAGGCTGAGCGTAATGAGCAGAACTGGAAAAAATTAAACCTCTGGTATAAGGTGGAACACAGACACAGCTACTTAGTCAGGAGCCCAATCTTTGTGACACACCTCTTGCTCCTTTATGTATTATAGTGACTTTATTATAAAGTTTCAGAACAACTCTGAGGCACTGTCTGAGAAATCCCAGAACAAATACTTAAGTGATGGCTCTTTTCTGAAGCATGCCCTAAGGATGGTAACACTTTTCAAGATCGAGAGAAAATTGGACAGGGTTTGTCCTCCTTCCCTCTTCTAAGCCAAAGGAAACCACGAGGGTTAGGCTCACCAGGACTGAGTCCTACAAACCTCAACAAGGGTGTTAAAGTAAACTCTCCTAAGGGTTACTTTGAGTACAGCACAAAAACTTGGGAGATGGGGTAGTGGGGCAGTGGAGAGAGCTGAAGCCCATCTATTCTAAGGGTCAGTTGTTGACATGCTTGCCAAAAGAATCTATTATAGGGAAGAAAGGAAGCTTTGATTTTTGATATTCACCAGACCCATCATGTAAGTTTCCCATGTGCAGATTCATCTCTGAGAAAGGCAACTAACATTGTTTTCACAGTAATGAAGTTGAGGTAAGGTGCTGTTTTTCTTTTAATAACTGTGTAACTTGGTGCTACAAATACCTAAATGAAACAACTATTAAAATTATTTGGCAATAAGCAAGGGAAATACAAGTCAGCAAATTTCTATTTCATTTTCTCTATTCACATAATAGCTAGTACTTGCGAATAAATTTGTTTCACAATGATACTGTTAGCCAAAAATAACATTAAAATGGTAATGAACCATAATAAAAAAGTATGAAAAAAATATGAACTCAGAACTATAATACAACATAAGGTTGTCTTTTTATGAATTGATTAGGAAATGCTATCATTACTATACAAATGAATTCAATATCAATAGTTCTGGTAATAGTTAATATGTATGCAGTTCTTATGTGCCAGGCACTACTGCAAGAGTTTTACATGCACCTTCCCATCTAACGCACACAACCACTCACCGAGGTATATACTGCTATTATCCCTTACAGATGAGAAAACAAAGGCATGGGAAAATGTAGTAACATGATCCAAATCACAGAGTTGCTATGGTACTTTTAATTATAACTCTATAGACAAATGTGCAAGCCACTTTAAAAAAAAAATCTGATTTCTGACTCTGGTCACATTCACCAAGAACTCAATTTATACTTTCTGGAGAGAACAATTTTTTTTCTTTACTAGCCACCATAGGAGTCAATTAAAATATAAATCAAAAATCTTGAAAACTTTCAGAATTCACAACACCAGATCCTGACCTATCAGCACCAACAACCCACTCCTTCAAAACACTAGCAGAAATTTAATCTTGAAGGAGACGTCAAGCATCTCAGGGTCTCAGTAGGCCTTACTGTTTACTAGAGAACAAACTGGTTTGAAGACCTTTTCACCCTTCGGTAGAAACAATCTTTTTACTCATCACCACAGAGAATCAGAAAAAAGAGACCGTAATATTTCCATGACTAAGAATGATGGGATCAAACTAGCCACAGGCTGTAAAATCTGTAGAAGAGAAACAAGGGAAAAAACCCTCAGGACAGCATGCAGCAATCAGTAAAACAAGAAACAATTTTCTTCTGACTGCTTGGTACTTGGAATTTCAACACATTCTCATGTTTTATTACAACACAGCAGCAATGAGGCTAGTTCTCTGGTATGGACACTCACAAGAGCACCTGACAACATATTAATTACACAACAGTCTGTAATCGTGCATCTATATTACATATAAAAACACTTTATGAAACACATATTTAAGTCACATTTTTTAATTTGTTATATTGCTAGATCAGAATGCATTTTTCCTTAACTTTCCTCTTTATTGTGCACCATACAGATACATACTTGCTGTTTAAGATAGCTTCTTTGTTGCTTTGACCAAAACACTAGACAAGAACAACTTAGAGGAGAAAAAGCTTATTTTGGTTTCAGAGGTGTCAGTTCACAGACTGCTGACTTCATTGCTCTGGGTCCAAGATGAGGCTGAACATCACAGGCAAATGGCAATGGAGGGAAGTTGTTCCTCTCATGGTTGCAGGGAGGTGGGATGTGAGCCTCAGGGAAGATAATCTTTTCTAGGGCACGTCCCTAGTGACCCACCTCCTCCAGCCATGGCCCACCTGCCAACAGCTACCACCCAGTCAGTTCATTCAAAGTAGGATGGACTGATTAGTTTACAGCTCTCATAATGAAATAATTTTACCTCTGAATATTCCTGTATCAACAGGAGATTTAGGGGCATACCTCATATCCAAAGGCACAACATCCTACATCTGGCTAATTCTGTCTCTATCTAAAACATGGTTCTGTGGGTTTGAGCCGCCATTATGGTTTAGAGAACCCATTACCCAAAGTTTGTTCCGCAGATCAGCAGCATTTACCTGTAAGCTTGATGGAAATGCAGTCATGGGTCCTACCCCAGGCTTACTGAGTCAGTCTTCATTTTAACAAGATTCCCATGAGACTGGTATATTTGTTTAAGCCTGAGAAGTTCTATCCCTAGAAAGCCTGAGTAAATCTGCTGTAGGGATTAGGAATCTACATCTTAAGTAAGGAGACTACTTATTCTGGTTCAAATGGACTTCTGTAAACACTTTTTTAAGGGGAAAAAAAATCTGCTTGCTTCTTGATACAATATTCCTCATGTAATCTGAGTCTCCTAGCTAAAATAGAACACTTCTGACAGACTCAATTGTAAAAAAAAATTTTGAAAGCTTAAAATTATAAGTTAATTAAAACTTTAATAAAAATTTTAAAGGCAGTATGTCCAAAATAAAATTAACATGAATAAGAATAAGAATTTCCCAGGAACACCTTTTCAAAACACATATCTCACTCTTCTGCTGGGGAGAGGGAGATTATATTACCACTGATCCTTTGCCTAAGGAATCATTGTTATAACAAACCACTGTTATCTATGAGGATGAGAATGAAAACTTCAAAAATTATTGCATGATGATGACAAGAATACAATGAAAATCACCCAAAACGTCCATGGTTACTATTTTGGTCTTTCTTTTTTAACAGACTTTATAGACAAATATATATATATATATATATATATATATATATATATATATATATATATATATAGGCAAATGTAGACTTGAATTTTATATCTAACGGGGGTCAAGTGGTATATACACTTTTGTAATCTTTTTTTCATTTAACATTTATTTTTATAACATGGGAATTTTCTCAAGTTACTAAATAGTTTCCAAAAGACATCATTAAGTCACATAATTTTTCATTTTTTGTAATGCTAGGCCAGTATGCATTTCCCCCCTACCTTCCTTTACTTCAGGTTCTATTTAAAAGCTGTCTTATTTTTCTTAGTCCGAGATAGCTCCTTCCTACCACTTCTGACACCAGATTTTTGTCTGTAGTGCCTAGTCTCCAACTTTCTAGCAATCCCCTGTAGCACATTTCTGGTATTTATACAGGCATCCTACCACTTAAATCTGCTTTTCTGGTTTTAGTCTACCTAGCATCTTTCTGTCCTTCCTAGGTACCATCAATTTCTGCCTGACTACTCCAGAATCCCAGATCAACCCATTAGTCTCAAAAGCCACACAATGAGAGCTAATTAGCAAGGGCTATTGGGTTTTGTGAAGAATTATCTCTATACGAATTAGTTCAGCCCAGATTGAACTGAAGTTGGGTGTAATGAACTCTAATTCAAACAGTTGAATAATCACATGGTTAAATTTATTTGGGAAATACTGCTTATATTAACCCTCTCCTAGAGATTTAACAATAACCTTAGCATTAAGAAATGGCAATTAAAGTTTAAAGAAGTCTTAAGCTAATTTAACTTGGCTAAACCTAGGATTTCTCAAATGTATTTGACCTCAGAAGTTTTTTGGGGGCATACAACTGCATAATATGTCAGAGAAAATACTTTAACACATTTCGAGAAGCACTGTCTGTCCCACTAATGAAAATACAAGAATTTCATGCTTTGGAGAGAACTTCAGTGCTGCTCAAATCATGCCTAAAGGATCAGCCCTGCAAATATGCTGATTTTCTTCTAATCACATTAACCAAAAAACCCTAGATTTATTTTTAAAAATATGTGCTTAGTATTTCATAGCACCCATGAAAGAGGATTTCTTTAGTTATATATTATTTAAATTCTTCCCATCATGGTTATTTACAATAAGTAAATAATTGTTTTCATTTCATAGTAATTTGTCATTCACAGAATTTTTACTTGTATTATCTGTGATCCTTGAAACCATTCTAAGAGAAGGCAGGCCTGGGTATGGCCTCCATTTTACAGATGAGAAAGCAGAGATGGACAGCATAGTAACTGTTCCAAGTCACATAATCCAAAAGTAAAAGAAGCCTGAATCCAAAGTAGGTCTCTTCTGAGTCAATGTGGTCTATCCTTTCAAGTTGCAAAAAACACCTCAGTTCCAATCCTGTGCCTTTTGCCATTTGCTAACATGATATTTACAATTTAGAAGTACACTGGGGATTTTCTACAGAATGTTTCCTTTTAATGGCTATATTATGCTGTATTAGAATAAGAGAAAGATCCTGATCCTAATCATTTGGGTAAGACTATCAGAATCCACAAGTGAAATCTAGCTAATTCAAGCATATGAAAGGTTCCTTAGAATGTACAAGTCAAAAGTTTGAGGAGAAATCTAGACTGGAGATGTTTTCTCTTTTTTTCTAATTATTCTTAGTTATACATGGACACGATATCTTTATTTTGTTTATTTATTTTTATGTGGTGCTGTGGATGGAAGCCGGTGCCTCACATGGGCAAGGCAAGCACTCTGCCACTGAGCCACATCTCCAGCCCTGGAGATGTACTCTTTTTTTTTTTAATATTTATTTTTCAGTTTTCGGTGGATACAACATCTTTATTTTATTTTTATGTGGTGCTGAGGATCGAACCCAGCACCCCGCACATGCCAGGCGAGCGCATTACCGCTTGAGCCACATCCGCAGCCCGAGATGTACTCTTATAATGTTTTTCTTCCTTGGTTTTTAGAATATCTTCAAATCTTTTCTCAAGGAGGCAATGCACACATAC
Source organism: Marmota flaviventris (assembly GCF_047511675.1). Taxonomy (NCBI): domain Eukaryota; kingdom Metazoa; phylum Chordata; class Mammalia; order Rodentia; family Sciuridae; genus Marmota; species Marmota flaviventris. The sequence continues at coordinate 91,396,144 of NC_092504.1, forward strand.
ACACACACCAACACACTATAAAGAAAACCTCTATTTCACAGCCCCTCCCATTAATAATTGCCTTTCTATGTAAAGAAATATACAATTGAAGTATGAGAAAATTTGGAGGAGACTGTTAAATTATAGTCATAATTCTAAAAATTCATGAAATGGAGACAGCCAAATTCTTTTCTGAGACCTATAAAAAACAGGATGTTTTAAGAAGTTTTATTTAAAAAGTAAAGAAAATATTCAATGAATGAATAGTACTGAACTAAACTAGTGCTTATGTCCCTTTCTGTTTTCATAGTGAATAGACATTAGTCATTTTTTTTTCTGAATTGAAAACTTGGAATCATTTTCTCATTCAGAATATATGCTACAACCACAAGGCAGCAAGTAAAGAAGGGTCCAAAATATTCTCTGTGCTAAAGTGAACCAGCAGCTATTGCTGAAGATGAAGTGAGTGGAATCTAATTTTCGACAGCCATATCTGCAGGCAGAAATGCTATCTGTGGCATGCAACAGCCTTGGCACAGGATCAAGGTAACCAAGTCCCAGAGCATGTCTTTACGATTGCATTCTCTTGCAATGAGTACTTTCAGGCATCACTGGAACTCTGCATTTCTCCAACTTTATCCTGCTAAAGTCTAATGGCAAACATCAATGTTGTTTTTATTTATTTTTAACTCCCATGTGTGTAGTCATGAAGAGGAGTAATGGATAAAGAAAGACTTTTTAATAAGTGAAAATACTAGAAGAAATGTTCAGAAAAATGTTATCTGTGTTAGACTGTATTTATTAGAGTAAACTGCAATTATTGATGACTCTTACCTTAAGGTAGAAGAGTAATGTAAATAATCACTAAGAGATAGAAAAAACAGAAGAGTAAAGAAGAGAGAAGGCACAGACAGGAAGAAGAAATTTTAAAAAATATGTAAATCAAACAGAAACAGATATGCTCATACAAAATGTTCATTTTGAACGCTACCATCTAATTTTCCTGAAGATTATACTGATTAACCCCCCCACACACACACACACACAATCACAATAAAATCAGAAAATCTCAATCTGTCTTTAAATGATCTAATAATGACCTAAAGGAAAAAAAATTGAGTCATATAAACTCAAAAAAAAAAAAACCCTTAAATTTTGTCCTTTAAAAACCACTACCAAATAAGTATTCTATTCACCTGATAAAAGGCACAAAGTTTGATTCTGTCCTGGGGGATGGAAAAAAAAGAAAGGAAACTGGTAATGTATAAAGAAGAGGAGGGAGGAGAAGTGGATGAAAAGATAGTTAAAAACAAGCAAAGCCAAACAGGACAGACAGATGGATAAATACAGAAACAGATAAAAGCATGTGGACTTTGGTCTTGCAATAAGAGAACCACCTTTCTTTCCTCTTCAAAACTCACTTCTCTTCCCGTGACCTCTATTTCCAGAGGTGGTACCACCCTTTACCTAGTCACCTGTTAAAAGCTGGGAGTCTTGAGTATAATCTGGCTCCAGTCCAGAGCCAATCACCACTTTTTAGCAAATACAAGGGGTAGCTGTCCCTCCTCCCCATGCCTCCCTCATGTGACACTCCAGTTTATTGGCAGGTTTTACAAGTCAGGATGTTTCCTCCTCTCATGCCTTTGCTGTGCTGTCTCCATTAAATATAATGCATTCTTTTCTCATTCTTTTGGTCCCATCTTACTCAGAAAACCTTTCCTGAATGCTCTGTATCCAAAATTTGACTAGGTACCCCTTTTCTCTACTTCATAATGTCTACACAAATCTCTATCACTAACATAACACCACAGTTACCTCCTTGGCCACTGTCTTTCCTAACAGACTGTAACCTTTTCTGATTTATCTTTGCAAACTCAATGCTTAATATACGTCCTGGCACTCTAAAGGGCATTAAAAAATGTCTACTGAATGAATGAACAAACAGTGAGATTAAAAGTTTAAATGGCATGCGGCGGGGTGGTGGGGGCTGGGGTTGTGGCTCAGTGGTAGTATGCTTGCCTAGCATCCATGAGGCACTGGGTTTGATTCTCAGCACCACATTAAATAAATAAATAAAGGTCCATCAACAACTAAAAAATATTATTAAAAAAAAAGTTAAATGGCATGGGATATAATAAGTTCCCATCTCAAAGCTTTTAAGTAAATCTGACTATAAGGGAATCACCATACTAGGTAAGAGCTATAATCAGTCATATGACTTAGTGACAGTCTTTCCAGTTTTACACACATTCCTTCCTATTTGCCTGATTATACTGACTCTTTACATAGCTCTTGATAATATTTATCAATAGGAATATAAGACTTTCTACAGTTAGTTCTTTTTATTAGTTTATTCTTAAGACATGGTTTATGAATGTCTTTTAAGAAAGTGGTAACATTTATGTGACTTACTGAATACATCTCCTCTGGGTTTCTGAGGATCTGTCTGTATCCTGTTGTCAACTGTAACTCCTCTTGCAGATGTACTCGTAGCTGGTTCTGCAGTTGTCAGTCTGGTAGGTGGCCTTTCTGGGGTTGGTGGAGGTGGAGGTGTTCTGAACTCTGTTGGCAGGGGTGGTGGTGGAGGAGTGGGCTGTGGTAATGGCTTTGGTGTAGGTCTTGTTGTTGGCTTAGAAGTGGGCCTGTTGGTAATGACAGGAGGAATATATGGTGTCTTCAGAGGCCACCTAGTACTTCTGACATCAGGAATCCAATTATTATCTCCTCCATCACCCTTTAAAATTGTACCATTTCCCTTTGGTACATGAATTGGACCTGAAGGCTCAATCATGACTTTGGGGATATCTGAAAGAGTCAAGATATTTAAATTAGTATATAACCATTTCTAACAAGTGAAACACCAAAATTAAAAAAAAAATAGATACACATGGGGCTGATATACAGTTCAGTGGCACAGAGCTTACCTAACATGTGTAAGGCCCTGGGTTCAATTCCTAGTGGGAACTCTCACACAAATTAGTTTCATTTTGCATGTTTAGATTATTTCTTACTGTAAGTTATACTACTTTCCAAATGACAAATGCATGTACAGACATGTGTGTGTGTGTGTGTATGTATGTATGCAAAAAATACAATGGTATTTTTATAATGAATATGCATTATTTGAACACAAAAAGTTTTAAATATTCATAAAGAGGCAATGAGAGGTTACTTTTTTAATATACAGAGACATAAGTTTTTTTCCAATATGAGAAATATAGAGAGTCTAATGTTAGGTGTCCAGTGCTACATGTATATCATAAAACTGTTTAGAATTGTCTAAAGACTGATACTTTTCTCACCTACTCTTTATATAAATTCAATTCATGTAAAAACAAACAATTGATTAGATGTTCTACATATGGTTTTATAATTTACTTTCCTTTCCCTTACTAATTTATACAACTGCTGTCTAAAAAAGAAATTTTCGGAGGTTACAAAGATCATCTGAATAAGCTTTACCCTTGATAATCTTCACCAAAAATATCAATATTCAATCTGCCTGGAATGATAAAGTCCAGACTAGGAATGACTGCATGACCCCTCAAAAATCCTCTAATCCCTTAATTTTATGCCCCATGGTTTTTAGTAAATATTTCACTCAGGAAATTTTAAATATTATCTAATGTTACATGAAATGTATGCTAAATTATGCCTTTGGTTTGTAAAACTTTCATCTTAGAGAAAGTTTTATATATTTATTTTTCATATTTATCTCCAATGTACCCACGACTCCAAATACAGCTTGTAAAATTTTAAAAGAAAAATAGTTCTGATTTTAGAGGAAATAAATATGGAAATTCTTTTTTTATAGTAGAGGTTGGAGGTGCAAAACAGAGGGACAAAAATGTGGAATATATTCACAATTTAATACTAATGACAAATAATTATTTCTGATTTTTATTTTTAATTAAGTACTAGGAATTGAATGTAGGGGCACTATGTCATTGAGCTGAGTCCTTTTTATTTTTCACTTTGAGACAGGGTCTTGCTAAGTGGCCCAGGTTAATCTTGAACTTCTGATCCTCCTTGCCTCAGCTTTGTGAGTAGCTGGGATCACAGGAGTACAATACCATGCCCTGCTTTGTTTCTGATTTTAACAAACCCAAGAATTCTATAGGTTCTTTTTCTTAGGTAAATAGAAGTTATTTAGAGATTTTAGTAAAAAAAAACTCTGATGTTTTAAATGTTAGGATATATTACTGGTTTTTAATTTTTAAAAATACATGAGCATATGATTTTATTGTTTGTGGAAAGCACAGACCAGTATTACTAAATTATATGATTTTGGTAACTAATTATGTCCCTTATCTTCCCTAGCAATGGCCTTTGTAGGATCATGTATTTCCTGCTGGAATTTAGAGCTGGAAGACAAGTGTTACTCACAGACACAAGTGAATCCATCACCATGGTATCCATCTTTACATTTACACTTGTAGGACCCATGTATGTTGTAACATCGAGCAAAGCCACTGCACTGATGCTGACCAAGGGAGCACTCATCTATATCTGCATCAGGAGGTAGGAGAAGAAGCAGTTTATCTAGCAGACAAATATGATAATATGCAAAATATATGCAACTTCAAAATTTTTTTTCTTTTTTGCAATGTGGACCATGTAAAACAAGCAAATAAACAGAAGAAATAAAGTACATATATTGGAACTACTAGTGGTTGAACTGGATGTTAGTTGGTTTGCTTAATTTAATGCCAATACCTTTCCCTGTCCCTGATATTTAACCATCACCACAATTAAAATCCCCTACATTACTATAGAAAGAAACAACGCAATGTGATGGTTGAGTTTCATTACCGTGACATTGGTATTTGCCTCCAATGTACATGAGGTCGAAGCCTTTATGACACTTGCAGATGTAACTCCCAAAAGTATTGACACACTGTCTAAATCTAGGGCAGGAGACTCTTCCAGTAGCACATTCATCGACATCTAGAAACATAAGTTAATTGCATTTTAGGCATGTTCAGATGGAGCGGGCTTTAAAATAAATGACTGACTGCAAACTGTTACCTGGCACACAACAGCTCACCATAAGTGGTATCCAGCTGGCTGCCACCACAGGCAACATAAATTCAACATCTCCAAATTTTAGCTCATCCTCCTAAATCAAGCTGTTCTTTTCTCATACCCTATACACATACTGCACTGTGACTACCCAGTTGCTTAAAGTAGAAACATGAATCATCCTTGACAATCCTCTTTCCCTTAAGTCCCAAATCATAATGTCCAGATAATTCTACCTCTGAAAACTTTATTGGAACCTGTTTACCACCACCACTACCCTATCCCAAGCTACCATCTTCTGTGTTAGACAGTTAGGAAAGTCTCCAATTTGGTGTTTTCACTGCTTATCTTTCCCTTCTCCAAAGCATTGCCTACTGCACAGTCAAAAATGACTTCAGTAAAACATAAGATCACATCATTGTTTACTTGCTTTTTGAATTAAATCCACATTTCATCTTATAACCTTGAAGGCTCTGCAATCAATAGCCCTCACCTACCTCACTGGCTGTATCCTAAGCCACACCCTGCACGCTCACACTCTGCACTTAGCCACAAAGACTCCTTTAAAAACCTCACAGGCCAACCTCTCACTGCAGTACCCAGCAAAATTTTCACCTCTTGGCACATTCTTCACATGGCTAATGGCCCATGTCTTACTGTGGGAATTTTCCTTACCATTTCTAATACAGACCCTTTCTGTTTTTTTTCTTTCTTAGTATTTCATGTTAACACTTAGCTTGGTCTATAATTTTATCATGGGTTTTTTCTCTGACTTTCCTACTAGAATGTCCATCTCATGTGGCTCAAAATCTTGTCTGCTCTACCCATTACTGTATATCTACCCATTACTGTATATCCAGCACTTAGCATAGTGTCTTCACCACATGCCAGGTCCTCGATAAACTCTTTGTATACATGATCTTGTTCAATCCTCACATTGGTTCTACGTAGCATTATTCTCATTTTAAAGATAAGACGACCTAGGCTCAAAGAACAAAAGTATCTTGCCTAACCGAGGTTACATACCTAGTATGTGGCAGAGCCAGGCTGGGAACCAAAGCCCAGATTAATCCACAATTATACATTGCCATCTTAATTTTCCAGGAAAATATCTAACCCCCATGTTGCAACACATATAATCCAGCCCCTTCTACCTTGTCCGCTTTATCACTTCATGGCTCCTCCTTGCCTCTCATATTCTAAAAATACAGAGTTCTACTTGTTTTCCTGAACATTATGCTCCCTTGAACCTCAGTGTTTTTGTACACATGAATCCCACTGCCCAAATCTTCCTTTGGTCCCTCCCTTTTGGGGAAACAAGGCTTCCAGGTGCATTCAGAGTGGGGTCCTCTTCTGAGACATCTGATACCTTCTGGTCTATAGCTAATTACCTGATATAAGTAACTGCCTGCTTTCCTAATTCTATTACCTTCCACTTCCTTTCTCTATCCTATAGAAGCTGTTGATAAATATGCTTGATGTTACAACTTACCCACACAGGTTCTCCCGTCAGGAGCCAGCTGCAGACCTGGGGAGGGGCACTGGCACCGGACTTGCCCTTTAACAACATCGCAGCCATACTGACAGTTTGCCATGGAGCATGTTAGGGCACCTGTAAAGAGAGTGACTGGCTAACTCAGAGAAGTAGAAAGAAAAAGCTATGATTCAAAAAACTATATTCTTCCATTTTCCTAACATCATTGACAATAATCAATCAACAATGCAGACATAGAGGCCTCAATTAACCAACACTTTAAAGAAAGTAAAGAAAGTTAAAAAAACATTGTGAAGAAAGGGAAGGGATGGGGTGGGCGGAAAACCCTTCTGAAGGATAGTTAGGAAATAGACCAGCTTTCATCGTCTGGAGATTTTTAATGTTTTTAAATAATTACATGATAAATGTAAAACTTTATCTCACATAGATTATCTGGATTTTTTTCCAGTGGCCAACTGAAAAAAATAGCAACACTGTTCTTAATCAAAATTTTCAAGCAATTGTCTTAGCTGCCTAGCAAATTTCTCTAGAGGACAGCAGATTTCCCAGAGTTGCACAAAGTTAGATGATTTTAGCATCACTGCCATATGTTATTAAACATGTATTCACCTCATTCCAGAAAGTTCCATTGCTATGTCTATACAATGCAAAAATAAAATTAGCATTTTTTTACTTTATAAAATGCAATGTAGTTAGATGTTAATTTGGCAAAATAAAAACTAAGTCACTAATTGTGGAATATCATATAAATGTAAGTTCAATTAGATGTTCACCTTTTAGAGAATTTTAGGGTATTGTCCCTTTTATAAACACATCTGATAACAGTAAGAAATGCCATACATTTTCTTTTCTTACAATGATCCTCATGAAATCTACTTTTCTGATGTTGTATTTATTTTTAATTTGAAAGAATTTTTATTTCAGAAGTGATAAACTATTATAAAAGTCTAAAAATCTCATACTATTATAAAGAAATATAAAAATGAAGTGAGAAGGTATATATGAATGATTTATAGTCTCTCAACAGACCTGATGGATTATCTCTGAGTGGTACCCAAATAATCACTAATGTTTTGTTTTGTTTTTAACCTGGAATAGTTATCCTAGACCCAGGTAAAAGTTAGAGTTCAACATATTAGAAAAAACATTAGGAAACATCTTCAGTTTTGTGATTTTTGCTCTAAATACCATTTTCAAATCAACTTAATATTGGCACCCATAGTAAACAACATTATACATCTAAAATGGGTAAAACAAGATCTTATCTCAAAATAAAAGGGTGGGGATGTGGCTCAGTGGTTAAGTGTCCCTGGGTTCAATCTCTAGTACCAATAAAATAAAATGGGCACCTCTTATTTTGATTTTCATTCCTCAGACAGACATATCAACACATGCACATGTCCTGTTCAGGAGGGCCCTAGAGGGCCACATTTGCAAAGGCATGCTATCAGAGCATGTCAGATATCAAGCCCAAAGAGCTTATAAAACAGTTAAGATTCTTGACATACTTGAGCAGGACCCATCCGGCATAAGCATATATCCATTGAGACAGTAGCACTTGTAGCTGCCGAAAGTGTTCATGCACCTGTGCTTACAGGGCCGAGGCTTCAGGCCACACTCGTTTAGATCTGCAAAGAATGTGAGTTCAAGCAGAAAAATCACAAAACCTCAGAACTAGTGTAAAACATTTAAAATGCATTTCAGTATTGAAGGATGAAACAGAAAAGTGACTCAAAATATGGCCATCTTCCTTTATGTAAGAGATAAAGCCTATTCATGCAGTCTTCATTTGAACATTACCCTGGTGTGACCAGGAGTCGCCATGACTGATGTAGATCTCTGTTCATAAAGGACAGTTATGAGGAATCTCCCCCAACCTGTGTCTGCTTATCATCCCCAGAAAGTGCAGAATACTCACCTTCTGCTGGGACAAACTCTATCAACTCACCTCCTCCTGGGGGGCTCTAGTGACTCATCTCCTCTTGTGGGGCTCTATCACCTATACTGACTGCCAATCTGTTCAAAATACCTGTGTTCCTACTAGAGTCACATGCCATGATGTGACCCTACTCTTTCAATGTCTTCTTTTCTCTGTTTTAAAGAAGGCACTACATGAGCATTTTACTTTACAGAAAAGTACATGAATTTTAAAACATTAAACTTCTTTGACCTTTCCACAGGTTAGCTATATTTTCAGAGAATAAGAACTATATGAATTAGAGTGACCATTATTGTAGTTTCTCCCATTCAATTTTGTAGATTATGTACTGATCTTAGATTTAAGAAGAAAATTGAGTTTCCTACTTTAGTAATGCATTCAAGTCACAAAATAAACTTTTAAAAATACCTCCAACATATTTTCATTCATTTGGCCATTAAGAAGGGCATATGGAAATACTAATGGATAAAACATAATGGACTATCATTATGTATTTTATGTTTATTGGCTTAAATATCTATATGAAATGAATTAATGAATTCCACATTATGAAAATTTTCCAACTCAAGTTGAACACTGCCTCAAGTGAACATAAAACTCATAATGAAATATAAACATTGAAATAGTAATGCCCATAATATAGACTTCATTAAAAAGAAATGTGACCACATGTTTATTTTGTCTGGAATAACCAGCTAAGTACCTCATTAGCATAATTTAATTATCTATTAACCCATGTCACTGAATAAGAAATATGGATAGCATAACTAGTTGCAGAGTTGTTTTCAAATCTAATGAAAGTTAAATCTGACTGGCCCCTCTATTAGAAATCTGTATATTCCACTTAAGTAACCACCAAGTAACATTATATTTTAAACCACCAAAGAATTATTATATCTAAGAGTATTTTCATGTCTTATTGACTTTCCAACTTAGTCTTTTTTCTACCCTTAACAAAAATGTAAGCAAGTCCCCAGCTGGGCAAAGACTGGAAAGGTTAAATAAATAAATCAAATACTTTTGTTCTTTCCTGTGCTTTCTTCAATTTCCTACTTTATTGTCTTTTGCCCAGTCAAAGGTTTTCAAAACAGAATCACATTTTAAATATTAAAAAAATATTCCTCATAGAAGATACTTTGCAGATTCCAGTGTCAAAAAAGTTGATTATTCTCTTTGTTAAATGAAATAATAATCAGGGAGGAACGACTGAGAAATTCTCTCCCTTTCCTATATTCTACTTTGTATTTCACTATTTATTCAAAAATTGAGTCAGGGAAACTTTCCTCATTTTTAAAAGGAGTCAAGTACATTCCTAATATGTCCTACCAAGTCACACCTGGCTTTGATAATTCCCTGACTAAGTTTATAGGAAGTAGTATTTAACTTGTAATACATTATAAGAGAAAAGCTTTGTGTTTTAAATATTTTTCTGAGCTAAACAAAAACATAACAAAACAGTACAATAAAACAATAAAGTATAACTGAATAATGTGTCTCAAGAGAAGGATATTAATGGACAAAAATGTGTCATTTAAGAATCCCTAGCTTTATTTTTAGAAAGCCGTAGATACTTCTGGGGGCTCCTCATGGAGATTGGTCAGGTGTTTATAACTCCAGCATAAACCAGGAGGATTTATGCTAATGGAACCTCTTCAGACACTGGACCCTTGGACTAACACTGAAGCCCAGTTGGGGCAGCTGTTCCACAACATGGCTCTGGTGTTGGCCAGTAGTGGGCCCCTTTGGATTGCTGTGGAAATCTTCATAGTCCAGACTGGGGCTACTGGTGGTCTGGCTTTAATCTAAATTTATCTTACCTTTCCTATGAGAAAAGCATTTTGAGGTTAGGAATAATGAAACTAAAAAGAAATAAAAACCAATAAACTGTCATAATTTTTAAAAATCTGGGAATCATTTTATGAAATATTTTGGAAAAGGAAGAAAACATGCAATATTCCATGGGTAAATGCAGAAACATTCATTGGCTATTTTACCTGTTAGTAAATTGGCACGTAAGTATCAAAATACATGGAAAGCAATTTGAGAAAATTCTATTCTTAACAGCTGTTGGGGGATGAGATGATGTTCCCTGACAGATGGCTGGTGTAAATATCCCCAATGCCTGTCATCATTGCACCATCTGCCGCAGTCAGGTGTCTCCTAAAAACTTCACAATGACCCTTACCAGTACTTCTGCAAGCATTATAAAACAGGATTCCACAGTAAACTGTGTTAATCAATACTGTCAAATATCACATTTTGCTGAAGTAGGGAGCTTCAAAAGATTAAATGCATTTGGGGTCCTGGTGAGGAACCTCTTTTTCCTCAATTACTTGAGGGTTTCTATTCTATGATTATGTTACCTTATTTTCTTAATGACCTAAAACCATAACATTGAGTTAATATGTGCTACTTCTAATAAATATTCATTATCACGATATATTGGATTATAGACCAAGTAAGGTTTGTATTGTTGTCATACTAAGTGAGAAACTACAAAATGACATTTCTATATAAGGGAAAATGTCCTTAATAATAAGTAGAACCATGATAATTCTCCTTGATCCACACCATCCCAGATAAATCTTGAAAGTTGATAAGAGAGGGTTGGGGTTGTGGCTCAGTGGTACAGTGCTTGCCTAGCATATGTATGGCCCTGAGTTTGATCTTCATCACAACATAAAAATAAATAAATAAAGTTATAAAAAATTGATGAGAACCTAAGAAATAAAACTTCATTGTTTTCATTTTAAATTTACTTTAATCTTGCTCTTTCTATTGAAGTTTATAATATAAATTATCAGGGAAAATATATAACATAATTAATTAAAATATATAATGTAATTAATTCTATAAAGAACCTATCTTATGCTAAAAGATAGAATTTTACAATTAAACCACTTATGTTTAAATATTTTAAATATTCTCAAAGAGCATTACCATCAGGAGTACATTTAAGCAGGTTGGTAGATTCAGGAGCTTGGGTGGGAGAAAAGGGGAGAGAGAAGGTGACTGGTCCAGAACAGAAATGCAAGCTGCATAGCATTATTATTACACTTCAGGAAAAAAAAGAATCAGAAATTTTATTAGCATGCAGACATTGAAAAAATAGTTTGAAAAAAATGGGAAGTGATTTCACTGAATAAGATAACCCAATGGAGTTTTTGTGTTTTTGTTGTTGTTGTTGTTCTTGTTGTTTGGTACCGGGGATTGAACTCAGGGGCACTTGACCACTGAGCCACATCCCTAGCCCTATTTTATATTTGATTTAGAGACAAGAGTCTCACTGAGTTGCTTAGTGCCTCACTTTTGCTGGGGCTGCCTTTGATCTCATGATGCTTCTGCCTCAGCCTCCTAAGCCGTTGAGATTATAGGTGTGTGTGGGCCGGGCTCCCAATGGAGTTTTAAAAGACAAAAACCTTTCATTCATTTTAATGCATTTGGACTCTCCTCACCTTTGATGCTTACAATGGGTGATGTTTCAGAAATTTGAGCTTTTAAACTTGGACTAAAGTGGAGGTCACTGGAAAACAGATGTTAATATATCACCTGCCATATCATTAGTTCTTTAAATTATAAATAACTCTGAAACTGATCACATTGTCTTTCTTTGTGCAGAAGATATGAAAATGTATCAAGTTCCCTATTAATAGAGACAATAATTATTGTAAACTATGTTAATTCAGTTATTCTAAGTTCCTAAATCTATGAGTGGGTACAGAATAAAATCTTGCAGAAGAACTGTAAAATTATTCTACTACCTTATTTTTCTATAAAACTTTCTTGCACAATGTAGACATTAATATTTTTGGTGTTCCTATTCTCATAACAACCCTGTAGGCAAATAAGACAGGAATTACTGTCTTCCCCATTACTGATTGGTTTGCTAAGACCCAGACACATTAAATGTCTTACTCACAATGAAAGAGCTTATGGGAACCAGAACTTAGGCTTTCTGATATTACAAAATGTGCACTGAAAGAAAGAAGCAAATATATGGCTTGATTTCTAGGTAACCTTAAATTCTACACATCAAATAGATGGTGGTGGGGAAGAGGACTTAATCACTTCTAAAATCTACCTGGCAAAGACATCAAAACCCCAATCTCGGTTACTCTGGAATTCCTGACTTTGCCTACATATGAAAACAAAACTTATCTTGCTCTCTGATTTTGGGAAAACATTTCAAAACCCAGAGAAGAGGAAAAGCAATGATATAGTAAAAGGACAGTGAAGACTCCATGCTTTTCAGGGCACAGAGAATCGGCACCAGGTGATAGTTCCTGCTGTTTGCTTCACATGCTCAGGCTGAAGGCTGGGCACTTCTGTGCTAGTCTTCAGAACTTTTGCAAGAAGTGACATAACTGCAGGAAGCTGTGCAGGTGGGAGGAGCAGACCACCTGAGACAATGCACGCTCACCCCTTGCAGGTAAACTTGTGGCTTGATGATCCAGGGGTTGAAAAAGAGGTTGTTCACTGCCTTGGTCAAGAGGAGTTGGGTAGAAGTGCTCATCTTCACACCAGGAAGAAGGTAATAAGAGTCAACTTTGAACTGATGTCATTTTTAAACCCTAAAATCTTTACAAGTATATATTAAATAAGTACATAAAGTTGGTGGAACTTAAAAAGAACTCTTTAGATACTTTACCAGAAACAAATAGTTCCTAGTTCTCCTTCCCCTTTAATTTTAATTTTCCTAAAACTTGATGACCATCATCAAGAATAATAAACACATTATAAATTAATAACCCATCATTCTCTTACCATTAAAAAAAACAACAGCAAAAAAGTGATCATTTTTAAAACCACCATGTTAGTCATCAACAGAAGGGAGAAACAACACAAATTATATTGATTACAATTCACTGGCTCTAGTTAAGGGACATTAAAGTCTTAAATGGCCAACTTAAGATTTATTTTTTCCTATATTGTGATGTTGTTTAGTAATGGCTTAAATATCCTAAAATTATGCATGAATTTATGTTTTGCATAATGATCCTATTTAAATAATAGCTTGATCACCACTATTTTCATTCAAAAGTAAAAACTTATGTCACATGTAGGTCACATTTAGTTAGAACACACATTAGAAGCTTTATGTAAAAAATGTTAACTGTTGCCATTATTAGCTTACCAAGACATAAGACAGAAGAGACTCTGATAGAGAATCAAAAAGAAAAACACATTCTATTTTAACAGCCATTTAAACTTCCAAATCAAATGAACCTTGGTTTCTGGGGTTGAAACCACACACCTTTCCAAAAGTGAGGATTGAGGTAACCACTGTAATACTAGGGTTACAGTACTTAGATTGTTGTGCTAAGTGAAAAAATAGAGATATAACTTGTAAACCAGTATTTAATATTTATTAATATTTAATTATATACTATGAAATATTGATCTTTCTTGGGATGTGGAATTCAACATCTGAAACAAAACCCATGCCAAAACATTAGTAATTGATATTTATAAATTGTTCTGAAATCATTATCAAGCACACTATAAATTCAAAAGAACATCTTTTATTTCTAAAAATATGAATGCTATATGTACATGCTAACAATAATTCCCCAATGGGAAAGATATAAAAATATTATTATATATTATTATTATTTCTTAGCTGGGGGCAAGGGGATTTGTAGGGGTACTAATACTCAAGGAAAGGAAAATAATCATGAATAAAATTATTAGAGAATGTAAGGGTCAGGAAGCAAATGATCAAAGAAAATCTTATTAGAATTTGGGTTCGAATTTCATCTACTATGAAAGGTATCATGTGCCTTATCAAGTATGCTAATGATCAGTCCAAAACTATGATTTTATATCTGATCTTGGTACAGCAAATGGAGAAAATAACTTGGAAGGAAGAGCAAGCCACCAACAATAGTCTAAGCCTGTGACAAGGTTATAAAATTAAGCCAGTTCCGCAGAGCAACTTGCCCTGCAATTCTAGTTGTTCCCCAGGCAGCTCTAAAAGCACTGGTTAAGCACTTGTCATTTATATAAGCTGTTTACTCTGTCAAACAAGTTTCCAAGGGGTTATTTATTAAAATATATTACTCAGAGCAAAATTCTTAGCAAATACGTGCCTTGTATCAAAGCCTACTTTTAATCAATAACTAAATTTCTAGTTCTATGGAACTATTTCAAATTTATTTCTTTTTGACATTTCTCCTCTTGAGAAAAAAGAAATGTTTGATTTCCTATATCTCTGAGGCATATTTTTTACTTTATTAAAATGTGTGATCCTAGATAAAAACAGTCTAAGTTAATTTCTCATACAGCAGGTACAGCCAGTTTGCTCTTCAGGTTCCATGGGGTCTCTAGGCAGCTCTCACACTTACCAGGTTGTTCACAGTAGCCTCTCTCAACCTGGCAGGGCTCTCAGTCCACCGACTCAGAGACTATCTAAGTTTTTGTATCACAAACTCTACGGAACCCTTTGAAGTTCCTGTGGTATTTAGGACTGAGAACCCTTATATGAATCAATCTTTCATTTAACAAATTTAATGTAATCTTTGCATGTGCAAGTCACCTTAATAATAGTTTTATGGAATCCAGAAATCAGAGACACCACAAAGGGTTTCCTCTCTCAAGTAGCATAAACCTTTTGCATCAGGAATGTGCTACAACTTCTTTTTTTTTTGTAAGGAGAACAAAGTAAGAACATATGAACATATGAGTTTACTCCAAGCTGGGGTTTTGTTTTCAAGATTAGACCTGAAGTGACATTTTAAGTGTCAGTGCTATTTTTGCAGGTGTAAATCCCATTTTGGTACTAATAAAATCCTCTTCTCCCTAAGGAATATGGTTTGGGGAGGCAAGATTTTAACTTGGTGTATTTCCAATTTTCTTGAGGGAAAATAAGTGTGCTATAGGAAAAAAGCACACGGTAAATTGGTTTATTGAAGATAAGAGATGTCCAGTGATGGAGCCTTGTCCAATAATAGATTTAGTGTCTTTGAATAATTAAAGTTCCTATAGCTCCTGCAAATAAATTTAAATAAACTTCTCTGCAATCTCAAAAGTGGCTTCTTTTAATAGTCTTCCTGATATGGGGACAATAAAGTTTTATAGTGTTGACATATTAATAAAACCTCTGAGAGTTTATGTTTACCATTTTTAAAAAAGAAATAGACTGGCATTCCAAGATGAATACTGATAACTCAAAAACCAGAACCTAACATGCTGCTAACTTGTGAACTTAGGCTAGGGAAGGAAAATCAAACAAACTTTTTAAATCAAACTCACTTTTAGAGTAACTGAGATAATAAAAACACCAGTTATTTCAAAAAGAGCCAAGTATGTTTGGGACGTGACACATTTCATCTGATGAATAATTGCATATATTTTAAAATATCATTGTTCTACATGGTTGTAGAAACTATGTCTATAAATCATGATTGACATGACACTGCAAGGAGTATCCTGGAACAAGTATCAGATATTGAATAATATCATTTCTGTATAAGATAAAGTCAAATAAATACCCATGGGATAGTTACACCTGACCCCACCACTCCCACCCCCATCATTATTTTATTTGACATTTAAGATAATAGAGTATTACACTAAGAAATAAGAAAAATTGACTTGTTTATCTTTTTAGTGAAATCTAAGGTGAACATTTCTTTATTTCTAGATTTTAAATTCCTAATAGTTAGAAATTTTTGCTAAAATTAATTAGGAAGACAAGCCTTGTCCAAGCCTTATTAGGCAGAGTCAGAGGATAACACTTCCAGTTATATTTTCTTCATCCAAAACTAATATAGTAGGAAGGATATGAGTTATATAAAACAATAGCTCTAGCTTGATATACTATCTTTTATTTTTAACCAACTAATTTTGTGAACTAGGGAAAGACAATATCTCTGAACTTCAAATGAAAAGTGGAATAAAAATATATGTTATTATTTATAACTTAATTATAATAAGTAGCATTCCACTTCTTAATGTACTTATAAGAATGGAAATAGATAATTAATATAAAGTATTTGAGACACTGTAGATAAATAAATGTTTATTTTTATAAGCAAATGATGCCGATTTTTAAGTCACTTGCAAACTAATCCACATTTTATTTCTCAAAGGAGCATTTAAAATGAGCCAACAATTTAAGGGAGACTTAAAACACAGAATCAGAGGGTTCACAGTTGGAAGGAGCTTCCAAATTTTAAGTCCAGTGCCCTACCTGGTTTCTGGTATTAAAGAGAAGCAGTAACTGGGATCTGAGGAGGCTAATGATCTTCCTAACTAGTTAGTAGAAGCACCAGAAGGTAAGGCATCTAACCACACTACTGATGCAGTGATGTTCTTCAAAAAAATATTTTAATAAATATGAGAGAATAAAAATAAGGGGATATAATTTATTTAATTGTATTTTGAGAAAATCAAGTTTATTAGATTTACCTTTTCTTAACTTTTTAAAAAATCTGCCAGCAAAATGGCAGCTCACACATTTGGGGAAAAATTGCTATGGAAACTAGTTTGGGATGAGAATTTAAAATTTTTAATTTGTCAGGAATAGAGATGGCATATGGCTTTGGTCTATTTTCCTACCTTGATTGCAGGTTTTTCCAGCATATCCAGGGTGGCACTTGCACTTGTTAGGCCCAATACACTCACCATGTTTGCACTGTGGCTGGCACACAGCTGTAAAAAGAGGTCATGCATTATTGCTAGTTCAGCAATACACCAACTATACAGCATTAATGTCATGGACTAGTTTGAAAATAAAAGAAAAAAACTAAGAACGTACAACAAAGTGGCAGAAAGAGACAAAATCATTGTTTTACCGTAAAACCTGTGTGTGTGTGTGTGTGTGTGTGTGTGTGTGTGTGTGTATTACTTGAAGCTGGAAATTTTTCTAAACTTTAGGACAATACTCAGTTTTATAAAGGTAAAACTGTATAATCATATACTGATGTTTGTCAACAGCTATAACTTTAAAATAATTTGCAACCACAATTTCAAACTCATTCTCTCAAACATACTTAAACATAATTCTCAGTCTGAAAATACTGGGTATATATGAGATCCAGATAAATTTCCAATTAAATAATAAAATGCTTATTTTATTAGAAATGATATACTAAGTATGAAACAATCCAAGATAAAACATAAATTAAAACAATATATTTTGGTTCTTTGATTTTGGTTCTTTGATTTAAAGATATTTCCATCATCTTAATCTTCTTACCCCTAAGGTTCATTACAATTCCCCTTCCATTTATAATGGCCTTTTATGGCTAAACCATAGGAAATAGAAAGTTCTCAGTTTAACGTTTACTCTCTTCTATCTACTGTGTCCCTCTTCCCTCAAGACCTCAAAATGCTATACTGAAGTCTTCTCATAATCTCACAGGAATTTATTGTATGCCAGCAATTCTCAACTAGGGAACTTTTTCCCCTCAGGAACATTTGACAAGGTCTGGAGATATTTTGGGCTATTACAATGGAGAAGGGATGCTATTGGCATCTAGTAGGTAGAGAACAGGAATACTGCTAACTATCCTACAATGGAGACAACCCACCCCTGCAAAAAAATTCCAACCCAAAATGTCATGGTGCCAGTATTAAGAAACTCTGCACCAGAATGTACCTGCAATGCTATGCCAGATACTACAATAGATAAATAATAATTATATGGCATGGTTACTGGTTCCAAGGAGCCTACAATCTAGATGAAGGGACAAAACAATTACATGTTTTTAATTCAACATATAATTTATGAGCAAAATGGGTAGCACATATAAAATATGTAAAGAAATAATCACATAGAAAAGACTTGTGTTGGTTCTTACAGCGCAGAGACATAAAAGGGAGAAGAGAATTACATAGCAAAGTAGACCACAGGTTAGTTAGAGGTCACTCAGGGGCTTGTGAAGATAACAAGATGGGTAAATGCTGGTGGAAGCGTGAGAAGCAATCATAAGGAGTGGTGTCAGATGATGGTTTTTCCTTAAATTTCAGACTGAGGAATATATACTATTTGAGGAAATGAAAACTTTCTGAGTGTTTGTCATCATTGGGACAATTAGTGGGTAGAAATGAAAGCTCCTGGGATACTAGCACTATCAGCACGTAGACCGGGATGGATAGGTGTGATGGCAGAGAAGGCACATGACCAATCACTCAGCTCTGCCGCGAGGAAGGCACAGGTTGTGTCAGTGACAGGAAAAGACTCATCTTCAGCAGCCACTGCATGAGGAGCAGATGGACCTTGAAGACCTGGGGAAATGGAGTCAACGAGGGCCCTGAGTTTTTAAGCCCCTTGACATCTTTTCCTTCCCATATTGGTTCCTGCTATTCTCCATTCTGGGATGGGCTCCCAGTTTCCTTTCTGACAATTCCCAAGCACCATTTCCTTTAAAACTTCTGCAAAACTGATGTGCATACTGTTTTCCTTACTCACCTCTCACTCACCCTTCCCTCACTTGGCATCCCACAGGGTGCATCAGCTAATTTTATTCTCAGGCCTTTCCTATTATTTGTTTCTCTAATTTGACCCTGTACCGTTACCAATCCTTAGACAGTGCTGCTCAGGAGGTATTTAATTAAAAAATCTGGCAGAAAGAGGATGAGCAGAGTGTAAGTGGTAGAGAAATAGACTGAAAAAACTCTTTAAATCTGATTTTAGTTTACTGCCTTAAATTCAAATGGAGACATTTTTAAAAAATATTTTTAAGCTATAGATGGACACAATATCTTTATTTTATTTTATTTATTTTTATGTGGTGCTGAGGATAGAACCCAGTGCCTCTCATGCATACCACTGAGCTACAACCCCAGCCCTGGAGACAATTTTATTTAGATCTGTGAGAAGAAACCGTCTGAGAGAAACTTCCGATATAACTCTCAGTGAATTATACACGATAGGTGGTTTTTACTATGCACATCTTTTAAAACAAGTCCTAGGAACAAGCCATTCTGTATGTAAATGCAAGTCTGGAAAAAAAATATAATATTTAAAGAAAAGAATATTCCATATATTTTAATGCTTGTATACGAATACAACCCAATAACTGAATATCACTGAGAGCACACAGAATGCCATATTTTTTTTTAAATAAAAGAAACACCTGAAATCATTAGATGCAAATCAAAGTAGTAACCCCTTAGAATAACTGGAATTTGAAAATATTTCTAAGAACATAAAAAAGTAGTTTAGAAAATGTCACTTAAAAATAGGAAGAAGTTAATTTAGAAGAGGGCATGTTATGAAATGCTGAACCTGAGGCCCCAGGCTGTATTAGTTTTGACCCCTGACCAACTTGATGATCTTCTATTTATAGTGGTTTCAGGTGCTCTATAAGAACAAAAGATCTTTTTTGTTCCTTCTCCCTTTTTCTAAGCAGAATGCCCTAGTCTTAGGTACATCAAATGCACGCATTATATGAGGTCAAGCCTGTTAATGTTTCTTCCATGTTTAAGGAGTTTGTATTTTAGAGCAAACTGCTGAACTGACAGACTATAAACAAAGTAACCATTAGGTTAGCCAACAGCTCTTAGGTTAGTAGTTATTAGGTTAGCCAACAGCTATTAAAAGTAACAGTATGCTCATAAAGCTGATATAATCCAATCCTTTGAAAATTTTTGCACAAGAGTATTTTTTCCTATTATCTTGTTGGCTTTAGGTTTGGGATGGGATTCAGTAAATACACATAGAACATTGGTTACATAAAATGTATGATACTGCACACCAGTGGGGAGATGAGAGAATCACAGAGAATATGAAAAATTAACTGTGTAACTAATTTTGTTGAAGCTATGACAAGTGCTACTACAGAGAGATGAAAGAACAATGGAGCATGTGATGACTATAACTCAGACCCTGGAGAGGCCTCAGATGTGCACTGTGATCTGCGCTATGTGTTAGAGGTAAGAGGCTGTTGGGACAGGAAACAAAAAGTTTTCAGAATATGAGCAAAGTGTGTGTGTGTGTGGGGGGATAGTCGAGGTCTACTCTGTGAGTGCAAAGTGTTCTCATGAGTCTATGGTGTAAAGTGCTTAAAACAGCAGATGAGATCAAAGGAAAGGCTAAAATAGATCATAAAAGGCCAGCTGGATTCTTTGGATTCTCACCAACATCTCTCTTTCTTCTCTGCCTCAATATAGGATAATGTTTGCTTTTGTTGGTTTGGTTTTGGTAGGTTGTTTTGTGTTACTATTATTATTTGGAGTGGGTGATGAGTTAGCAATGGAAAACTACATTTCCCTTCCTCCTTGGCAGACACAGGTAGCCAAATGACTAAATTCTGGTGAACTGGAATGTAAGCAGAAGTTACTGGATGGGGTTTTTGGAATGCTACTTAAAGGAGGGGGACGATGATTATACCCCTCTCTGCCTTTTTGCCTGGATTGTGGAAGTAACGGCTGAACTACACAGGCCTTTTATGACCATGAGATGATCTCAAGAATGAAAAAAAGAGCAGAGCAAGAAGTCATACTATTAACCCTAAATTCTTTCCATCTACTATTACTTCCAGCCAAATATAATTCCTAACTGACTGTCCTTCAGACCTAGGCTGTGGAATCTGGACTTTCATCTGTTTATTATCAAGCCAGCAAAAATTTTCTTCAGATATATACTTTGAATAGAAGTGTTATGAGTTAGATCCCAGTAGTGAATTAAAACTCATCAAATTTATTTCAGAAACACAATTCCAAATACTACTGAGAGTATTAAAATAACTTTATTTTCTACATATAAGTAACTACATTAGAATGGACATACCTGTTTTAGAACTGGATAAAAATGACTCCCAACTTTCATGTAAACTTCTGCTTCCTAACAACTTGTTTCATTATAATGTGACTCTTAGAGACTAGTAACAACCACCTTTTATAAACTGCATTAGACTATGAATAACAGGTCATTTACTTACTCTCAAAAAGAAGGATCAATCCTCTGTTTGCACTTAATAGTGATCTTCTAAAACATCATAAATAGATGATACACTTGACTTGGAAGAAATAATGTCCCTATTAGCACTACAGATTAATCCGAAAAGTCAGCATTGCTCCTCTGACCTTCATATGGGTCAAGGACAGAAAGTTTGGGTCAAATCTGATTGTCCACTGTGCCTGGCATCCATGTACAGCTTAGTGGTTCAGTAAATAAAGGCAAGTAAAGATTACAGATGTGACAGATTTCCCCACACACAATAAAATCAGTTACCAGAATTAAATCCAAGTAGGCAAATCATACTCAAAATTTACTCTTATTCTCTATCATTCATATAGCATAATCTCCAGAATGACCTTCAAATAACCTCTGAATCTTTGTTTTTACTAAAAAAATGAACCACATCTCAAAAGGCAAAGCAACATAGCTCTTTAATGTCACATATTCAAGCCTCTGCTGTTGACTGCATTCTAAAATTTTCCTCTTAAATATCCATCCTAACCGATGTCACTCTAGTTCTGAAGGCTGGACAATGTTTTTCAATTCTGAAGTAAGTAGTAAGTTATCAAATAAGTTAGGGGAAAATGAAACTCCCACTTCAATTCTATAATGATTCATATGAAAGCTAATCACACTGGGAGTCAAGTGCCCATGTTTCAAAAATAAGGACATGTTGATATGCCCAAGGAGACAGTGACTCTCAAAACTGACAAGAGAAAAGCCCACACAACCTCAGGTTTGTTGGTAACTTGAGAAGAATTTTCTTAATATTCCTGAGTCCTAAGAGTCATTTGTAATTTTTGCAATCTGTATCATGTTGTCATTCAGACATGGCTCTACCAAAGGTAGAACAAAGAACCTTGTCCACCAGGTTATCTTACTTAGAAGCAAAGGTGACAAGCAAGCAAGTGTAGGGCAGAAGAATGAATAGATACCAAATACATAGATTTCAGAGAGCTCACATTATATCCAGCAAGCTCCAAAGAATTCAGATATGAATAAACTCATTTGAGAGGAAAAGAAAATGTGATGAGGAATATCTTTCAAAGAGCACAGGTCTTGGAGGAGGAAAAAATTGCTTAAAGAAGCATAAAACAATTCACTGCCATATTAATAGAACCTGGAAAGATTGAAGGCAGAATTTTATAGGATCTAGTGGAAAGGGCTTGAGCCATCACATAACACATGTAGAACAAAACCCAGAGGAAAGAATCCTAGCATCCAAATCTAGGAAAACAGCTCTCAGCTTCCCCAAAACCTTGTATTGTAGTGTCAATTATCCAATGTTCAATCTAAATTCCTGCTGCAGCAAAAACTCAGTACAAGTGCCCTCTGTTCTCTTAAAAAAAAATCTGTTGTTCTCATGTAAACAGAACTCAATGCTATTGTACGTGACTGAACTTATCCTTACAACATCCACAGAAGGCAGGAGGGAAGCACATGTTCTTTTTGTTTCACCAGCAAACATGAAAACAATTAACCAAGTGAGGTGACAGGTCTATGCTCAATCCACTGGTTCCTCTGGTGGTCAGAAAAAGAGCAGAAGAGCCAGCTGTTGAGTGGATTTGGAGGGGAAGAGCAAGAGATTATAGGAAAAGGCTAAACAGAAAAGAATGAAAGGAGAGGTAGAGAATGGTAACTAAAAAATGAAGGTATTTAGATTAAATTTGTAGGAAGGAAAAGTTGCAGTCAAGAATACAATCTATCATTAAAACAAACAATCAATCAAACTAAGGTAACCCTGACAGAATATTTTAAAATAAAATAATCTCTTCATTGCTTATGGTGTACTACTGCTGACTGGATCCTGAACAATTAATATGTATAGAATTATTATCTCTTTTTGAAGTATTATTATCTTAGGGATTTTTTCCCTCCCTTTGGGCTAAATTCAATATTACTGTAATTAAGAACTTAAGTAATCATGAATTATAGTGAAATAGTCAAGGTCAAATATAGATGGTATTTCACAAGCATAAAGTTAAAATACATCCTTTCTGGTCCATATAATGTTGTTTCTCTAGAGCTACCAGATAATCATTTATTTTTGTGTTTGGAAACATCCAATTTAGATAAATTTCTCAAGTATCTATTTCATTTGTTGCTTATTACTAATTAACTTTTAATTCCTAAAGTAGCTCAAAGGAAGATAAGTGGTTGAATTTACATCTTGCATCTCAAGCCAAATTTTGTTTATCATAATTAAGGTACTCTCCCTTTCTACTTCAAAAATCTTCCTCCGAGCATTGTTGTCACTTTCAGTTTACTTGGCATTTTAACTTTTTTTTTCTGATTTCATTAAGATAGAATGGAAATTAGAATAAATGCCCAAATGAGACTTTAGGAACACATAAGTGTGACTATTTATTTGAAAAGCAAATAAGTTTTTTTTTTTTTTTTTAAGTAGGGTACCAGCAGCAATATGCAAACCTAGCATCCAAATCCTTGTTCTAAATATCATTCCTCTATAAGAGGCCTGGGTTTGAGGAGGCTATAATATTCTTCTCTGGCAAAAATCAAGGAAATACTAAAAAACTGGTGAATGTAAGTGAAAAGGGCATAGAAGCTGGCTTGGAAGAGTATAACTGGCCAAATTGTAATAATTTTAGCATCAAATGATAGTAAAGGATAATCATCAACTAACAAAAGAACCCATGGGTTCAAAGTGAATCTAAAAAATAAAGGAACTAAACTCTTTTTTTTTAATAGAGAGATGCCAGCCAATATGTAGGAGAATGACAATATTTGAAAAACACTATTTTACAACCATTATTGAAATAACTGATTTGAGGAAAGATGACCTATAGATGCTAAAATTCTCACATGGTCGAATGTTTGCTGGCAAACAGGATATTCAGTTTAAATGTATACCCTCAGAGTACCTTCTAAGAACTAAAGGAAAAGAAGGTCCCTTTCAGTGTAGAAATCTGGTGGATACCACCTTAATCACATGATCAAACTAAGCTTCACCAATAATGGGACATGCTGATACTATATACAATGGCAAGGCCATAACATATTATCACCTATGGAATATTCTTGACCATCACACCCCAAAAATTAACCTGAACTGAGTGACACACAAACCATAAACAAATTTAGCTTGTAGAGCATTCTACCAAGCAACTGAAGTGAACACTCCAAAAACAACATGTTGAGAAAATATCACAAAAAGTGATATAAATGTACTAGAATAAAGAATACCAAAAAGAAATATCAGCTTAAACGCACAATTTGATATATGATTAGATCTGGATCAAAATAGGAAAAAAATCCATAAAAACCATTATTGAGACTATGAACTATTTATTACACAATATTATTTTATCTATGTCAAATTTCTTAAGCTTGATAAATAAGGACATTCTACATAAATGTCCTTATTCTTCAGAGATAAATGTGTGAATTCTGAAGTATTTAGGCAAGAAGTGCTATTATGAGAATAAGTTACTTTCAAATGGCACACAGAGTGAATATGTGTAAAATGTTAACAATCTCAGATGAAGAGTATATGGGTATTTACTATTCCTATTCTTTCAACTCTTCTGTAGAGTTTAAATTTTTCAAATACAAAAACAGTAAGTATGAAAACATGGATTCCTTATGAATGTTATTTGTGAGCTGTCATTCATTTTTTCAATGGACTTTAGAGAAGTAAAGAATACAGATGCTGGAGTTAGAATGCTGGGGTTCCAGCCCTGCCACTTAGGAAATGCATGAACTATGCAAATTACTTAGCTTTGCTCTGCTTTCAAAAGGAAATCAGAGGGTGAACCATGGAAAGTTGACATCATCACCATTTTTTAGCTTAAAAAAATCATAAATCCATGCAATTTGTATAGAACTTATTCCAGGTTTGAGAGGAAAGAACAAGAAACAAATAAGGTACTTAAAACAATAACCATCTCCAAGTAAAAGCTCAATAAAATGTTAGTTATGATGAGGTTTCTAAGACAGTAAGGAGAAAAAGCCAGTATATCAGATACCATATTGAGAGCTGGGGATACAAAGTGAATAAAGAACCAAGTCCTCATCCTTAAGGAGGTAGGACCAGGAAGGACAGACAAAAGGAAGTAAAGACCCCTTAATAACAGATGCACATGAAGGGTATGGAAGAGGCAGTGATTAATTGCATAGATTTAGGGACATCACAAAAGGTTTCGGAGAAGATGTAGAGGTAAATAATTTTTTGAAAAAGGATATTAACATGCTATTTGATGTCATAATGTCCGATTTCATAAGGTTATAAAGAACCACACTGTGGTATTTCTCTTAGTTTCAAATTATTGTATCTTTCCAGTTAAAGATAGGATCTGAGATTGAGCAGGTTTACTGGGGAATCACCACGAATGGCCAGAAAATATTAATGTGACCATCATTACCTGTTTCATAACCAAAATCCCTAAAAGGCTCACTGATATATAATCAGTTTAGCTATACATTGGTTATTTAAAAACAAAACTAACTTTGTGACTGTGTATAGACTATGACTTATCTGTCAGTTTGACCTTATAGTTTAGTTTTTATTTTTAAGGAAAACATTAATTGCTCCAAATTCATCTGATAAAGAACCTTACCCAGAAGTTTGAAAACAACCTAAATGCTCATCAAGAAGAGACTCGTGAAATAAGTGAGAGCATAATGGTCTTTGCCCCTCCAGCACTGTGGACTTCAATTTAGTTCTACACTGCTGTTGGAGGGAACTCACTGATCCATGTTCTCAGCGTGGTATTATTCTTCCCACACCCATTCACTGGCTCCCCATCACTTAGCTCATGATAGGAGATCAAACACTAAGCATGGCATTCGGTACCATATTTTGTGATCTGACTTCTGCCTATTCCTCCAGCTTCATCTCCAACACACACGCAAATGCACTAACTAACTGCAGTTCCCAGGAAGTTACACTAATACCAGCACACTGTCACAGAGAATGCCATCCTTCCCCTTGTCTGCTGGACTCATATCCAGACAGACTTCAACACTAAGTTTAACCATTACAATCTCCAAGATTTGCTTAGCCTTATGTTGAGTGTATGGTCTCTTTGGGGCTTCTATAAGCTTCTGTACATACTTCTGTCATACATTATATACGGGTAGAAATTTATAATACATATCTCAACACTGTATTTTTGTAGCTTTTAAATCTAGTTCCTTCACTAGACTTTGAGTTCTTTACATACACAGTACCTACTCTGAAACACTACAGTCTCCTGACAAAGACAGCCATGACAGGTGTACAAGGTGTTAAAAGAACAGAGAAGAAAGAATTTCTCTGCAGGGAGGCAGGAGTAGGAAGGATGCCAGGAAAGGCTTTCAAGAGGAAATGTGAGCTGCATCTTAAAGGATGAGTAGGAATTCACTATGTAATAGGTGAAGGGACTTTTCCCTCAGAATGAGCAGCACAAGAAAAGCCAGAGAGGCATGAAGCTGCAGAGGTTCTGAAATGCAAGGGCAGCCCACTGTGACTCGGGCTGTAGAGTGAAAAGATAATTCTTCAAACCTAAGGCAGCTGTCAGCCTGAAGAGCTTGTACTTAAAGTCAGGATTCTATCCATAATTGCGAACTATCAGTGGACTGTAAGCAGTATATGACACAATCAGATTACACTTATATGTTTTCAAGAACATAAACTAAGTGCTTTTTAGAATCGTAAGAGTTAAGATCTATGATGCGTAACAAGGTCACTAGATAGGCATAAAAAATGTATTTCCTAAATAATATAATCCACTTATTAAAATCACATCTTATTCATCATCTTTTACTCATTTTATATAGAAATGCCTAGCCCTTATGCCTTTAAAAGTACACTGAACTGAAGCAGACAAGCCATTTCAGGAGCTATTACACTGGGTATAAAGACGTGTGAGGCACAGTCCTCACCTTCATGGAACGAAACTCCAGCAGAATAAATGATACAGTTCCACAACAACCCAAATTACAGGCTCTCTGCAAGTGTTATAACAACATGTAGAGAAGGGACAGATTTCCCACTGAGAGCTGAAAAGGCATAAGAGAGGGGCCATGTGAGCTCAGTACTGATTGAGTTAGGAGAGAATACAAACTTAACTAATGTGGTTATCCATTCCTAACAATGATTCACTTTCAGGCAAATATTTGCCTAGAAATGGGAGTGACAATGAGAAAACAGATAAAACCAACCAAAAGGAGAAGAAGATATGGTTTGTAGAGGGTGTTTTGTTTTTTTTTTTAAGTCCCCGTACAAACAAATATTGAGTGTATAATCTCTTCAGGGCTTCTATAAGCCTCTGGGCATACTTCTGTCATACATTATATAGAGGTAGAAATTTTTAAGACACTGTATCTCACACTGTATTTCAACTGTAGGCCAAAATGGTAAACCAGAAAGAATTTTTTTGAGAACTTAAAACTATCATGGAACATAGTATTTTACATATCCCACATTCTTCTTCTACTGTAGGTCGATCCTCCACGGTGGCAGCTGTGCCAATCAACCCTGACTGAAGTTGTGATGAGAAAAGGAAGGAAGGTTTGGGTAGGGTGGTGATGGAAGGACGCTGAATTCTCTCATGCCCTTCAGATGCCACTCTAAAATCCAATTTCCACATACAAACCTTTCTACTTCAGTCTCACAAGCACTTCAAATGTTACAAATCCAAAATTGGTATCATCCTTTGCACCCTCTCCTGTGTTTCTAGCTCACCAAATAACAAGTTAGAAACTTGGGAGAGCCCCTTGGTTCCATCTTCTGCACTCTCCACAACCATCACTAGCGTCACATCCATATTTTATTGAACGTGAATATGAGCCAGTTCCGGAGCCTAGTTCTCCATAAGTATTTTCTCATTTGATCCTCATTAAAAATCCTATGAGGTAATAGCCTGATCTCCATCTTACCAAAAAGGAGCTGTAGCTCAGAAAGGTTAAGCTTCTCAAAAACACAGTTTGTAGTGACAGCCGATCTTGTCCCACCCCTGTCTAATGCCATGAGATTCTCAGCTTCCTCCCCATACCTAATCTTCCAAGACCTGTCCTTTTTTTGCTCCCACTACTAGTACTTAAAATCAAGCTCTGTTTCTCACCAGGTTGACAGTAATAGCCTCTAGTCCTGAACCTCAAGTAATTATAGTTATTCTCTAAATTGCCAAAGAGGAAGTTCAGAAACTGGCCCCAAACATCAAAATGCTTGCAGGTCTGAGACATTTGTCCTGAAGGAAGTGAGTTCCATGGTAAAAAG
Organism: Marmota flaviventris; assembly: GCF_047511675.1. Lineage (NCBI taxonomy): Eukaryota > Metazoa > Chordata > Mammalia > Rodentia > Sciuridae > Marmota > Marmota flaviventris. The sequence goes on from NC_092504.1 coordinate 91,424,705, forward strand.
GGGAGCACATGCTTTTTTTCTAAATGGGGCAACTGCTTGAGAAGCTCCAGCCCACAGATTCCACACAGCAAGGCAGAACCAGTGGTTTTCAATACAGCCTGATAACCATGTTTCCTGTGAAACACTGGCAAGTATTTAAAAAAAAATGTGAAAACTCTGAGCAAAACAAAATTCACTTGCATGCTAGATCTGGCCCATTTTCACCAACTATATCCTTTGAAATATTTGTAATTTCCCTGCTTAAAATCTTTAGTGGTCTCCTATAACATTGGGTTAAAAAAACGAGCTGTTTGGCATGAAAGACTGTTACGAGTCAGTCTATTCCTACATCTCCCACTGCATTTCTCATCAGATACCCTTCAAACATTTACCTACTGCTGGACTGAAGTTCTTACATTTCCTGGCGTCTCTGATTTTAATACACTCTGTCTTCTCAGAGTGCCCTTCCTTTGATTTACTGATCCTTCAGGATGCCAACTCATCACTCAATCTGAGATGTCTCCTGATATGTGCTCACATAGTACCTTATACTAAAACATACACTGTCAAAACACACCTTTCATCCAGTATTGTCATTATCTGGGGGTCTTAAACACTGATAGTGAATGACATTCTTTGACCACGATGTTATTGGGATGATGTCTGAAGTGGTGATTGCAGTATCCTGCTGGTGCAAATCAGCCAGATCTAGCCAGTAACAGCACTCAATACATGTGGGTTGAACAAATGAATCAACTGAACACCACTGAGCCCATGAACTCTTCTCCCCTTGATCCTCCTCAGCAAGCAGTGGTTCTTCCCCTGAATTCCCTCAATATTATGTCCATATTTTCTATTTTAGAATCATAGAAGGAATAAGAGTCAATCATCTTACCAAATTGAATTCCTTGAAAGCAAGCATCCATGTTTTATCAATCTTTATATCTTCCCAGCACCTAACGCAGCTCCCAGACTCTAGTAAGCTCTCAAATGCTTGTCAGATAAATCACCATAACTCTTAAGTGTTAAGCTTCCACAATTCAATTCTATTTCCTTTTGGTTCCTTATCCAAGTGCAAACATTGCTAGATAACCAAAACTGTTCCACTCTGAGGTTTGCAGATAAATATTATAAGAGAAATGGGAAAGAAATGGTGAAGAAGCACAGACAGCTATCTGATGAAAAGTTTTATTTTAGAAATGAATGACTGGATAAAATTTCTGCTTCCAATTGATTATTTAGTTCCCAAAAATGGGCATGGTAAATAAAATGTATTTAAAAACATGTACTATGTATCCCGTGTCTATCCCTAGTAAAACACAGCTCAGAGTTCTTCATTTGTATTCTCTACACACTAATAACGGCAAACATTTATCAAGAATTATTCTATATGGCTAGAAATTATAATGCAAAGTAGGTTTAAAGATTATAAAATTGTGGCTTGAAAAGCAAAATAAAATGTCTAGTTTCTCACTGCTGGCAAGTCACAGGAACAGGTTCCTAACCCAAATCTGTGGGTGACAAGTACACATTCTACTCTTTCCTTGGCATTGCCTCCTTGGCCTCAGCAGTACTCTACCAGTCAATCCTGTAACTGATACTAACTGATACTAACTTTTAAAGTCAACCTGAAAAAATATATATTTTTTTAATTTCTAGTACTATCAAATTTGTTCCCAAATGTTTTAAAAATTAAAATCATACTCATTTTCTATGACATGTGATAATAAGAGTTTAATCAATGAGTTTAAAATACATTGTCTTCTTGGAACGAATTTCACTGAACATTAGAATTTCACATATTTCACCAAAAATTTCCACTAAAATGTCATAGTGTGATTAGTTCAGTGACATTACTCACTGCCCAAAATATTTCAAACAAGGAATGCTCTATATACCAAAGCAATAGCATGAAGATCCATTGGTAAACAGCTTGTAGATTTTATACAGTAAAAATATCTCTTACCTGAAGTATTCCATGGAGAATTAATGAATATGAAACACAATTCCCTCAGGTTAATGATAGGCTGGTTAGTAATTTCATTTGGTAGACTTTGTTTTTTACATTTGCTTCTTTAAGTATTAAAAATATAAACTGCCCTTTAGGTTAGAATGGAGGTCAATTTATTAGATTCATAAATAAGAGAAATCAATTGTAAACTGAAAGGGAAAAGTTTAATGTAATAACTGAATTAAAATTAATTTAGTATCATTATAAACAGAATAAGCACATCTCTAAGGAATATTGACTTCCCAAAAAAGCAACTCAAAAACACAACTAATGTTAAGTACTTTATAGCTTTTAAAGTTATTATTTAGAAGTTATGCCTTTCAAGACATAGATTAGCCAAAATTATTTCAAGAAATATGATCATCTAACCTTTGAGCTGGCACCTTATCCTGGCTATTCTCTGCCTTAAGACGTAGAAAGCTGCAAAACAAATGTCCAAAAAAAGAAATTCGAGATCTTTTCTCTGTAAGGAGGCTGGACTTGGGTATTTATCAACTTGTTACATTCCCGGAGACTTACACATATTCAACTTTCAGTGCTTTTCTGAAACAAAAAAAAAATCTAGGACATGTTTAAAATAGTAATATTTTAGTCACCATTTTGTTATTAAAAACCATTTGTAACAAAAATATTAACCAATAATTGAAGTTATGCTATTCTTTTATAGTCCAAATTCTAATAAAAATATTTCAGACCTTTTGTGACACTGTATCTTCCAATCCAATTTTCATTTTCAGAAAGTTAATTTTTGGTTCCTAGAGACAGTATCCTTTTATTTAAATGAATGTTGGACAAAACATCTGAAAAAAATCAAAACTTTTGATCAATTAATAATCAAGGTTGGTGAAGTTTAAACCGATACATCTTTACTTACCTGTTTCTTATATATTGTATGTATGCTCCCTTTTCTCTCCAACTTTGAGAAGGAAATATTAAGTTTTTTATTTTTTATTTTTTCTTCCCTTTCACAGCATTCTCTTTCTTGCATGGCTGCTTGGTTGTCAATAGCAACAAGATTTAACTGTGAAAGCTCCACTATTTCACTTGAAGATGCATAAATAAGCCAGTTAGATGAAAGAAAAGGGAAGAAACTCACAACAGTACTAATAATGATCAGTGTTTTACCAACCTAGAATCCTAGAGGTAAAAGAAGAGCAGATTTTATTATTTCTCTTTTGAATTAATGTCTTCTCTTCTGAAAGCATAAAATATCCACTTTAATGTGTGATTGTAATGTATATCTGCTTGTCTAATTTAAAATTAGGTGAATGGAGCCTTCTTTAAAAGGTAAGAGAAGAAAAAAAATTCTAAGTTAAATTTGATTCAATTGAGACACTAATTTAACCATTGATCCAGAATGATTGCTCTGTATTTTAAAAGACACATATTACATTCGCTTGCTAGATATTTTGTTTAAGTTATAACAAATTAGTATTCTGTTTTATTGTTATTTTTAACTTAAAAAGAACTCACTATATCTGGATGTTGACATGTTCTTAAAATTGAATGATGAAATGGATCAGATCTAATTTAAGCAAACAGCTAAAAATAAATCAAAGCATAAATACATTCTGGATCACATATTAGGAAAAACTGTTTATGACTCTGGTAAGGAATGAAACAGAAAAATATAAAAGGATACTGTTTCTTTAGTACCTTTTAACTGCCAATTTTGAGTAATATAATTTATCAAGAAAAATATTTTAGACAATGGCAAAACAAGTCAATAAAGAATAGCAAACATCATTATTTTCTAACTAGCTGTATTAGTACCAGGCCGACAAACAGTTCTATATAGTTTATTTCCTTATAATATCTTAAAGTTGGGTCACATTTCTTCCTACTTAACATAAATTAGCCTGGATATACACAAATTTGGTAAATTTTATAGTAGAAATATGTATGCCTGTTAAAACTTTAGCATAAAATTTTAGCCAGTATATCATATTTTAAAATTTGCATTTTAAAACTATATAAAACTGTATTTAAAATTTTTTTTTAAATGTTAAACTTGGAATAAATTGCTTCCACACAGTCTGGGGTCTAGTCTCTATTGGTGGACAAGGAAATTTTCCTAGGCAATGATCATCACAATTTTTGTAAAGGTGCCAAAAATAAACGCTTTGCATGCATGCTTTTCTTTGTGTGTCTGTGTGCATGTCTGTGTGTCTCTGTGTGGTTCAGTGCACCACAAGCACCTCTAAAATGGAATTCATTAGTACCATATATCCAGAAAAATCTACCCCTTTTTTTTCCATGATAATTTGTTCCCCTATAGCCATTATAGAATAATGACCTGAGTAAACTCACACAACATAGCCAGCAAAGCCATTTGGTTATAACTTACAACTCTAGAACTCCCTCCTGCAGCTTGCCCTACAACCACAGCTTCCATTCCTCTGAGGGGCCTCAGGGATATTATACCCTTAACTATATGTTGTTAAAATTCATAGAGTTCTGATAATTTTATGAAATTATAAGTCATATAAACCACAGAAATTAAATTATTCAGGGATTAACTTTTCTTGCTTGCTAAAAACAGGTTTACAGGTTTGGAGACAGCCAGGAGCTTTGGAAAGCATTAAAGAAAATGAGGAATAAGAAACCTTAAAGAACTAAGCCTTCTAATCCAAAGATATACCTGTTTTCTTATGTACAGCTTGATTATTCTAAAAGATTCTAAAATGTCCAAGTATTAGACCAAGCATAGCCTTTAGAAAGGAAATAATAGAAGCGGTAGACTGAAATGCAGATGTGGTTACCACATGACTCAGCCTGGAGGCACACAGCTCCTAAGCAAGCAGCACAGCAGAATCCATATGCTCCCTTGCAGGTGACAAATGCCAGGTACATAAAGGAATGGTGTGCCCTTGCATTGCAAGTGGTTCTACCCCCTATCCCTAATCATCATATAGAACAAAGCAAAGACTCCAAAAAGTTCTCCACACCATAACTTTAAATTTTATGTTTTTCACTGTTGAAAAAGTTGGTATTAGCCCTGCAAACGCTATTCACAGTTATCCAACTTGGTATGTTTGTAACACCAACATCCAGGACAACAGAACCCACAAGTTCATGTAAAGTAAGAACCTGGATGATTCCAACTTCTGGTGCACTACTTCATAAATATTGAAGATATATAATTATTCATCAGACTTCAATATAAGATTAGAGAACAGAAATCTAGCAAGTTCATACATTATCTTCATATTTTTATACTTTCTTCCCTAAAAGTAACTGTTTCAAAAACTACTTCTGCCTTATTTAGAAAATGAAACTGTAAACAAAGCAATGATGAATATTTTAATTCATCAATGAGTTTAAAAATCTATCCCAGGGACAAAGGAACTGAAAACCACCACTATCTTTCATTTGAACTTAGAACAATTTATCCAGTGGAAACTATAAACATAGTAATTATAGAAAATATAAAATCAACTTTAAACACTCAACATACATAAAAAATACAACTAAACATGAGTTGCAATGTGTGTTTTTCTATTAATGAACACTGGCTTTGTTATTTGCTGGCATGCAAACATTTGGCAGATAAGAGAAATGAGGACTGGCCAAAGAGCCTGTTGTTCCTAGGTTCACTGTATAAATGATGCCCAGAAGCAATGTTTGCATGTGTCCTCCATATCCCAAGCCATAATTTGCATGGAAATGAAAGGGTGCATAGCAAAATGGAGAAGAGGTTATATATATATATCTTATAGTCCAATGCATACAAAATTGATACTAAAATATCTCTTTACAGAACCCACTTATAGTGGAGCTCAAGGAACACCTATCTGCACTCCATTTACAACATGTCTGGGTACCAACTCCATCAATTGCTGACTGATCTTTAAAATATATATTTAAAAAATAAAATAAGTAAAGACTGGCTTTTAACCTACTAAATAATACAGCAAACTTTAGGATCATTTTTAGTGATTCCAACTTGAAGTTGTCTAACTTGGAACTGTCTATACAAATCTCTATAATTTTTACCCTTCACAGCTAGAAATAAAAACTAGCCTTGCATGAACTGCACTTTTAAAGTAAGTGTCTCATCTCACTTTGGAGAAACTTCCATAAAATGACTTTTCAAATCCACCACTGGCTTCATGACAGGAATGTGACTGTGGCCCCTTCCATTCTATCACTCCCCACTCTGTGAAGGACTGCGTGAAAGTCTTTCAAAACTATGTATAGTAAAAGCCATGCTTTTTTCTCTGAAATAACAGTTTGCGGTTTTTTTTTCCCCTAGTAAAAACATGAATTATTTAAGTAACAACACTTCCATTTTTCCTTTGGCTACTAGAGGCAAAGAGCCAAATTATAAGACATATTTAGTTTCCTATGGCTTACATTTCTGCAGTTTATTAATGCTCTTTCCAACATGTTTTATTTTAACCCTCTTATTCCCTTTAGTCCTTGTTAATTATTTTTATATTTTATTGCATGAAGTCCTAAAAGTTAATTTATACTTTTCCAAACAAGAAAAGACATAAAAACGAAATAAATAAACCAATTCTATTTATATTTCAAGGTATCTTCTAAAGAATCAAAAATAGAAAGTGACTGAACAGAAGGTTTCCACACTGCAATGTTAGCTGAGATTTATCCTTCTTTGAATCACATATTTTATGTAAGAAAATTTATAACAACAAAATGAAAGCTCTTCGGGGCTGGGATTGTGGCTTAGTGGCAGAGCGCTTGCCTACCATGTGTGAGGCACTGGGTTCAATTCTCAGCATCACATATAAATCAATAAAATAAAGGTCCATTGAAACTAAAAAAAATTTTTAAAAAATGAAAGCTCTTCAATTACTATACTAATATAAAGATAGGAGATCTCTGTAATTCTCCCTTATCAAATTACATTTAATGGTGATAATGATATACACATAGAAATGTTCAATGTAGTATATTTTATAAAAATACAATATTGAAAATCAGTTAGTGTACATAATCAGGATTATTATGGTACATCTTCATAATAGCATACTGTATAACCATTTAAAAGAATAAGTCAGTTTACATGAACTGATAAGAAATGATCCTTACATTAAAAAAATCAAGATACAGAATGGTTTTTACTTCATGCTATAATTTTATGAAAAGGGTAAACTTTGGAAATGTTTAGAATTATCTTCAAAAATTAATAGAAAATAGTGGTTTTTCTGATGGGAGTTGGAAATAGATGTTAGAAAAACAGGTAAGTAAGGCAGTCTTCTCTCTCTCTCTCTCTCTCTCTCTCTCTCTCTCTCTCTCTCTCAATATTTCTTTTAATTTTTTACTTAAACATGCATGTCTTCCTTTTTAAGAAGATGAGTTAAGTTGATAATTCAATGAAGACTAGAATAACTAATGGAAAAAAATATATGCCCCTACAATTTTAATTCACTTTTTAGGAATATTTTTGGTACAACAATGTCTGAACATTTTCTGCAATTCTTTTAATCACAATAGGATCTCCAAAAGTGGTACTCAGATGTCAGAATTCTACATACTCCTCCCTAATTGACAATGGTTTAGAAAAAAAATATACACCATATACATAAGTATATAAATTATGGCTAAAGTATGCAGATAATTAAAGATCAATGATTTAAGCAATTCCTAAGTGCATCTTTCTTAAAGGCAAATAAAAATCCACATCCATAAAATGCAGACAGAGCAATAGACAGGAAGCTATGGGGAGATCTGACAAATCTCACCACATTCTCCCAACATCAGCCAATTGCCACTGATCTGAGTGGAAACAGATGAAAAGTAGGAATAGTCAGAGGATTTTCTTAGGAAAGAGTAGGAATCAGAGCATCCTAAAAATCAAGCAATAGATTAGACTCTAAATATGGGTCTTCCAGAGCTGTGAGTCAATACTGGCATCCATTTTCTTTCCATTAAACTATTTACTACCAAGTAAAAAACCACTGTATACATCATTTGACTATATATATAAAAATTGCCCTGTAGAAATATTAGAATGCAGGCAGAACAACATTTTTTCAACATTACACTCAAGGTTATTTTAGATTCAAAGTAATATAAATGTCTTTCAATAAAAGATAGGTTAATAAATCATGTATAGTTATAAACGAAACACTATAAATCCATAAAAACTAAGGAGGCTTTTTTACATACAAATGATAAAGAAAGACCTTCAAGATGTTCCATTTAGAAAAAGAAACAAGGGACAGAACAGTATATAGTATGCTTTCATTTGTATAAAACAGGCAGGTGACAGGAAAAATATAGGAATCTACCCATAAATATTTAAAATATGTTTTAAAGATACACAAAAATACTTGTCAATACTTATTTCTCTAAGGGTGGGTTTTTGAGGAAATGAGTGCATCTTCTCTTACAAAATAAATTAATATTTTAGAAAGATAGATGGGAAAAAGTTTAAACCTATACAAAATTGTCAGGAAAAGACAGAAGTGCCTGATTGTGGTAGAGGGTATAGTAATGGGATTTAGGCCACTAGAGCCATTCTTTCTAGCCCTTTCTTTTCTCCCACAACAACAAAGGTCCAATCCTGTGCTGAATCTTTCTTACTGTAGCATGCTGCAGGGAGTCACTCAATATCACTGTCACCTGAAAACCATATGGTTGGTTCAGCTGATCCAGAATGCATAAAATATGAGTTCTACAGATAAAAAGCACCAAATAGAAATGTTGGATATTCTACTTGCTTCAGGAGGATGGGTGGGTGGGGAAGTTGATCAAAACTTTCTAAGTAGCAGACAGAGAATGTTGTTTTGGAAATAGGAAGTGCCTCCTTGGTCCTGGTTTGTACCAGCATGGGCACTTTCAAACAGCACATGCCTGGGGCAGGAACATTAAGGCAGATCCAGCTGCTGAAACTGCAGAGACTAGGGTGCTTCCTTTTCTTTGCCCTGGTCTTTCAGTTTGGGAGGTACTAAATTCTAATCCATAAAGATTAAGACTGCCCAGATTAACTGTATGAGGGGATCTCAGGAAATCAGTGGATCTTAATAGTATTATTATAAAGATCAGTTCTAATCGGGGAAAAGAGTGAAAGAACAAAGTGATTTCTGTGAAAAACTTAACTTTGAAGACTACATACACTCAAAAGTTACCTGTATGAAAAGGTCAAGCTTCTTCAACACAGCTTTTAGTTTGGAATCTGCATTCCAAAACCACTCGAAGTTATTCAAAATACATGGTGTTCTTAAACAACCTTTCAAGGGAAGTGGTAGTTAAATAAACTTGGTCAAAAGCCTTACTTCCTAGGGATTTGGGGATTCAGGTTGAGTGCTGAAAGTAATTACAAAATTATCCACTGCCTTGTTTTTATTCCCATCTCAAAAAAAAAAAAAAAAATCTGCATTTCTTACCGAAAAATTCTAAGGGGAAGCTAATAAATGCAGAACAGTGAACCATGCTCAGGTTCCCTAAGATGGACTGAGAACCCTGCTATTGGGCCCAAATGTCTCAGAAATGCTCAAACAAATGGAATACAAATGGCTGATATGGCTCTGAAAGGTCGATCCCACTCTCAGACTCCCAGTTACATCTGGGGTACCTAAGATTGACAGGTATAAAAATATTTCTTTAGGTGTAAAGCACTAATTCCTGTTCAATACAAGTTGCTCTAGTTGTTAACTATAAGTAGAAAGGCACTCATTAGGAGTAACCTCTGTGTGGGGGGAAGCCACATGTGGCCTTCTAAGATGATACCGAAATTTCTAATTTAAGAGCTGGCAGGTATATATTTCAAAGGTAGAACTCTTGTCTAGTATGTGTGCAAGACTCTGGTTTCCATTGCCAGCACAGGGAGAAGTAAAATCTAATTTATTTTTAATTATTTTTTTAAAAAGTTCAAAATGTAAATAATAAAAAAGATATAATTTATCTAATTTTGAAACTAGGGATGGGAAGTCAATGACCAGAGTAGGGAGCAAAGATTAACAAAGCATCTTTCTTTTACAAGACTGAATTTCTAAACTGGGATGCAAGTAAGAAATTAAATGTGACATTTAAATATTTCATTTACTTAAAAAAATCACTCTGCTTAAACTAATAATAGTTTTTTTCATTAGAAATGCAGAAATAATTCAATAATTTGCTCATCATTCTTTCCAATATTCATAGTAATTATGTTATCCACCTAAAATTACTTGACAACCCAAAATAGTTTCAAAATGAATTACTATTTCACAGTCCCTATGTTTCATGAATCTATGTTTAGCTAAAGCTGATAACAATCTAAATTTTCACTTCATATGGCATTTGTACAGTTGTAGCCTTTATTAAATTTGGGGATGAAACAGGAGGAAATGAGGTTCAGAACTAAAAAAGCAAAGTGAACTGTAGGTGTTGGTTTTATATCTTCTCAAAATCCCTAGCAGAAATATATAACAAAACACCTGCATTTTTCCTGGTCTTTAACGATAAATGAGATAAAACCATTTTATTCATACTATTTCCTTCAGAAATCACAAAATGTTCACTGACAGCCAAAGAACTCAGAAATTAAATAGCTTTGTTGAACCTAGAACTAGTGGTTTTTCTTTGCAACTCTAGAAAGTGTTTTCAACAACAACAACAACAAAATACTACTGTCATAAGCCACACACATATGGCAAAATCTCCAAGCAAAGAGAAAGTCAACCATACAGGAAAACAGCATCTAGATCCTACATGTTCTTTTTTGCCATTAGGAAGTTCTCAGATGGAGTTTAGATCTATAATGTACCTTGGAAATATACTTGTACAACAAGAAAACTGTAGCTAAAAAGTGTTACCTAGCTAATCGGGGACAAAAGTCTAAGCTTGAACTTAGGTGTCCCAAATTATCTAGTAAAGAATTGTTTCCACAGCATACACAGCTTTCTAAAATAAAACATACAAACCCCTGAGAAATCTCTATTACAGAAATATCCACATAGTAGGGAAAGAGAAACAGTTAACATAATTAAAATGAAATGTGCCATTAAGATTATGGAAAAGTCAAAGAACCAAATAACTACAAAGCAAGAAACAGAAGTATTTTGTGACAATTTCTGAGTGATTAAGGTGCTGTGTGTTGTCAACATGTAATAATAAATGTATAGAAATAATAAAAAACCTTGATATTATAAAGAGCAACATTAACATTCAATAAAAGGAAAGCCCATGACAATTAGAAAATCAAATTTTGAATTTTGGGTATGCAAGAGATCTATTTATGAGTCAAGAACAGAAAACAAAGAATCAAAGAATAGAAAGAAGTCAAGAATATGAGCTAAAAAGGAATTATGAAAATACAACCTTCCTATTTCTGGAATGGATCATGCTTTCCCAGCAGGGCAGGAATGTTGGGACAGAATATTGGGTGGTACAGGCAGGAAGCAGGAGAACATATTCTGTGTCCATTTGGGTAGCACCTCTGATCCATCCTTCCTTAGAGGGAAGGAATGGAAATTCCCCAGTTGAATGTGGCTTTGTGGCTTGACATAGTAAGCCAGAAGGGGTGGTTTACCAACTAGAGCAACCTACAGTATTAGTCTTTTCAAAGATGTCCATGGAAAGGAGGATAGTAAGTAAAAATGAAATGCGTCCTGTTTTGTGTAGATGTGTATATCTGACCTGCATGACTATTGGGCCAAATGTCTCACAAATGTGCAACCAAATGGAATAAACATTCACAAAACTATCACTGCACTAGGGCATAAGGTCTAATAAATAATATAATAAGGGTACTACTTTCCCACCCATTTGTGTACACACATAAGAAATAACTGAGAGGTTCTGAGCATGGGTGGGAATCGTCCCTTTTGCTTTAAAAAAAAATTTTTTTTTTTGAGACAGGGTTGCTAAGGCTGGTTTTGAAATTGTGATCCTCCTGTCTCAGCCTCCCAAACTGCTAGGATTACAGGTGTATACCACCAAGCCTTGCCGCTACACTGTTTTGAAAAAAATTTCCAAAGTGAGTCATGAGAAGGAAAGAGAACCAGGGCACTTTTGATGAGGAAGAGAAATTGCTCCTCATGGAAAAGAATGTTGAAATTATCTAGGGGTCAAAAAGCCAAAAGTATTTTTTTAATTAAATTTCCTAAAAGCTGTTTGGAATTTTTTTAAATAGACAATCCATTACTAAATTTAATTGTTACAGAATAGCAGACATTTTCCTTGAATAAATGTTGTAATAAGCTTATAATTTCATAATGGTTTTCTTCGAAAACCAATCAGAAATATTCCATTCATCCCAGCCTCTTTTTAGTGCCGACCTACCCTTTCAGCTGACCTCTTGCCCCCACATTCCTCTACCTGTTTATATCCAAACAAAGATAGGCAGAACTCTGAATTGACACTTAGACCATCTGAGATTCTGGAAACAAAATACACAGGAAAACGCATCTCTGGATTTATTTGTACAACCTTGCCATCCTCAATGTAAATGGTAAAGAACAATTTGGATCTTTTTAATTTAAAGAATTTTATTTTATTGAAACAGAGAACTTTGCAAGGATTTTTAATTTGTGCAGCATAAATGCAAAAAAAATGCATATATCATGTCTAACAAATGAAGACTCTGACTGCACAGATGTCCCTCCACAACATTGTTTTCAGTAGCAGTGTTTCTTTACATTTAACTTTACTGAATACATACGTGGTCTGTACTCAGTGCCAAAGATAGTTTTAAGTACTGTACAAATTATAACTCTTTCAAACCTTGGGATGGTCCTTGAGGTTATATACAACTTTGGATTCATTTTAGAGATAAGGAAAATAAAGCACAGAAAAGTTGAATTACTTGTCCAAGGCTACATAGCTAAGAAGAGGTAGAACTGGAAATGAAATCCAGGCAACCTAGCAACAGTGTGCAAGTCCCTCTGCATCACTCTGGCTTTCAAACGTTTACCAAATGAAAACAAACTGATTTTGCAAAATTATCTTATACATTTTTCTAGCATTACCATTTCAATAATTAACTCATACCATGTTGCAGTTTTCTCAGGATCTTAAGGAATAACAAGAGGGAAAAGACAAGTACTATCAAATACTATATTTGACAACTTATCATACTTGAAAGAACAAAATAAAGGTATAAAAACAATAAAAGTGTCCTGTATCTGATAGGAAAGCTCCTATGTAGACAGTAAAACCCTAGAAAAGCTCTTGAATGGTTGTTTTATAATGCTTCTATAATTCTGAATGGTCTCTGCACTCATTCAGATTCAGAATTACCAAGCTAGCACATATTGAACAAAATTTGATTACTCTATAGAGAAAAAAAGAAAAAACAGCTCCTAGAGATGCTTCCTGGGGAATTCCATATCAACGAACCTCTCAGAGATCTGAGAAGTGTTCTGCTTGGAATTCTTTTAGCACACCTGGCAGAGAGCCTGCGTGCTCCAATTGGCTGCCTTTGGGAAGGTGCACTCCACTGCCGTCCAGGGCATTCTGCCAAAGCAGGCTTGTCTTGGGTGGGGTTGGGAGATTGCGTGAACCTCAAGGCATTTCAACATTTGATTTGGGAGTTTCCTGCAAATTACAGCAGCAAAGAAGGAAGACACTATCTCAATTCCTGCAAAGAGACTAACCATTTTTGTTTGGGAGGGTTATGTTTATGTATTGGGCCAACAGAAGGATCCTCTCTTTACCCTTTGGTTATTACAGCCTGGTGGTTCCTCAGATTCCACACCTGTTGGCCTCCAGCTGTGTAAATACTTCTGACACACTGATATAATTGGCAGAAGCCTAAATTCCATCAGGTATTATCCTTCTTTTTGACCATTTACCCTTCAAAACTGAACAGACTAATCAGTAGGGACACCTGAGCTTTGCCTAGTTCTTTCATTTACTGGAAATTGGAGTTACCACTATTTCCCTTTAACAGGAGGCAATGGACCATCTGTGCAAAGGGTCTACACAGAGGCTTGCACATAGTAGGTAGACAAGAATTATTCCCTTCACCTCATTCCTGATTAGAGACAATAGGCTATGTATGCAATTAGAATCAACCTTTAACTCTCATTTCCCCTCCTTCACAAAGTTAAGGTAAACATCACAAGCATTCTTAAAAGTTTAAAGATGGGCTGGGATTGTGGCTCAGCAGTAAAGCACTTGCCTAGAAGGGGCAGTACCCGGGTTCGATTCTCAGCACCACATAAAAATTAAAAAAAAAAAAAAGGCATCGTGTTGTGTCCATCTACAAAAAAGATTCTCTCTCTCTCTTAAAAAAAAAAAAAAGTTTAAAGAGCTGAAGGAAGTTCTGCCTTTCCTGAAATTAAATTTACCTGAATCTTCACATTGCCAATCCATCTCTAAGACAGGCTCCTCCACTACCTGTCTCAACAATCTTACTCTATTCATCTAAGCTGCTTCTTTGTTAGTGTCTATGTCCTAATGTGAAACTCAACTTGGTTCCCATCATTTCACCAGATGTATAAATCTAGTACCCTAAAGATGCTTCAGAAGTTTATTTCATCTTTTGGAGTTTGTTTGACTGTTCTGCAGGAAGACTGGGATAAAATTTTGAGATCCAGATCTAGGTAAAATTGGAAACAAAGTTCTAATTTTTTTTTGTGATATAGCTCTGACTTTTACCATTAATATATCCACTTTTTTTTGGGGGGGGGGGACAGAAATCAGTGTTCTGATTTAATATTTTTTTACATGAGGTTGATTTGCAGAACTTACAAATAATGCCTTTTCAGAGTTTTTTTTTTTTTTTCCTGATCATATTGGGTGGTCTGCTTAAAGCATTGTCAATACAACTTCTCTTCAAAAAAGATTTATGAATGGGCTACTTTACACAACAGTTATGGTGAGGATTACAGTTATGGTACTCTAAGATTATGAGTTTATTTAGTGTAAATACAGTCTAGACTCATTATCTTACCCCATCTCAAAACCTGGAACAAAGAATGGTATAAGCTGGTTGAAAACATAGGAGGTGGAGAATATTGGGGACAAATGCTAAAATGAACATCTTAGATGGCTCCCCATGAAAAACAAAGCTTCTTAATATAGGTGGTTCAGGTTGGAAAGGTACAGAATAACCAATTGGATACTGTATCTGAAAACCCATGTCAGAACTGCACAGCCAAGACTTGCTCAGAAATTATGAGCTCTCCGATATGTGGAGTGAAGCACTGAATGATGGTATAAAGCCCACCTCCCAGCCTGATACTCACGTTGGCACTGTCCCCAGGACTGGCGAGCCCAGCCCCAGCAGCAGTCAATCCTCCCACCATAACGACATAGGCCAATAGATGACACTATTTGCCTGGGCCACCTACCAAACAAACAAACAAAAAATATAAATAAACAAAGACACTTTTAAAACTAATTCCCTCTTTGTTATTGTTTTAGATCACATCCACAATTTTCTAAAATTTATGCCTGCAGAAATTTAAGGATAAAACACCTTCACAGAAATAGTTCTGCTATGGTCCAATTTCAATCCTCTGACAGTTAAACACACACACCCTCACCAAGTACACAGGGATAGTGTATAAAGGGGGAGAAGATCCTTTCTTAACTAGAAAGAGCACTAGCTAAAACCAAGAATCCTCAAGGCTGCCATTCACAGGGTGGTTTTTGAAGCTTGAAATAAAACAGATTCCTCAAAGACTCACACCTGTTATGGGGGCAGGGAGCCAGTTTTGACTGATTCATTGTAAACTAAAAAAAATATTAAATAATGTAAGACATGTCAAAGAAAGAATTTTTACTATATGAATGGCAGATGTGGGAAGGGCAGAAAGAGGAGAGTCCTCAAAAATCAAAAGCAACAGGGCTCTTTTGGAGATATAACTGGAAAAAGAAAAAGAAAAAAAAATTGTACTAGAAAAAAAGTCTAAACAAAACCAAGGAGAGTTTAAGGTGTATTTGACATCTCAAGTACCTTATGGCTTGAAACTTGCCTGTATCAACAACTCATATTATTTTCCTCTCCAAGGTAAATAATACCTAAAGAAAGTATACAATTTCAGGATACAGATTTATTCACTAGATCACACTTGGATATGTTATTTGCTAAATTGTTCCCTTAAGTGACTTTTTCCTCTAGGAAGATTAACGTTTTAATTGGCTTTTTTAGACATCTTTTAAAAGCTACATTAATATTTTGTGTGCCTAACACATGGTGTATTTTTTGTTGTAAATGTGTGTACAAGGAATGCACACCATACACAAATGTAGGCAAAAAAATGCTTTAAAAAATAAAATAAAAAGGCTTAACCTCTGGTTGCTACTCACTTTTCCTTAAACTCTCCTTAGCTTTTCAATTTCCTTTGCTTTACCTGCCCTTTCTACCCCCAGGCCCAAAGTACAAAATAACCCCCGACTTTCTATTTCCTCCATCCAGGTGGTAAACAAGCTTTTCTCAGCGCTCCACTGGTTCCCCTCTGTTCCCCTACAGGTACAAGAAAGCCAATCAATCGTGCGATTGATTCGTTCCGAGATTGCAGGTAAAACAGGTGCGGCATCTTCAGGGCTGCCAGAGACAAACAGAGGTGGGTGGGGAAAGGGGGGCGCTTTAGGAGGGCGACTGGATGGCGGAGTGGCCCAGGGCAAAACCTCTCCACCAGCAGCCATCAGTGCGCAAGGTGATCTGGTCTGGAATCTCGAGGAGGTGAAGGGACCGAGCACGCCCTCCTAACCGACACTCACACTCTTGTCACTCCCCCTCACGCACACCAGAGAGGATCCCGCGGCCTGGGAAACGGCAGGGCGCTGCGCGCTGCAACCGAAGGACCCGCTGAGTGACAGCGGAGACTGATCCCTGGGTTGTTGGAACCTGTCAGAGCACGCAGCAGTCTGGCTCGCCGGAGGTCTGAGGAGCAGTGCGGTGTGAGCTCTCGCCGCCTCCCCCCTACACACACACACACACACACACACACACACGAATACACACACACGCCCTCGCATACCCAGGCATAGGCACACACGCACACTCATTAGTAGCATCTCACTGTGTCTTTATTTTGAGACCCCTCCCTGGAGAAGACCAAGTGGGAAGACAAACAGATCCTGGTAACCCAGTCGCTTCTTCTCCCCGCAGTCTTCGTGTGGATAGCCCTGACAGCTCCGAGCTGTGATTTCATTCTGGTCACCTGAAACTTTCCCCACTGAAGCGTCGTGTAAATCCTGAGCGAGTTCCCGGGTCAAGGGATGTCCCAGGCGTCACCTCTACTTAAAGGCGAAACCGCGCCCTCAAGCTGTGATCCTAGTTTCCAGCCTCTCTTCTCCCCCAGTCCCAATTCCCGAGCCCTGAGCGGGGGTGAGCCGCTCGCCCAGCCGCGAAACCACCCTCTAGGAGCCGGGACTCGAACCCGGCGCGACCTCTCCAGTCCCTGGCAGGCCCTCGGAGAGGCTCCACGACTATACTCCCGAGAACCTGTGCGGTGGCCCAACTTCTGGGCCAGAGAGTACCTTCTCTCGCTGCGTAAACCCCACGGGGAGTGGAGCCCCAGAACTGTGAGTGTGAAATTAGCGCGGGAAGGAGAGGGCGCCCCGGGGCCCAACTCACCTCCCGTCGAACTCGGCAGCCGTCTGCAGGTAGAGCGAGGACAGGAGCACCAGCGCCAGGGGGAAATTCATGTTGGGCGGCGAGTCCCGGGAGTGAGAGTCGCCGAGCGCCGGGAACAGGTTGAGGTTGCTGGGCGCGGGGGAAAGGCGCAGTCTCCTCCTCAGCTCCCCAGAGAAACTGCAAGTCGCGGGAACCCCCTACCGCCTCCGCCTCGGCTCCTGCTGCCACTCTGGAAGGAGAGAGGCGCGACGCGCAGCCGGAGCAGGTCTGCAGCGCGGCTCCGGGAGCCCCCTCCGGCTCCCTCCCCGCGAGGGGAGGCGCTGCAGGGGGAGCTGCACCGCTCGCAGGGAGGGGCGCTAGGGGCGGGAGGGGCGCGTGCGCCTGACTCCCAGCGCTCCCAGCTTCGGCACAGGGTGGGGGTTCTCTGCCCCTCCCAGGGGCCCAGCAGCTCCTGCGGCTCCGGGGCTCTTATTCTATGGGAAGCCAGCGTCTCTACTTGGCGGGCCAATGGGGCGAGCCCGAGGCTGGTAGAAAAGTTGCAAACCTGGCCTGGGAGAGAAAAATAGGGTGCTCATTAGGGAAGGGTGAGCAGGGAAGAAAAAGGGTCCGAGGCGTAGGTGCACGCCCCGCGGGTTTCGCCAGAACACGTGGTGACCGCAGTGAAGAACCATAGCTTTCACCGGAGGGCAGAGAAGCCCGAGATGAGAAAGGTTTGTGGGGTGGAGCTGAGCAGTGTCTGCATTCAGTGAAACCACAGCAGGACTTGGACAAATTAGCGAAGACAAACTCTAGGAGTTTGCTTCTCCCGCAGAATTGGCAAAGGCATATATATATATATAATTTTTAACCAGCAGAAGGAAATGTTTGACTCTCCAGTCGAATTTTGAAGAAATGTGCAGACATGTTTCTATCTCCTACAGCTCAACTCGGAGCACGTTAGAATACGGCTGCCCCTCTAGGGGCAAATGCCCGCCAGAAAGAGAGGGCCATTACTACTTAATCTTGTGGTGTCTCATCTTGCGGGATCCTTTAGAAACCATTTTAAGTAATCATTACTCTGTGGTTTCAGAGTAAAAAAGTTCTTACTAAAGGACTATGTTCAAATGAAAACACATGATTATCCTAAAAGGCACGTTAAAACATAAGTCTGATCAAATCACTCATCTTTTCTAACTGTACCCCAAATGGCTTCTCCTGTCTCTTCCCCAAGCACAAGGCCTCCTTGTCTTTCTAGCACATTCGAGGCATGCCCTCTCCTTGGGCCATTGACTGTTTCCTCTGCATAAACGAGATAACTGCATACATGGCTCACATCCTCACTTCCTTCAGTCTTTGTTCAAATGCCCCCTCTCTGAGGCGGCCAACAGTAACCACTCTCGAAAATTGAAACTTGCTTTCTCCTGATGCCCCCTACCCTATTTTTGTCTTTTCTTCATACTATTCGTTTTCTATTTACTGAATAAGTTGCTTATTTCTTGTTTGTTTACCCCACCCCCACCCTCTCCCGCAAGAATGAAAGCTCTACAAGGGCAGGTATCTTTGTTTAGTGCTTAGATCAGTATCTGGCACATAGTTGGTGTTCATGAATGTTTGTTGAATGAATTTATGAATTTCTTATATTACAAGCCCTCCCCCTTTCTTTTTGAGGTTTCTGCAACTTCAAATTGTTAATGGAAACTTCTGTGGCAGAATGACCTTACTACCCTGATCTCTCCATGTGTGTAAAAACAGGAATTTTCTGCAAGAAAAGGAAAAATAAATGGTTCCAACTTAAACTGACTCTTTGATTTCCAAGTTGTTTTCTGTTAGCAAAACAAGTTTCTATTTTAATCTCAGGAAATATCCATGCCAATTCAGATTTGGGACATTATTTTAGGCAAACAGCTTGGTGTCATCCATTTCAGATCCTTCTAATGAAGTCCAAAAATGTAAAAGTCAAAATATTTTTTCTGTGGAAAGTCAGATTTTTGTAAGTGTAATGTAGGCTTGGTTCCAGGCTCCACTGGCTACTCCTTAGCTGTTTTCTTTGTTTATTGGTTCCTGCATTAAATTTACAAATAAACTCCACTAGAACAATGGACGATTAGGAGGAAAGAGGTCAACCTACAGGCTAAAAACCTGGAGATAGAAGGGAAAGTGGAAGAGTAGATAGGTGAAAACTGGATTAGTATTTCAGCAGAAGTGTAATGCCCCATCTGCATACTTCTTCTCTCCACCCTAGCAGTTTATTTTTTTGGCCTGGCAATTACTCCATCTTCCTTCTTCATTTGGGCAATTCCCACTTATCCTTTTGATTGAAGCTGATACTTATCCAGGATTTTTTTTTTTTTTTTTTTCTGTACTAGTGATTAAACCTAGGGATGCTTTACCACTGAACGACATCTTCAACCCTTTTTATTTTTTATTTTAAGTTGATTAGGGCCTTGCTAAGTTGCTGAGGCTGACTTTAAACCTACCATTCTCCTGCCTTAGCCTCCCTAGCCACTGGGATTATAAGCGTGTACCCGGTTTACCTAGGACCATTTCTAACATTTTATTTGGTTAACTCCTGTAGTACATACTTCCTACAGTACATTCCACACTGTCTACCACTAGGGGGCCCTGGAGCGACATTAGTCTAACCAATAGGAGGACAAGGGCAGCTTCTATATCCTTTGTGCCCAGGTCACTGACTGGCACAAAGCTTAAATGCAATAAATATTAAATGGAGTGGATTGAATTGAACTGAACTATGTCTGGTAAACTTTAGCTTCTTCCTTGAGTAAGCAGTAACTAATTATGTTAGTCTTTGTTGAATCAGAATAAGGAGACCTCTAAAGGACTTCCAAAGTCTAACGAGTTATTTTGTTGCGGTGATGACCACCAGTGATCATTCAAAACCAGAGGTGGAGAACCCATGGAAGTGTCATTTCACTACTCAGTCTGTTGGTTTTTTTTTTGTTGTTGTTGTTATTGTTGTTGTTTTTCAATGCTGGGGATTGAACCCAAGTTCTCACACACACTACCACTGATCTACATACCCAACCCTTCTATCTCAGTCTTAAAACAAACAAGGAAGAATGAGATCAAGTTGGGCATGGTGGTGCACACCTTTAATCCCAGAAACTCCGGAGGTTAAGGCAAGAGAATTGCAAGTTCCAGGCCATCCTCAACAAATTACCAGTACCCTAAGCAACTCAATGAGAACCTGTCTCAGAATTAAAAAATAGAAAAGACTGGCATGTAGTTAGTACCAAAAAAAAAAAAAAAAAAAGAATGAGGTCAAATGTCTAACTTTTAGTAATGACTGAATTTAGCAAGTAGGACAAACTTTAGTTTTCTGTCACATAATGACACCTTGCAAGTAGTAATCCCAATTTTCTCATTCACAAATAATTTTCTGTCATTTGTTATGAGTTAGGATAGAAAAAAACAAGAAATATGTGAAAGGAGACATAAAAGAAGGCCAAGGAAATGAGATTTTAATTCAGAAGTTCTGCTTGTCTAGGCTTGTCATTCCCTAGACCAGTCTCTTTCCCAAGTCTGTTACTCCCAAATTCCTGGGAAATTCATAGATTCACCTGAGCATTATTAATTAGCCCCCATTAAATAGATTAAGTAAGAGATGACATTTTTAAAAACCTATAATTTAGGGGACTTTTCAGCACTATCTAACCATCAGATAATAAAGACCACACACATCAGCCTAAGGAAATTGACCACCATACATGGTCTTGAGATCACCAGACTGATATCTTTCCTAAATACTTTTCCATACCCACTCATTACCAAGTTTTCTTTAAAGGATTTGGGAACCCCCAAAAGGCATCTCTTACTCTTGAGATAGCCCACATTCTCCCTTGAATGTATATTCTTTGCCTCTCTCTCTCTCTCTCTCTCTCTCTCTCTCTCTCTCTCTCTCTATATATATATATATATATATATATATATATATACACACACATATATGAATGACAGCAGAAGGCATTACAATTCTTATTACATATATAGAGTACAATTTTTCATATCTCTGGTTGTATACATAGTATATTCACACCAATTCGTGTCTTCATACCTGTACTTTGAATAATAATGATCATCACATTCATCCATCATTAATTACCCCTGCCCCCTTCCTTCCTTCCCCTCCAACCCCTCTGCCCTATCTAGAGTTCGTTTATTCTTCCCATGCTCCTACTCCTATCCCACTATGAATCAGCCTCTCTCTCTCTCTCTCTCTCTCTCTCTCTCTCTCTCTCTCTCTATATATATATATATATATATATATATATATATATATACATTCGGCATTTGGTTTTTTGGGATTGGCTAACTTCACTTAGCATTATCTTCTCAACTCCATCCATTTACCTGCAAATGCCATGATTTTATTCTCTTTTATTGCTGAGTAATATTCCATTGTGTATATATGCCACTTTTTTTTTATCCATTCATCTATTGAAGGGCATCTAGGTTGGTTCCATAGTTTAGCTATTATGAATTGTGCTGCTATAAACATTGATGTGGCTGTGTCCCTGTAGTATGCTGTTTTTAAGTCCTTTGGGTATAGACTGAGGAAAGGAATAGCTGGGTCAAATGAATCAATAAGTGGGATGAACTCAAACTAAAAAGTTTCTTCTCAGCAAAAGAAACAATTTGTGAGGTGAATAGAGAGCCTATATCGTGGGAGCAAATCTTTACGCCTCATACATCAGATAGAGCACTAATCACTAGGGTACATAAAGAACTCAAAAAGCTAGACATCAAAAAAAAAAAAAAAAAAAACAGTAACCCAATCAATAAATGGGCCAAGGACCTGAAGAAACACTTCTCAGAAGATGATGTGCAATCAATCAACAAACACATGAAAAAATGTTCATCATCACTAGCAATTAGAGAAATGCAAATCAAAACCACTCTAAGATTTAATCTCACTCCAGTCAGAATGGCAGCTATTATGCATACAAACAACAATATGTGTTGGCGAGGATGTGGGGAAAAAGGTACACTCATACATTGCTGGTGGGACTGCAAATTGGTGCAGTCATTATGGAAAGCAGTATGGAGATTCCTTGGAAAAATAGGAATCTCTCTCTTAAGAGTGCCTCCATTCTCCCTTGACTGTGGATCTACTTTCTCAAATAAATCTCTGTCTGTACCCCTGACTGGCATGTGCTGAAATTCTTTTCTGTCACTTAACTCAAGGACTCTGTTGTCCTGAGTCGAGTTCTCCCTTCTCTCCAGGAACTTCTTAGACTCTTCTCCCACGACAGTTATAGGGTGATATGGATAAATAATAAAATAGGATCAAACAAACCTCACTTCAAACATTTAGAGATTAGAAGATTGTATTTAGCTTTTTTTTTCAATAAACATTTATTAGGAGCCTATGATATGCCAGTCATTTTTAGATACTAAGATTTTAGCTAGGAACAAAGTAAAGTCCTGCTCAGAAGGAGCTTATATTCCAATGAGAAAAAAAAAATAGTGCTATGAAAAGAAGAAAAAAGTATAAGGAGAGCATAAAGGGAGGTTAAGGAGATAGGAAGTGGTGAGGGGGTGCTTTCAGATGGAGTGGTTTGCTCACTTCTGGAGGGGTGACACTTAAGCAGTAACTGGATGAAGTGGGGCCCAAGTGGGGTCTAGGCAGAAGGTAGAGCAAGATGCATTTTCTCCATCAAGTTCTGAGATGACTTTTTGTAGTCAGTGCCTGTAAACTGTTCAACAAGCTATTGTTAGCACCACCCCACATGCAGTATAGTGACACAGGCACAAGATTACTTCTTTGAAAAAAAAAAAAACCTCCTGTTAAGAGAAGAATACACACAGCAATTCTGACTCTCAGCTGGAAAAATTATAGAGACTTTGCTCTGGCAGTGGAGAAAGTACTTTGGTCAGACAATAAGTTCACACTGGCTTCTCGTAAAGGGGTTACTTTGTAATCTTTCTTAGCCACATCAGAAATGACTGTACAAGTATATGTCCTCCTTGAGGGCTGTTTGTCACTTACAACCCTTTTTCTCTTGGCACCAATTTGAAGGCCCAAGTGTTGCTTAAAGGAACTAACAAGAGACAGACATTTTCAGAACAGACTCGTGGTTTCTGTGGCAACTAGATTTCCTTAAAACTTAAAAAGCCTTTGATCTAATTGCTTCTAGTTAGTTTCTTGTGCAAATAACCACAATCAAAGTCTTTTCTAGTTCTTAAGCCTCATTTCTTTTCTTCTGTGTTCATGTTATTCTCTCATCTTAATGGAGGCTACCTTGAAGCTAGCTTAAATAATAGGGTTGTTTGGGAGGACAACCCCTTACTCTCACCCTTGCTACAAGGCTTGGATCCATTTATTTGTATTAATGTTTGGTATAAAAAAATCAACTGTCTTTTTCAACCCTGGGAGGCCCTAAATTTCTGGATATTCTCATTCTACTTACAAGGCAGCCAGTTCTTTTATGGAATCTTTCTCTTTTTTTTCTTTTTCATATGATACCTTACTAAAAGCAGCAAGGAACAGTGAAATAATACAATAATATTTTCAGGTTTTACAACTATATTCCTTTGTATCTGGATATGGGTTTTGCCTTCTAACTTATAGATAATGATTTTATGAAGGAGCGTAAGTGTCACTAGTGTCCCATCCTGTACATAGCAGCTATGTATGTATACACACCTTATAAAACTGCAGTGCTATCATGTCATCCCTCTGATGATGTCCTAAAATAAAGCAAAAAATAAATTCTTTACTTTTGTCCTCTTGCCTGTCATGCTTCCTGGCCCCTGAAAATGCAGAGTTTTCCATATCAGTTAAGGTAAAAGACTAAAATGTTATAATAAAGATACTCCCAAATGTAATGGATTTTTCTAGGTAGAAATTTATTTCCTCATCCTTTGAGGTGAGTGCCTTAGGTTGGTGGGCAACTTTGCTTCCTGCATTCATTCTGGTCCCAGGTTGACAGTGATTGCCAGTCAAAGTCATTTTAGTAATTAGAAGGGGAAGGGTTGTTAGCGGAAAGAAGGGAAGGAAAAGTATGGAGGAAGCACACCTGTTCTCAAAGACTAGGACTGGAAATAGTAACTGTCATTGCTACTCACCTTCACTGGAAAGAACTGAACCAGATGCTAATATCAACTGCAAGGGAGGCTGAAAAATGTACTCTAACCCTGTGGTCAACTTTCTCTGTATCACTATGGAAAGGGAGAAAGCAGAATTTGTAGAGCAGTAGTCTTCACCACAAAAAGTTAAGTATATCTATAGAAATTCAAGTAGAGAAGCCAGGCTGGACAATTCTGGAACTCAAAGGAAAGTTTGAACTTGCAATATAAATTTTGGTAGTTGAAAATGGTATTTAAATCCTTGGTACTTGAAGAGAATGAGTCAATATAGTGTTGAGGGAAGGAGTATAATTAAGAGAACTAAGGATTGATCCTTGGGGTACTCCAAAATTTGAACTTGAACAAGGATGAGACAGACCCAGGAAATGAACCAGAGAAGGAAGAAATATGGATGTAAAAGGAAACTCCAGAGTATATTGTCCTAGAAGCCAACAGATAGAAAGGATTTCAAGAAGGATCTAAGAGTAACCAGCTATGCCAAGTGCTGCTGAGAGTTTAGGTAAGATAAGATCTGAGAAGTGATCATCATATTTGACAAGAAGGAGATCACTGGTATTTTGATAAAGAGTAGTTTTCGTGGAATAGTGAAAAGAGAACCTGATTCTACTGTATTGAAAAGAGAGAGGTAAGAAAATGGAGACCAAGTTCAAATAATTCTGTAGGAGCTTTGCTATAAAAGGGAGAAAAGAATTTGGGTAGTAGCTGGAGAAAGATGTATGGATTTAGTGAGGAAATTTTTCTTAAGGAAGTGTAATCATGTTTATATGATAGTAATAATCCCAGAGAAAAAAAGAAATAATTGTGCCAGGTTTCTGTACTTGACTAAAAGGCTCAGGGGTCACTCCAAGTAAACTGGGATAACTGGGCTGCACAAAATAACCACATGAGAGACACAAATACCTTTTTCTTTGGGGTTGCTGTGATGGCTCCTCTGGCCTTAAGGGTCCACAGGAAGAGACAGAGAGAGCACGCGCTGACCCCTTTTATTGAGGAGAAGCTATTCAAATGAGGCAAGGGGTCAGCCTTCAGGAGGCTGAGTCTATCTTCATGATGTCCACTGTCAGCAGGTTGACTGACATCTAGGTAGGCCACACCCAAGGGCACAGTAAGAGAAGGGGACACACACAAGGCACTTCCATGAAAGAGTCTATTCTAAACAGGGCAAGGGGTTATATTACAAAGGAACAGGTGAGCATAGTTCCACCCATGGGGCTGTAGGAAGCCAAGCCCAGGCACGAAGACACAGTCACTGGAACCCTAGAAGAGCGGGGCAGTCTAGCAGCATGCGTGCCTGGCGCCACGTCACCCAGTAGGGGAGTTAACTCAGTCACATACGAGGTTGGTCTCCCACATAATTGCAGATTAAAAATACTTTAGAAAATGAGAAGTTAGATTCACTGATGAAGTCAAAATAGAAAATTAGAAATAACAAGTAAAATTGTAGACTATCTAGAAAGCAATGATTAAAACATAACATATAGCTTTGTGTAGCTACAGGTGAACTCAAAGGAAAATTCATAGCCTTAATGTTATATTATTAAACAAAACAACAGCTATTAAATATTCAATACAAGGAATTAGAAAAAGAACTACAAAGTAAACTAACAACAGAAAGAAGGAATCAGTAACAATGAAAATATAAATTAATGAATTTAGGGAATGGAGCAATAGGATAGTAAATCCATGAAGGAGTGGATTCTTTTTTTTTTTTAATTTTTTATTGTTGGTTGTTCAAAACATTACATAGTTCTTGATATATCATATTTCACACTTTGATTCAAGTGGGTTATGAACTCCCATTTTTACCCCGTATACAAATTGCAGAATCACATCAGTTACACATCCATTGATTTACATATTGCCATACTAGTGTCTGTTGTATTCTGCTGCCTTTCCTATCCTCTACTATCCCCCCGGAGTGGATTCTTGAGGAGGAAAATATTAAAATGTTTAAAACACTAGCTTGTATCACAAGAGAAAGCAATTGAACAAATATACAAATCAAAGGAAGAAAGGGAGGAATATAATATATACACAGAAGAAATGAAAATGAGTTTAGGATAAATACAATTATCTCAAGGGAAATAGAAAACATAAGCTAAACCATTACCCTGAAATAAGATGATAAGTTGTCAAAGGACCATCCATGAACTCCTCAAAGAATAAATAATTCCTATAGTATTTAAACTCATCTAAAAAATCTTTACAAATTATTCCCAAGGAGACATTGATATCTTAAACCTGGTGGGAAAAAAAAAAAGCTTGCCCACCTGTGTACAAACATAACAGTTAATCTCAGATACAAATATCTATGCAAAAGGCCTAAATGAATGATTAGCAAATATAATCTAGAATATATTCAAATAATTCATTACAATCAAGTTGATAGAAGACCTCTATTTTACCACAATAGATTTACATATCAAACTAAAACACAGAACACTATATGATGGTGAAATACTGGGATAATTCTCTTTGATGTTAAGAATGAGATGAGAGTGTCTTTGTTATTATTTTCATTTTAGGATGTTCTGGAAATATCATTTGATCCAATTAAATAAGAAAATATACATTTTTGAAAGAAAGAGGTGAAGTTCTCATTATTTGAAGATGATATGATTCGAAGATCCCTGTGTGGGTAAAGGATTTAACAAACTCCTTTCTGCTTGTGCATGAGAATCTGACCTTGTACTAACATTCTAGTTCCTTTCTCCTGACAACCTAGTAATATGCTATGTGAACTGTTGATATGTTGCTGGTCAAAACAGCTCCCTGATTACTATTTTATTACAAAGGAACAGGTGATCATAGCTCATTTATACAGGAGAACCAAATGCAGCTAATAGCAGACTGTAGCATTGTACAACTTACGTAGAGCAACTCTTCTGGGGGATTCCCCTTGAAGGGACCCTGGACACAAATACTATGGGATTTTCACAAGCAATACCCCAGACAGATA
Source organism: Marmota flaviventris (assembly GCF_047511675.1). Lineage (NCBI taxonomy): Eukaryota > Metazoa > Chordata > Mammalia > Rodentia > Sciuridae > Marmota > Marmota flaviventris. The sequence continues at coordinate 91,452,224 of NC_092504.1, forward strand.
AGGCTATTATTCCTGAGCAGTTCTACACCAGTATAAAGTGTTTCACATCTTGCACCTGAGTGTGTACTACTGTTGAAGCATTTTACTAAAGAAGAGCACTTGATGCTACTGTGCTAGCAAACTCTGGTTCCTGTCCTGTATCTTCACAGTGACAAGATTCCAAGTTTAGCTGTGATAATCTTGTGAGTTGGACTGTTTACTTTCACCTAAGAAGACCTGGGGGTGCTACAGATCCTATCTCAGCACTATTGAGAACTGATTTAAAAAGAAAGGAATAAAAAAGGAAAAAAAAAGCCCTATCCATAGAATAGGGTTGGATTTTACCATAATAGATTTACACTTAAATTAAGAAACTGGAACATTATATAATGGTGAAATACTCAGCGAATTCTTACTGATGTTAGACATGAGATGAGGGTGCTTTTATAATTTTTTATTTTAGGATATTCTGGAAACATTATTTGATCCAATTAGACAAGAAGAAAAAGATTTTTGGAAAAAAGTTCTCATTATTTGAAGATGATGTGATTATATTACTGAAACCAAATAGTCATTTAAAATTTATTGGAGCCCAGTGTGGTGGTGCATACCTGTATTTCCAGCTACCCTGGAAGCTGAGTCAGGAGAATCACGTGAGCCCAGGAGTTTTAGGCCAGCTTGGACAACAAACCCTATCTAAAAGAGAAAAGGAAATATATTGGAAAAAAATAAGAATATTCAGTAAACTACTTAGTTGTGAAAATTAATAATTTAAACAAATATATGTCTATATGAAAAATTAAAAATATAATGAAAACCTTACAATATAGAAGACTTCAAATTTTTATGCCAGCTTTCTCTTTACAACTGAAGGAATTAGTTTTGTTTGTTTGTTTGTGTTTTAATCTGATGAGTCACACATGAGAAGCCAACAGCTTAAGCCAATTATTACCTTGGCTGTTTTTTTCATCCACTTTCAAATAATTCTGCGGTGTGAAAGACTTTATTTGATAGGCCTTGGATTCTATTTTAATATCACTAGAAGAATTGAAATTGGCAGGAATGGCTGACCAACAACTTAGAAAACAGCTTCAAGCATTATAAAATAATTATATTTTAGTTTCCCATTCTTTAGCCTTTAAAAAATTGCATTGGTGATTTTGTAAAATTTCAAATTAAATTTGATTCATGTTTTTATTTATAAAAATGGAAAGATTCTTATTTTGTCAACCAGTTTTCAGTATTACAAAACCAAGAGTGTTAATGCTGGCTATCATCTGTAACACACCATCTCAACATCTACAAGAAAAATGCCTCTCACTAGTGCAAAGCTTAATGCACTTTGGATAGCAACAGCTACACATGGATCTGGAATTCTTCCTTCTGTGGTTCTCTCTGCCTAGAGTTCACATGTAGCTACATGAACAAGGGAGAGAGAATAAGAGTAATCACATCTGGGGATATGAGGCATGCTATTGGCCATGATCTAGTCATATGGTCCCAACTGCATTTCAAGGAAGTCGAAAAAAGTTTTGTTTTATGCACCAAGAAATAAAATGAAAACTTTGAACTAAATAGATAGCATTGTTTCTGGTATGGCTTTTAGGAGCTTGTTATGATTTCCATGTGAGGTGTCCCCCAAAGAACTCACTGTGTGAGACAATGCAAGAAGATTAGAGGAGAAATGATTGAGTTGTGAGAGTCTTAACCTAATCAGTGAATTAAACCCCTGATAAGGATTAACAGTGTAACTGAAGTGATGGGGTGTGACTAAGGAGGTGGAAATTGGGGGCATAACTTTGGAGTATATGTTTTGTAACTGGACAGTGGAGTCTCTCTCTCTCTCTCTCTCTCTCTCTCCCCGCCCCCTCCATTTCCCCCTCCTCTTCTCCCCTTCTCCCCTTCTCTCCCTCTCCTCCTCTCTAGTGAAGTCTCTCTCTCTCTCTCTCTCTCTCTCTCTTAGGGTTAGGGTTCTAATTATTTATACATGATAGTAGAATGCATTTTGACATATCATACATAAACAGAGTATAACTTCTCATTCTTGTGATTGAACATGATGTAGACACAACCTTCTCTCTCTCCCCCCTCCCTCCCCCTTCCTCTCCCTCCCCCTCCCTCTCTCTGTGTCTCTGTTTCTCTCCCCATCTCCCTCCCCGCCCCCCCCCCCTTTCTCATCATCATGATGTGAGTCTCACCTGGAACCCTCAGGAATAGTGCTGGACTTCTATGGCCTGAGACCTCTGAAACCATGAGCCCTCAAATAAACCATTCCTCTACAGTTGTTCTGATTAGTCCTTCAAGTCACAGCAGCAAAATTGATGCCTAAAACAAAGCCAATTGACTTACTATTTCATTACTGCCCAAAAGAAGGCTGCACGTTAATTCTGTCATCACTAAAAAAAAATTATATTGGAAAATCATTTTCCAAAATTCAGTTAGTCTGAGCCTGGGGTGTGGCTCAGTAACAGAGTGTTTGCCTAGCACATGTGAGGCAAGGGTTTGATCCTTAGCAACACATAACAAATACAATAAAGGCATTCTGTCCACCTACAACTATGAAAAAAGTTTTTTTAAACAAGAAAATTCAGTTAGTCAATGATTCTCATCATATGGTGAATCAATATATTTATTGGGGAATTTGTAAAATATAACTCTCCCAATTAAATTAGGTAAATTGCCTAATACTATACTTAGCCCAGCACAATGACACCTGTAGCTAAGTACTCAATCAATATTGATCTCCATATCAAATAGAGGCTTCACTGCTGGGAACTAAATACTTATCTACTCAGGTTTATTTATGTGCAAGGCAGGCAACTACAAACGCTTCACATTTTCTCTCCCTAAACCAACTCTGGCATGCTATGCTGTGAATCTCTAGTCTCAATTGAGTTTTTACCTAAAGATTTGCCCTAATTCAAAGTTGCCTAAAATAAACTTTCCATCCCACTGCCACATGGGGGAAGTACTAGTTAAGCTTTTTTCACCTTTTTTAATAAATTGTCAAACTACTCTTCCGGTTTCTAAAACATGAATCAGTTCTCAACACAGAGGACCAATTTTTCAGGCAAAACTTCAATGCTTATAGAAATCCTTGTTAAAATTAATGATATTTAAGGAAGCCTGTCTAGGTAGGGAATATATTATCTATCAACTCCTTTGGACTTCCCCAATATTAACCTTGGATCAAGTTAGTCTCTGGGAACTTAATTTAGAACCTGGAAAAATCTCCTCTTACTGAGTTGGACTTTAAGTTTTATGAGTTTGTCGCAGTCAAATAAAAAGCACTTGTACTTTCTGGGAGACTATTGTGGATATTATCTAATGTGTCTATTCTTAGTTCCATAAGGTAACTAGTTTCTTATGGAATTTAGGACTAAGAAAAAATGTTGTGTCTACATCATGTACAATCATAAGAATGAGAAGTTATATCCCGTTTATGTATGCTGTATCAAAATGCATTCTACTGTCATGTACAAATAATTAGAACAAATAAAAAAAGAAAAAAGTGTCTCATGCAAGCTGTAAATTTCTGGTGGTAATGATGTGTCAATGTACGTTCATAGGTTATAACAAAGGTATCATTTTGATAGTGTTCATGTGGAGCAATGCCTACATATGGGAAATCTCTATATTTTCTGCTCTGCTTTCCTGTGAACCTAAAACCACTTTAACAATATTTTTTTTAATTGGCTGTCAGGAAGCTCAGTTGTAAATTTTATCACTAGAGTTATTTTTTGACTTTTAGGGTGAGTTAGCATATGTTTTCCTTCCCTGCTTGCCTAGTTTTGATTTGTTCTGTTTTTTTACCCTCATTGTATAATTTTCATTTCTTAAAGTTTTTCTCCAAGTCCATTCTAGAAAGAAAGAATACTAAAATGAATTCAATAAATATAAATATAAAAATATAGTCCCATAACTATGAATACTTGAGCTGATCACAATCCTAAGCTTAATTGTTTGTAATTTTGTATTTTCAAAGTTTTTTTATGCTTCAACACTGAGTTCACTTTTCCACAAAATCTTTAGATTTCTAATTGTATTATCTTTCCTTTATATAGGCAGTTCACTCTCTTTATAACAGCTTATGCTTGCTCCCTCTGTTTAAGGGGTAAAATCTGTCTCCCACAGAATAGACTATCTTTCCCTAAATGAAGATGCAAAGTGCAGTTCCAAGATCTCACAACCATTTGTTAGAAAGTTCTGTATGTATAATCAAAACAGTTAAGACTATTTTTACTTGTTTTGTCCTAAATGGGAAAAACCGAATATCATTCTATACACAGCTTAATCTATTACATGATGTATTGACTGAGAAGACCTTAGTCTTAAGGGCAAATAACTTGAAGTATAAGATTCATTGAAATTGAACTGTTGAAAGATATTGGTAGATTAATGTGTCTTCAATTCTGGTAAATGGGCATATTAGCTAATATGTTCAATAATTTTGTCAAAGAAGCCCAATTCCTTTAGAGGTATTATCTCGGTTTTCTAAATGCACATCTGAAAATACAGTGAAATTTTGAAGAACTTTACTTAAGGAAAAGTTAATATCCTTTACTTAAGGATAGCACTTAGGGTGTGGAAGGCAGCTTTCAGATTTAAGCCTATTCATAAATAACAGCTGAGCTCCAACTAATCGTTTAACTTCCCAGAATTTCAGTTTCCTCCATTTATATTGGATCACAAACATGTAAGTATTGTGAAAATTTAATAAGGAAATATATAATGACATTGCTATGTGCCCGATACATAGAAGACACTCAATTAATGGAGGATGTAAAAAAAACGTAAGTCTAACATTTAGGATCTGGATCACAGTCTAGCTCCAGCATATGTGAATATAAAGCTATGGAGCATCTGTACTTCTATCACCATTTCTGTATTCTTATTCTTATGAATATGGTTTTTAATTGTTGTTTTGGCTGCAGGGGTTTTCTGTCTCTAAGGTAGAAACTGGAGAAGAGGCTCCTATCTTTCAACATCAGATATGAATTGCTATGGATTTGCCTATGGAATAACCAATTCAAGCCTTAGGAACTTTCCAGAGAGGGAGGGATTCATCTGAACTAGAGACATAAAGAGTTTATTATTTTAATGAAATAGAGATGAGAGTGGCACACACCAATTCAAAAGAAGGAAAAGAAAAGCCTGGCTGGATTTGATATCCAGGTTCAGTTTCCAGGAGCAGTGCCAACTATTCCCCACCAGGTGGGAGATTTCTTTCAGCCCAGCTCTTGTCAATCCTTGCTGCAATCAGCTCAAATATCTTTATAGTCTAGAAGAGAGATTTATTTTTTTCAAAAAGTAATTGAATGGGAATCTATTGCACAACTCTTCTGTGTATTGTACTAAGTTGGATCTAAGTCCTACCCAACTTTTAAGGCTGTTAATCAAGCTAGTTTCATCCTCCAACGTCCTCTAATTTGGTTTCTTTTTCTTAAAATAACAACAGAAAGCAGAGCACACCATAATTTTGTCATTTTTATGGTGGTAATTTTTTTTTCACTCCTCAAAAGTGACCCTAGAATGGGCCAGAGTAAAGGAGATTCAAACTAAACGTGGGGAATGAAGACCACCCAGGACTTCCATAACATTCTGGAAACTGAAGGGTAGGTACAAAAGTCCTCAAGGCATTGGTGATGTGATTTACACCGTGACAGTGTATGTTAGTCCTGAAATCTGTGGCAGAGATTTGGCTCTCCTTAGAGATGTTTCCCACTTTCCCCTTGACCTATTTAGGCCTTTAAAGCCCATTTCCTCCAGTAAAACTTTGTTTGGCAGGCGGTTTGGAACTCTATCTCTTATTTTTATAGAAATCTGCATGTTGCTTGAAACCTGAAGAATAAGATCATCTGATATACAACAAAAACATAGGCAAGAGTTCTGCTTCTAACAATGGTAGACTAAGATGTTTTAAACCAAACTGCTCTTTGAGAACACCAAGAAACGAGGGTGGGGTCCAGATGTGGGAGAACAGGAAACCCAAAGAAGAGAACCTGCTATTGCACTGCCTCTCCCCTCCTGTCAACTGCCAATTCAAAAAGGAAGATTGAGAGGTAGGATCCTGAGCAGAGCATTCAACAGATGCATGGGTCAGGGGTTAAAAAATTAAGATTCCATATCTTACCAAGAAGCATAGTTCCTGGTAAACTTCCCAGGTGTTCAATGGAATCCGGAAGGGGTATACTGTTGAAGTAAGAGGAAATTCAACCAACCCTCACAAAAACTGGAGCCTGACTACCTTAGCCCAGTCCTTGCAAGAGGCAAAATGAACCCTCTGTGGAGGAAGATAACAACCTCCATAGCTTCAAATTATCTCTCAATGTCTTATATCAGGCATGCAATTAAAATCAGCATATTTGAAGATAAAACTGAAAGAAGTATAAAGGACAATAGAAACAGTCTCACATCCTTGGTATAAAGATGTTGGAGTTATCCAACAGAATTTTAAAAATTATTATATGTTCAAGACATTAAAAGTCAAAACAGAATTTTGTCAGAGAATAGGAAATGAAAACAAAATTGAAAAGTAAAATGAAAAATTCTAGAATTGAAAACATGATAACTATTATTAAGAATTTAGGCCTGGGTAGGGTGGTGCTTGCCCTGTGTTTGTAACTACCACATGTACTCAGCTGGGGAGGCCGAGGCAGGAGGATCATGAGTTCCAAGTCAGCCTCAGCAAAAGTAAGATGCTAAGCAACTCAGTGAGACCCTGTCTCTAATCAAAAATACAAAATAGGACTGGGGATGTGGCTCAGTGGTTGAGTGCCCCTGAGTTCAATCCTAGTTACTCTCCCCTGCCAAAAAAAAAAAAAAATTTAGTGAATGGGTTCACAAATGAATTAGATATAGATAAAAAAAGAGTCAGTGATAACTCCGAAGAAAATATGTATTGAATCAAGGGGAAGCAAAAATCTGAAAAAATATGCATAAGAGCATGAAACATATGGAACAGGCAAAAAGTCTAATAATATATATGTAATTATAATCCGAGGAGGAGAGAGAATGGGTGGGACAGAACAAAGGTATGAAGAGATAATGGCTGAGAATTTTCATAAACTCATAAAGTCAAGGTTCATATTTTCTCTTGCATGGGGGATCTAAAGAGGAAAAAGGAAGAGAAAGGTATGTGGCCGATTTCATGAAAATTCAAGGGAGATCAGAAAAGTAGAGGAAAGAAACCTAAAATTATTCAAAGATAATAAATAAGTGACAGATTTGAGAAATATTGTGGATCCCAAACAGGATATACAAAAGAACACCCAACCTGGACAATGCTCCTAAAACCAAGGACAAAATCTTAAAAGAAGACCAGGAGAAAACAGCTATATATTGGCTCTCCCTGCTTCTTTTCCTGAGGTGTTAATTGGAGAGGACAGCTTTATGGTAGCCTGTATAGAAGACGGACGAGTGAGATGGGCTCTGTTCCTTTTTGTGCACTGTCAATAACTTTGGGGAAACTGAGGCAGCATTCCTCACTTTCAAATGTTGAAAGTTATTTTCAACATTTATTATTTCAACCCTTGTTATTTCATGATAATAGATATTCATTTGGCACTTGCAACCTGCTACACATTGCATACATAATAACTGAGTGATTATGATGTGATACACTCATTACTACCCTAGATTTTAGATAAGTAAACCAAGACTTGGAGAAGTTAAGTAATTTGTCTGAGACCAAGAGACCAGTCAAGAAAAGTTACAGTTCACGTCCATAATTGACTTAGGGCCCTTACTCCAACTCCTTCCTTTATGTCATCAGTGGAAACAGTGCAATCCTGATGGGAAGATTAGGACTCGAACTTCCTGTTATCCCTCATGCTACCTAGCTTTGTGTCTTAGTCAGTGATTGCTAATAATAATAAGAAAAAGGTAATAATAACCTCCTAACAAGAAGAGCTTGCATTATTAGGTATTTAAAAATACACCAGGACACATTTTTTTTTTCTCGTTGCCCTCTTGTATTATCCCACTGTACCAATTAAAATATCAGGACACACATTGGTTAAAATAACTTGAAAGTTCTCACAGTTATTAAATGGTGAAGCTGAGATCCAAAATTAGACAGTCTGGCTTCAAAGTCTATGTTTGTAACAACCACATGTACTGTTTTTGCTCTACACTATTGTTCATTAACAAGAGAATGAGTGGAGAAGAGATCTACTTCTTGGAAAAGACAGTAAATGTTAATAGATGCCAAGAAGAAGGCAAAACCATTCAGCTCTACCATTCTTCTTCATCAAGGAAAATGAAGCTTCTTCACACTAAAGAGAGTAGGGCAAATGTAAAGTGAGTCATAAATTTTACAACTTGCTCTCTACACAGGAATTGAATTACAAAATATGATAGTCTGACTTTCTCTAGGGCGGTATATATCTAATTTAATACTGTAATTAACATCAAGCTTAAATGTCGGTAGTCTCAGAAGAGTGAACACAAATCTTGGATGGAAGTATTTCAAAGACGATGTCATTATCACATACTCCCTTGCTATGGATAGAGTTAGACTGGTAGAATTTTAATAGACTATGGCTTCACTCAGCCTTAGGCTTATTTGATTGAAAGGAACACACTCATTTGGCTACTTACAATAAAGGAGAATGTCTCATACAGCAGTTCCTCATGGAATTCAAGAGGAAGGGCAGTCAATCTCCACAGGAATTGGACCTAGAAACTGAGAAGTCCTCAGGAACAAGTAGCTTTTCTCTGGAGCTGCACATTTCTCCACCTATATTTTTCTGTCTCCTCTGTCCTATCCAGCTCTTTGCTGTCTGTCTCTGCATGTTTCTCCCAGGTATGACCCTCAATAGCTATCCTAATATTCTGCATGATGTTGTGTATCTAGTCATACCACCACCCAACTGGCAGTTCAGAGTCTCATGAAAAAAGTAATCAGGCTGGCCTGGTGTTATGGCTTAGATATGTGGAGAGCCCCAAAAGCTTACTTACTTGGGAGACAATGCAAGAATGTTCAGAGGTGAAATGATTAGATTGTGAGAACCTTAACTTAATTAGTTGATTAATCTACTGATATGGATTAACTGGGGTGTAACTGTAGGAAGCAGGTCACTGGGGAAGTACCTTTGGGATTTACATTTTGTCTCTGGTTAGTAGGGCTCTCTCTGCTTCCTCATTGTCATGTCCTGAGCTGCCTTCCTCTGCTAAACTCTTCTGCCATGATATTCTGCCTCACCTTGCGCCCAGAGCTGTGGAGTTTGCCAACCATGAACTGAACCTCTAACACTATGAGCCAAAATAAACTTCTCCTTTAAATTGTTCATCGTGGATCTTTTTGTCATGGTGATGCAAAGCTGACTAAAACAGCCAGCTCATGGTTCAGGTTTTCATCTTTTTCCTGTTTGGAGAGTATTGAGTGTATCTGGTATAAACATGGGAAGAAGGGCTCACTGCTTGTTCTGGAGTTGGGGGAAGGAAAGGGGCTGTTCTTAAACAAAAGAACTTGTAAGAAATCTTAAAATGTGGCTCTAATCTCTGTGATCTGGATCCAGTATTTCAGTGTCCTGGAACCCTTGCAAAATCTTAAATAACTACCAAGAACACTTTACATGTAGGGACAAACTTTAGGAGAAGGAAATATTTTAAGAGGCATACTTAATATATTTATAAATAATTCGTCATCAAGTGAGGTTTGAGCTCATAAATTTCCCTCCACCAATAAAATGAAATGCTAAAATTGGAATAAAACTTTAAATGACTGTTTTGAGCATTCACCAAAGATTTTTAGGTCAAGTGCTAATAAGTTGTATATCTAAAATCAATAGAATGTGATATATTAGAGAATATTCACTCATGTTCATAAAATGAACAATTATAAGCCCATAATTGTGAGTGAAATGACTATTGTTATTCAATTTGATGAATAATGACAATGTAAAAAATTTCAGAGAATTAAAGAGCAGCTTACAGTTTTCCTCTGAAACGTTCAGCTAACCAGGTGGAAGTAAAATGATTACAGCAGGACCGAGATGCAGAAGTTCCTGGGGAGGAAGATCAAACCTCCAAGCCCAACACTGGCCTGCCCAGATTTAGAACCAAATAGAAGGGGCTTCAAGGAATGTGGTCAACTAGTTTGACTTTGAATTTCCAGGGCCATCTTTTTAAGATCAGAATTTATCTCTGACAGTGGAATGGCTTAATAGCAAAATAACATTCTCAAATTTTAGTAAATTTTGAATCAGATTTATAGTTTTTTAATTGAAATATAGAATATGATTTTTTTAAAAAAAATTAGAGTATTTACATCAATTTTTAAAAATAAATGGTTGCTCATCCTACTCAAGCAAAATAATCATTTGTAAAATTATGTCATTTGCAGGAAAAAGGATGAAACTTGAGAACATTGTGTTAAGTGAAAAAAAAAACTCATAAAGTCAAGGTTCATGTTTTCTCTTGCATGGGGGATAAAGAGGAAAAAGGAAGAGAAAGGTATGTGGCCGATTTCATGAAAATTCAAGGGAGATCAGAAAAGTAGAGGAAAGAAACCAGAGGGAGGAAGGAGGAGAGAAAAGTCCTGGAAATGATATTGGCCAAATTATATTGTTATATTTTGTGCACGTACAAATGTGCAATGACAACAAATCCCATTGTGTATAATTATAATGAACCAATAAAAATATTAAAAAGAATATGAAAACAGAAAAAAAACAGAACAGGAAAAAAATATCACTAGTTTGCATGTATAGTTGAAAATATTTTTTGAAAAATTTAGAACTTGGCAGTAGAATAAATCTGACAAAACTTTTATGTACATATATGAATACACCACAGTGAATCTTCACATCATGTACAACCACATGACTGGGATCCCAATTAGAATAAGATATACTCCATGTTTGTATAAATATGTCAAAATATACTCTACTGTCACATATATTAAAAAAACAAATATAAAAAAGATAATCTTGAAACTTGGAATTTTTTAGAAGTTTTTCAGAGATGATGAAACCATTTTTTATGTTATTTTGATTGTGTGTTCTGTGAAGCATATGTGATTGTTTTTTAAAATCCAGTTTCAATATCATTTTATCACTCTATCAATGTTTTATGTTTAAATTCTTCACATAAAACTTCTATGTAAAATCAGTGGCTGCCATTTTCAGCCGAAACTAAAGAAAATTAGATTTTTTAATATTGTTCTAATGCTTGTTCTAATTTTTTAATATTGTTCTAATGCTTGCTTTTAATAAAATTGTACTTCCTAAAGAAAGACAACATTTTCTGAGAGAAGATAAAAAAAGGTATCTGTGAAGTCTGATTGGCCACTCACTTATAGTTGGCATTCACTTATTCCTTGGCCTTTTTTTATAGAGAGAAAAATTACGTTGGATAAGTAAGCAGAATTTTTTAGTTGCTTTTCCAGAAAAAAACAGCAGCCCTGATAGTTCAGTATTATTCCTGGTTCTGATAAGGAACCTGAGACCTAGAGAGATTAAGTAACTCACAAGATGATCTAGCTAGTAAGGGACAGAGTCTGGTTTTTGATTCAGGCCTGACTAATTCCAAAGCCCATGCTGTGTTCACTGTACCTTATGGCCTGATGGTTTCACAGACTGTACATTCACAGCACATAGCACATATTTCCAGGGCAGAAGAAAATGTCTGTTTGAATTAATTATAGCACAGTTCAATTTAAAAGCTCCATTTTGAGTGTATCTGTAGGTATGAGGATGCTGGGGTGGTAGGAATGTTCTCACTTCATCATTACAAAATTACATTCCCTGTAACTTTATGACAACCCATTTTCTTCTGTAAAAGAGGAGAAAACAGATAATAATATATTGGCTATGGAGCCTTGTGCAGTAAACTCTCATTTAGGTTTGAGTTATGATAGCTAAAGTAGACTCATAGGCATTGTAGTACAATTACACGAGAATAACAACATAAAGACTCTTCTACCGCTGAGTATTCTAAGGTTGACAGAATTGAAGTATGTTAAAAGGAACATGATTTTACATTTTGAGATTCTGGAGATTTTCTTACTGGGGAATAGCTTCAAAAATCCTTTATTGTCAATTGAGTAAAAAATGAGGGCAAAGCAGAAAGGTATGATATAGCATTGTCTATATATTAAAGTGGAGAATCAGGGATGGAACTAGTTAAAATCAAGACACTCATATAGCCTCTCTACCCAAATATAATTATATATGATGACTGGGGGGCTGGAGGCAGGAAGTGCCTTTCTCAAAGCAATGCAACAAAGCACTTGAACTTGAGGCTCACATTCTTCTTGCTGATCTTTCCTGAAAGCCTAGCTCTAGGACCTCCCAGTTATCTTCTTTCTCTTAAGAGAATTCCCTTAAGGAGGGGCCATGTGCATGTCTGCTTCCATTAGTTGACAAAAATTGGCTCTAAAGAAATACACTGATGTAGAAGATGCCCAAGAAGTGTATAATTCTTTTGGTTAGATATTGACAAAAAGAAATAATTCCAAATTAGTCCATAATTTTATGATCTTGATTTTATGCAGAATATTTAAATTAATCATGTATTTTAAATAAACTCATGATTATTTCATATATATACATATACACACAAATATATATATATATATATATATATATATATATATATATATATATATATATATATATATGTTTGCATGTACAAATGGGACCAATAATTAGCACAGGACAAGGATTACCTCATTGGAAGAGTAGGAATTCCGGAATTCCTTTATTTGTCATCAAGTGTTTGATTTTTTAATCTCTCCATTTTGAAGATGTTTGTCTCGCTCAGTGAATCTTAGGTTGGGAACAATACGATGACAGGGTTTTTAATGAAGATATTAAAGCTACATACAAAGGAAAAGGAAGAGTGACAATCTAGAAGGGAGGATGTTACAATTATACAAGAACATAGATAACTTATAAATAAGTGAGAATTCCAAGAACTTAGAAAACTCAACAGGTCATAGTGATAGAATAAATGTAGGGGATGACATTATAAGTAAATGAAAAAAAATGTGATCCTGATTCTAGGACTGCTACTTAGGAATATTCTCAGTAGTGGCAATATTAAGACTGGCTTTGATATAATTTTCTTGATCACAGTTCAACTGGTGTCCACTGAATATAAGCATTACTGATGGCGACCAGAATGCCATGTAGTTGTGACAGGACACTGACTTCTGATCAATTCCTAAACACCCACTTAGGAGAATCAAGAATCCTAACACAGGAGAGCTCTGAGGATAAAAAAGATGAAAACCATGGATTTCCAAGTGCACCTAGTCCCCAGAAATCCTGTACTAGCATGCTCTGCCTGAGGATGATGACCTTTCTCCTGGTTCCATAGTTGTAAGTTGAGATTAGAGTATCTTCGGAGTTAATACAAAGATAAGGGTCCTCTTTCCTGGTAAGCTTTGACCCTCTAGCACATCTTCCTCATCCCAGTCCATTAATTTACCTGGTAGAAACGTCTATGGACTCATAGTAGCTCTTGATTTTCACTGCCACTTTAGGAAGAAACTGTGAAGCCTGAAAAATCACTGTAAATCACAATAGGCACACAAAAAACTCCCCTAAAAGCTTATATTAGTGAAATTCATCTTAGACTCTTGTTGTTTTGATCATGTACTTTGGAAAAAAAATGTCAAAATTCCAAATTCACAGCCCAACATGATGGCACATACCTGTAATCCAGCTATTCTGGAGGCTGAGGCAGGGGGATTATGAATTTGAGGTCAGCTCGGGCAACATAGCAATACCCCATCTCAAAAACAGAAAAATAAATGAGCTAACTGGTCAAATATTCTACTGATAGTATATACTGATCTTGGTGTGAAGAATGCTCAGGTATAAATTATGGGCTAAGGATTTAGGGAGTGACTTGATCATTATATCCTTCAGTCAATATGTTATACTAGCTTTTCAGAAACAAAATTTGCGAAAAATTAAAACTAGTTGCTTTGCAATTTTAATAGTATTGTCCACGTATAATAAAAACAAATGAAAGCATCACAAAAAGATATACTACTGAAAGTAAAACTATGTTCTCCCTTCAAGCACCCTCAATCCCAGTCCCCAAAAGTAACTATCAATAGTGAATGCTTTGCCTGAAAGTATCAAAACCCCTAATGATAGTGGCTATTATTAATTTACATGAAGTTTGGGTTGATGAACATCAGGAATTCACTTTCTAGTGTTTGCTTCACTATTGAGTGTTTTCATATTTACCCAGAAATGTTCTCTAAATTTAAGTGAACATATTATAAATACTATGTAATATAGTATATATGCCATATATCTTACTATTAAATAATTAATAAAAATTATAATACATGTATTCATTAATATTATACACATATTCATACATGATACTTGCTTAAGTATCTCACATTTTTTAGATAAGTGGGACACTGTATATGTAATACAGAACACATAGTAAGTGCTTTACTGAAGCTATTATTTTATTGTCTTTATGTGTAGTTTTTGAGACAGTATACACTTTTTTTAAAAAAAAAGAATGATGATAATTTTCTAGTAAATGCTAAATTTTACTTTGCTTTAAAAAAAATGTTAACACATCTATTTTGGGCCATGATACTCTTGAAGATATTAGCTACAGACTTCCCTTAAAAAGATAGGAGAATTAATGCATTCTGCAGCAAATTCCATTTAAACATAGTGAAATAATTTGGGGGATAACAGTTAGATGACTAAATATTTACTTTTTGATGACTATCAAGCCACAAATATTTTCTAATCATGTTAATATGCAGGCAGAAATAAGAAGGTTAGGTACTAAACATTTTTGGTTGTATTTGTACAAAATATCATATTAGCAAGTGAATTTTAAACTGTTGGAAGATTTCTGGAGGAAAAAATAACTTCAATGCTTTTTGCTTAACTTATGTTGCACAGAGAACAAAGTAGTTTAAGAAATTCTCATGGAAAAGAAGGCCAACGTAGACGTCTCAAGGGAAAGCAAAACACTTTTCTTCCAATATTTGACATAATTGGATGAAAGCCAGTAGAAGAGAAAGGAGGAGAAAGAGGGTAGTTACCTTCTGAAAGGATCCTGACCAAGAGCCTAGGAAGAAGCCGTGTAGTGAGCCCAACTTGCACGCAGGGATCTGACCTCTCACAGTCCTTAAGGACGTATGGGCTTAAGCCCAACTTGTAAACTAGCTTGCCTTTTTTGGTAAAAACTGTGTCTTTTAGTCTAATTTTCTCATTGTTTGTCATCATTTATCCAAAAATGTATTGCTAAGAATGAAAATATTATGATTATATCTGACAAGTTATTTAATCTCTCAGACTTCATGTTCTTCAATTTCTAAACAAGTTGGTAGAATTAAATGATGGTTAAAATCTCCTGCAGACCTAAAATGCCAAGTTAAAGACCAGAATTTCTACAAATGACTGGTTCGCAGATGCATCTGGGGGGAGATTTTAGCATCTCTAAAATTACAGGTTCTTGGATTCTACCTCCACACATTCTCACTCATTCATTCCTTCATTCAGCAAAAGATTATTGAGGACCTAGGGGTAAATGTTGGGTATACAATTGATGAATGAACCAGACATAATCTGGTTCTGCCTTATCCATTAAGAAGGACTAAGATTGAACCCAGTAACCTGTGTTTAGTTGTTTTGATACTGGGGATTGAACCCAAAGGGTCTTACCACTGAACTATATCCCCAACCTTTCATCTTCACTAGACTGCATGCTCAAGGATTTGAGATGATTCGTATGTGGTGCACCACAGCGAAAGATTGAGATCCACTGTATTGTATTTACACCAAGCAAAGCAGAATCCATGAGGAGGCTGCCAGCCTAATGCTGGGAACACAGAGAGTCAACGTGCACTGTCTATTCTTCTTGTTTGGAAACCAACAACACATCTTTAATAGACACACACATATCTCTACTTTTTAAAAAAAGTGTAATTCATAGACAGTGCCTAAGTTTTAAATTTAAGGTTTAAGTTACAATTCCAAAACAAAATTTATCTGTATTTAATGGATATCCTTTAGTGATCCACAAAAATGGCCTTAAATTTATTTATTTATTTATTGGTGTCAGGTATTGAACTCAGGGACACTCAACCACTGAGTCACATCCACATCCCTATGTTTTATTTAAGAGACAGGGTCTCATTGAGTTACTTAGTGCCTCACCATTGCTGAGACTGGCTTTGAACTCGTGATCCTCCTGCCTCAGCTTCCGAGCTGGATTACAGGCATGCGCTGGCCTTGAGTTGTCACTGTATTTGCTGGAATACTGGTGAGAGCCACTCTGCTCAGTTGGGAGAGATCACTTATGCAAATAAATGAGATCTTTAAGTTCTATAATTTAATTTGCTTACTTAATTTTAAAACTTTTCCTACTTCAACGTACAAGAGTTTAAATCATGCTGAAATATTTGACTTTATAACTTTTGAATGATGAGATTTACAAATAGACATTTTATGCTTGCTGGGCTATACAATTATTTCCCTTTAAATAATACTAGATCTAAAATTTACCAAAATGAAATAAATGAAAAATCTTTCTCATTATAATTATAGACTCAATTGGAAAGGCAATCTGACCTAAGTCCAGGAAGTATAACTGTAGGAGACTGTACATGGACAAAGGAGGAAACTGTAGTCCCCAAAGACTGGAACCACAGAGGGAAGGCCCCTAGAACAGATACATTTAAAGTGTACGGAGTGGCCACATGCCTTTACTGAAGCAGGGGCAGGGAGCAAACACTTACCTCTCTCCTTCTTTCTGCCTTCTAATTTCTGCTGATGCTTCCCCAGTGTGAGCTTGCTCAGGGAACCAGCAGGGCAGAAAGTGGATAGGGGATGTGTGGACAATTTAAGGAAAACCCATGGCTCTCTAGATCAGCAGACTCTCTGAAAAGGCAATTTATTGTGAATGTTTATACTCCATTCTTTACAAACAGACTACTTACTTCGTGACCCCGTTACTTTTTGTATCTAACCCCAGTGTTTGGTTGCAAATAACGTTTTACTCACTGTACTTTTATAATTTCAGCTGCATGCATGGTTTCATGTTGCCTCTTCTCCATATTAAATCCATAAGAAGCAAAGAAGCAAGTCTAATACCACAAAAACGTACTCTCCTCATTTACTATAAATGTGAACATTATATTTAATGTTTAAATATAGTATAAATATAGTATTAATATAGATTAATATAGTTTAAATATAGTATTAACTTTGGTGATTAATGTAATAGAATTAATAAGCAATTCAACTTTTATACATATTCTCTCTTATTATGAGGAGTTAGCTATGCAGTTACAGGACTTCTATCATTAGTATGGGGGTGGATCCGAATCAACACACTCACACAAAACTTGTCTTTTAAAATATTATTGTAATTTGAAAATTCCACAATGTTTTTTATAAATTCAGCAAGAAAAAAATAGTCATCGTCGTCAATGCTGCCAAAAACCTGGATGAATAATTGGTGTTGGGATGCTGTTAGATAAAGAGGACAGCAGCTCAAATGTCATTGCCTATAGGGGAACTGCCAGGATTAGGCTAGCTGCCATTCAAGTGATTTTATAAAAAAAAATATTCAGAAGGGTAGTTCTCCACTTCAAGAAGCACAAATGTCATTGCCAGGACCATGCTTTTCAAGAGCAGTGATATAAAATGATCAATGGCAATTTGATCCAGAATGATAGAGCATCATATAAATGATTGGTGCATTGAGAAAGAAGCATGCCTTTCCCAAGAAAACACTTGAAAAATACCATAGAATTCTGGTATCAAAAAGTAATATACTGGGCTGGGGATGTGGTTCAAGCGGTAGCGCGCTCGCCTGGCATGCGTGTGGCCCGGTTCGATCCTCAGCACCACATACAAAGATGTTGTGTCCGCCGATAACTAAAAAATAAATATTTAAAAAAAATTTAAAAAGTAATATACTAGCTACTAGTTTTCAAGAGAGATGTGGTAATTCATTGGTTTTCTAATAGAAAATATTAATTTTTCAATTATCATTTATTTCTCTTGTGGGTAAAATTCACCAAAATGTTAAGGTAGGGGATGGAGAACAAGAATGCCCATTTAATTCTATTCTGCTTGAAAGTTACAAAGTAAGGTACATGTTGGCTATTCATGTGATTGAAAGTATTTTAGAGTGACCAGCATAAACTTTATTTCATAATGATTTCAACATTCACTGTGTATCTAAAGTTTGGGTAATCTGAAGATTAAACAGAGATTGTTGATTAGAATTGAGTACAAAATGTACTCTCTCCCTTAGTTTACTCCTTTGTCTTTTTTATCCCTGGTGCATAATAAAATCTCCAACAGATGTAGGTCTGGATATTACCTTATTTACCTGTTTTAATTTGCATCAGCTTAACTATTCCAGCTACAAGTAGCAAGATCTCTGGATACACCAGTTTCTAGCTCTCATGAGGTAGTTTATATCTGTTTTGTTGTGAGATGGCCAAATCTTGATTCTAAGTTTGCTGCAAATAAACAGGATTTTCTTTATTTCTTTTCCTTTCTATTTAATATGTGTGTGTGTATGCTCACGCACATGCGTGTGTGTGTGTGTATGTGTGTGTGTGTGTGTGTGTGTGATGAGGTATTGCTATATCACCTCGACTGGCTTTGAACTCCTAGGATAAAGTGATCCTACTGCCTCAGACGTGTGAGTAGCCAGGACCATGTATGTGTGCCACAACATCTGGCATGATTTTCTCATTTCTTAAAATAATACTTTGATTTATCACGTTCCTTCTTAAAGAACTAAATGGCTTCTGGATGCAGATAAGACTGTCATGTGCTATGTGTTTAGAAATTCATTTGTGATTTGGTCCTTTTACCCACCTACCTGGATTGTTCTCACTCCTACTCTCCCACCCCCAAAATAGCCAAGTAAGGATCTGTTCAGGGTCTAAACAGAAACCACTTGAATACAAGACCTTTTCTATCTTTCCAAAAGTCTCAGATTATTCCTGAGACAAAGCAAAATATGTAGGACAAAGAGGGGGACAAAGGTTATCTTTGAGGAAAGCCATGGGCAAGAGAAAAATTTCCCCCAGACTCACAAAAGTCAGTGAGATACTTAAGGACCAGAATTCCATATTCCATTCCACAGAAGGGATCTGATTTCAGTGGGAAGAGCTGTGTGATGTACCCATTGGCAATGTACCTCAGACATTGAGGTTGATTTAAAAATAGGCATTGGGCTGGGGTTGTGGCTCAGAAGTAGAGCGCTTGCCTAGCATGTGTGAGCACTGGGTTCGATCCTCAGCACCAAATAAAAATAAAATAAAGGTATTGTGTTCACTTATAACTAAAAAATATTATTTTAAAAAAAATGACATTATTGCCCAATTAAATGTCATAGACAGCTCTGACAATTTACGAATCTCTGTTCAGGAGGCTCTGTGGTAAATAATCTTATCAAACTCAGTTTCAAACCTGTATTTTGCTATTACTATCTATATTATTTATAAGTCATGTACACACAATAAGCCTTAGTTTATGCATCTGTAAAATAAAAAAAAATTAGTACCCATCAGGCAAGTTGTGAAAATAGGAGATTATGAACAATATGTGGTAGTCTTTATTAAAAAAACACTTAGAATAAATGAAATTATAAAAAAATCTTCATTTAAAAATATTATATTCCTTGAGCTAATAGTATTTACCAACTTTTTCATTCATTAAATTTCTCTATTTACATTCCACCATGTCTTTTTAATGCCAATATATCTCTTTAAGAGAGCTTCATTTCACTGTGTATTTTCTTTTATTGTGTTCCTAAAATTATTTGAAAAGTACTCATGTTGATATTTAGACTCCACAAGACTTCACAAACTATAGCAATGTGAGTAGAAATTCTATACTGTAAATGTCTGTATGTTTAAAAATCTCTAAAAGAAAAAAAAAAACTTGTAAGTATCTTGCTATCGAGTGTTCATGAAGAATAAACACTGCCAGACTCACATGTTCTAGGATAGTAATCTCTGGTAGAGCAAGAAAAAGAGATAGTTCTAATTTATATTTGCTCTAGGAAGGTTAGGTGATTCAGTTGTATGAGGCAATAAATTTAGAAAATGTGTATAGACAACATAACTATTAGGTAAGAACAAAAATTGCTAGAGGGTCAAAAATAATACAAGGCATTTTTCAAAGTCATTTAGCAGCTTAGATTTTGTTTTGAAGTTTTTATCATCAGCCTAGATACAGAAATAAAAGTCAGCCCAGACAAGGGTTTAGAAAAATACAAAGTAGAAAAGTGATTCAAGAATTGGAAAATCTGAATCTATCAATAACCATCAAGGAAATTTAATAAGTGGCTTACAATTTAACTCTTATTCTCCCATCCCCAAGCTTACTAGACGTTTTTACAGGCAAGTGAATCAAGTACTCAAGAAGAATGATCTCACTGCACACTGTGGTGCAGTAATCATAGCAATGTGGGAGGCTGAGGCAGTACAATCACAAGTTCAAAGCCAGACTCAGCAAATGACCGAGGCCCTGTCCCAAAATAAAAAAAAAATTAAAAAGGGTTGGGGATGTAGCTTAGTGGTTAAGAACCCCTGAGTTCAATCCCCAATATGTTAATAAAAAAAAAAAACGAAGGAAGATCCCTATTTTAGAAAAAAATATGTCTCAGATTTAATGGTGCTAGAATAATCTTAATCTTGATGACCTCAAACATATTGGGATAACATCAGAAAGTCTCATCACACTCATGAATAAAGACAAAATTTAAAATAAAATATCAGTAACTGAGCAAAAGCTTATCTTGAGCAATTTAAGTGCCTCCCAGGAATATAAAGACAGTTAACCTTAAAAAATGATTAATGCTTAATCTCATGAAATTACTAAAAAGAGAAAAGCCAGATGAGAATTTCAATGGGTACAGAAAAAAAAAAAAACACTCTTAAAATTGGCAATCTATTCATGGTAAAATTGAAAGGAACTATTTTGTTCATACATACAATGTTTAGGAATAAGAAGGCTGAATATTGTTGAGGTGTCATTTCTTCCTAGTTAATCTCTAAATTCAGGGTTGGTCCAATAAAAATCCCTACAGGCTTTTTTATGGAACATGACAAGCAGATATTAATTTTAGATGGAAGAGCAAAAGGATAAGAATAGTCTATTCTCTATTTTGAGAAAGAAGACTAAGGCAGGGCTTCTCTCTGCCAGTTATTAAAACTTACAGGGTGGTAGGTAATTATGAGAGTAATTGTCATTAATTATTGTGTTCAGATCACTTATGAATTTGGTAACACATCCAGGATTCCTAGTGAATGAGAAGGTGGATATTGTGCTAGCAATGAAAGGGAGCCTAAAAATATTGAAAGATTTAGAAAATAAGACTCAAAGGTCAAATTAGGATTATCCAGTTTAATGATAATTCTAACACTAATTGGCAAACCATAAAGAAAAAGCTCCAATTTAAAGCAAGGAAAGTTAGTCAAAGGTGTCCCTTTCCACCAATTTAAGTACCTGAGATATCTTTTAAATATAGCATGAGAAATTTGGCTGAAATACAATTTCCTTGAGATGAGAAAAGAAAAATATACTAATGGTGTATTAAGAGAGAGACAAAGAGGGTAAAGTCTTTCATTTGGGGTGTCTTTAAAAATGAGATTAACTCCAATCTGTCAAGAAATTTGGCAGTTAAATGTAACAAAGTTTTTCAAATTAATAATTTGGATACATAAACTATTTCCAATGGCATGGCTCTAGAAATAATCTGAAGACACTTTCTTAAGGCAAGACCAAGAAGAGAATGGAGCTATATGGTATTTCGTAAGAATTGTTCCCTCTTTGCCTGTCATCTCCTTTCATTCCCCCAAATATACACAGATGCTTTCCCAAAGGAACTGGCGACTCTGAATTCACAACAAGCACACCTCCAGGTAATTAAAGGATTATTGGAAGAGTGTTCATGTCATTGCTCTGCATTGTGGCAGTACTGAACTCCAAATACAACGGGGGAGGACTAGTTGGTGTACACCCAGGAATGGGTATTGTATATTTTTAGTTTCATGAAACTCAAAGTTAATTGTAGGATGATTTATGAAAGATCTATTATGAATAATAGACAGATTTGAATAAAAAAATGGGATGCCCTTTTACACATTTTCAGTGAAGTAAACTTGATTATGCACAAAATCTCTTTGTTACTAGTGTGTAGAGTAAATTATTAGTTAATGTATATGTAACATACTCTTAACTATCTGGTACATTTTACCCCTAGTTTGGCTTTTCTTGCATAAACAAGAAGTTCTAGCTTATTATTTATTCCTGATTTCTGAGAAAGTTTTAAGAAATAAATTTGTTTTTCCCAACAAAATATGTGCAATATTCCAAAATTACATTGAGTTATCGATTAGTCTTAGATAGTTAAGTTAGCTATTCAAGGCAAAGGAGAAAACATCCATCTGAAAAAATAGTTTGTAGGACCTCAAGGCTTTCCATATAGTCCTGTGAATGATATGCAGGCCCATGTTTAGCCCAGTTATCTGACATAAGAGCAAATTTCTTTTATCTCACTCACAATCCTCTCAGACAAAGCAAAGGTACCCCCCATAGAGTGTGCACTGCGAGTTTATTTCCTTGATGGTCTTTCAGTATCTCTACATAAAACATACTGATTAAGCACCTAGTTTGAACTATATTACATGCAGGGACAGGTTTACAATGGTAAATAACTAACAAACTAGCATTTGTTGAGAAACTTCTCTCTTCACTTCAACTTAAGCTCATTCCCTTTTGCATTTTCATCCATAAACAGGGAACAGAGTTGATCGGTGTCTTCTTCATACCAGTCAGCTTCTTTTCCTGAATTCTTATCTTTATCTCACAGCTTGTATTCTCTGTCTTTGCTGTCCTGTGCCAAGGCCTGAAAATTCTCAAGGCCCCAAACTGGGGCAGTTGTAAGCTCACTACTTGTTTCACATCCCTCAGGGATCAAAGTCCTTGCTACCAAAACCTAACATCTTGAAGACCTTTGTTTTGTAATTTATTCCCTTTTGTTTTTTCTGATTGTTTCAGATGGAAGATTAATTCTTTGTTACTCTTCTTGGCTAGAAAAAGAAACTTAAACTCATTTGTTTTTTGATACATTTGGATCATGTCTGCAAAACAGCAACTAATCAGTTGACATAAGATAGTAACTATCACTCCTTAGTCTTCTTTAGTATTGGATTTGATAAATATATTTTAAGAACATAAAATAAAATAAAATCAATAAAACCAAACCAAATACAATTGTATATATGTACTGTAATAATACTTAAATATATATGAGGCCATTCCCATGTATATTTTGACCTCTCTCATGGAAAGTGTTGAAATCTATTGCTTATTCTATGTTTATTGAGTTCTTACTATGTACCTGGCACTAAATTAAGTACTAAAAGTATAATGCTGGATAAAAAAGACAACTTAAAGCTTAAATTCTAGAGAGGAAGTCATCACAAACATATACATAAATACTGTGGAGACAGAGAAGCTTGGAGAGGCCACTTTGGTGGGACAGAAAGGCTTCTGGTAGATGACAGTGACTAACACAATATCTGACTCATGCTACGAAGCTTTTCAGGACTTTTTAGATGAATCATTCAGTAAACATATTCTTCTGATTGCTGTTGAATTTGTTTCTTTACTTAACTATATGCTTACTGTCATGCTCACAAGTAGGCCTAAAAGCAAGTAGATAATAAAAAAATGAACAATAGTTTTTGTTTTGTTTTTTTATAGGGCTATGAAAAAGAAGTTTTAAACAAGAAAATAATGATGTTTTTTTATTGTAGGTATTGGAAAAAGACGTTAATATTTTTCCAATCCTCTAAATGCAGAACATTGAATTCTGTTACAATTTTGCTGTACTTTAGATCTGAAATGTTCCTCAAAGTTCCAGGTGAATGTTTCTTTGGTGGTATTGCGAGGTGGTGGAAACTTGTGGTAGGACCTGCTGGGAGATCTGTGGGTCACTGTGGGTGTGCTCTGGAGTTTCAGGACCCTGTTTCTTCTCTCTTTGGGATCCTGGTCCTGAGGCAGAGGTTTGGCTATGCCAGGTGTCTTACCATAATGTGTTGCCACTGGCCTAAAGCAATAGGCTCTGTCACTCACAGACTGCTACCTAAAAGTCTGAGCCCAAACAAATGTTTTTAAGTTGATTATTTCAGACATTTTTTATAGTAATGGGAAGCTAATACAAATGTTTGGCTTCTTTTAGGTTAGTGATAGTGAATGTTATTTTGAGAATCTAGTTAAAACTATAGCCCTCTTCAGAAAAATGCATGTGTATTTGAAAAACTGGGTACAATTTTCAGGAGGGCTCATACATTTGTATTTCATTCAAAAGCCCTTTACGTGATTATCAAACAGTCAACGTTTATCAAAATTTAATATAATATTTTAATTTTATATAATGTAATATATAACTAATATACTTAATTTAATCTAATATAAAGCTACAATAATTTACTGTGTTTCTGTTATAAGAACTAAGTAAAAATAAAGAACCCTCTAAGAATATATTTATTACAATGTAAAGGTATCAATCAATTGGAAAAAGTTGGATTTTTATGATGGCAGTATGAAAAGAGACTAAGAACATTAAAGGAAATACTCGTTTTCTACTTTACCACCCAAAGAAATTCTTGTTGGTTTAAAGATTTAAATGGAAAAATTAAAACTATTAAATAATTAGAATATAAAAAAGATATTTTTAAAAAACAGTATGTAGGAAAAATATTTCCAAGCAGAAACTACAAGGAAAATAATGATATATACAATCACATATATATTTTAAAATTTAATGGCAGCAAAAATATATGCATATACTTTAAAAATACAATTAATAAAGAATCTTTAGTCCATAAGAAACCTGTACTAATTTATGTAAAAGATGAAAGTACCAGA
Source organism: Marmota flaviventris (assembly GCF_047511675.1). NCBI lineage: Eukaryota > Metazoa > Chordata > Mammalia > Rodentia > Sciuridae > Marmota > Marmota flaviventris. The sequence goes on from NC_092504.1 coordinate 91,477,108, forward strand.
TAAAAAGTAAGCAAAGAACATACATAAACATGTTGCTTGGACTTAAAGTTTGAGAAATTTGTTGATTAAACAAATAAATAGATGATTGAGTAGACAATTCAGAATATAAATGGTTAATAAAAATGTGAAAAGTTATGTAATAATATAAATAATTTAAAAAGTGAATATCAAAGTAGCATTTTATGCTAAAATAATTTCCCAAGATTAAAAAAAAAATCTGATGATGTCTGTATTAAGGAGAAATAAAAACTCACTCACAGTAGTACTATAGAGGAATATAAACTTGTACATTCATGAAAGAATATTTGGTATTTTTAAAAAAATTTTTTATTCTAATTTGTTATATATGAGAGCAGAATGCATTACAACTCATATTACATATATAGAGCACAAGTTTTCATATCTCTGGTTGAATACAAAGTATATTCACACCTTTAGTGTCTTCATACAGGTATTTAAGGTAATGATGTCCATCTCATTCCACCATCATTCTTATACCCCTTGTCCCCTCCTTTCCTCTCCCTCCCCTTTGCCCTATCTAAAGTTCTTCTAATCTTCCCATGCTCTGTCTCCCAACCCCACTATGATTCAGCCTCCTTATATCAGAAAAAAACTTTTGGCATTTGTTGTTTTGGGATTGACTAATTTCACTTAGCATTATCTTCTCCAACTTCATCAATTTACCTGCAAATGCCATGATTTTATTCTCTTTTATTGCTAAGTAATATTCCATTGGGTATGTATTCCATATTTTCTTTATCCATTCATCTACTGAAGGGCATTTAGTTTGGTTCCACAGTTTACCTATTGTGAATTGAGCCACATTGATGTGGCTGTATCCCTGTAGTATGTTGTTTTTAAGCCCTTTGGGTATAGATCAAGGAGAGGCATAGCTAGGTCAAATGGTGGTTCCATTCCCAGTTTTGCAAAGAATCATCATACTGCTTTCCATAATGGTTGCACCATTTTGCAGTCCCACCAGCAATGTATGAGTGTGCCTTTTTCCCCACATCTTCGCCAACACTTATTGTAGTTTGTATTCTTAATAGCTGCCATTCTGACTGGAGTGAGATGAAATTCTAGAATAGTTTTGATTTGCATTTCTCTGATTGTTAGAGATGTTGAACATTTTTTTTTCATATATTTATTTATTGATTGAGTTACTTATTTATTTTGGTGTTTAGCTTTTTGAGTTCTTTATATATCCTAGAGATTAGTGCTCTATCAGATGTGCAAATGGTAAAAATTTGCTCCCATTTTCATTCATCTCTATTAATCTCACTGATTGTTTCTTTTGCTGAGACGAAGCTTTTTAGTTTGAATCCATCCCACTTATTAATTCTTGATTTTAATTTTTGAGCTATAGGAGTCTTATGAAGGAAGTAGGGGTCTAGTCTGATATGATGGAGATTTGAGCCTACTTTTTCTTGTATTATATGCAGGGTTTCTAATTTAATTCCTAGGTCATGGGTCCACTTTGAGTTGAGTTTTGTGCATGGTGAGAGATAGGGGTTTAATTTTATTTTATTGCACATGGATTTCCAGTTTTCCCAGCACCATTTGTTCAAGATGCTATCTTTTCTCCAAAGTATGCTTTTAGCGCCTTTATCTAATACAAGATAATTGTAGTTTTGTGGGTTCGTCTCTGTGTCCTCTATTCTGTACTATTGGTCTACCAGTCTGTTTTGGTGCCAATACCATGCTGTTTTTGTTACTGTTGCTCTGTAGTATAGTTTAAGGTCTGGTACAGTGATGCCACCTGCTTCACTCTTCTTGCTAAGGATTGCTTTACCTATTCTGGGTCTTTTATTTTTCCTGATGAATTTCATGACTGCTTTTTCTTTTTCTATGAGAAATGTCAAAGGGATTTTTATTGGAATTGCATTCAATCTGCATAATGCTTTTGGTAGTATGGTCATTTTGACAATATTAATTCTGCCAATCGAAGAACAAGGGAGAACTTTCCATCTTCAAAAAGTCTTCTTTAATTTCTTTCTTTAGTGTTCTGTAGTTTTTGTTGTGAAAGTCTTTCACCTCTTTTGTTAGGTTGATTCCCAAGTATTTTATTTTAATTTTTTGAGGCTATTGTAAATGGGGTAGTTTTCCTCATTTCCCTTTCAGAGGATTTGTCACTGATACACAGAAATGCCTTTGATTTATGGGTTTTGATTTTGTATCCTGCTACTTTGCTGAATTCGTTTACTAGTTATGGAAGTTTTCTGCTGTAGCTTTTTGGATCTTCTAGGTATAGAATCATATTGTTGGCAAATAGTGCTAATTTGAGTTCTTCTTTTCCTATCAGTATCCCTTTAATTTCTTTCGTTTTAATTGCTTTGGCCAGTGTTTTGAGAACTATGTTAAATAGAAGTGGTGAAAGAGAGCGTCCTTGCCTTGTTCCAGTTTTCAGAGGAAATGCTTTCAATTTTTCTCAATTTAGAATGATGGTGGCCTGGAGTTTAGCATAGATAGTTTTTGCAATGTTCAGATATGTTCCTGTTATTCCTAGTTTTTTTAGTGTTTTGAACATGAAGGGGTGCTCTATTTTGTCAAATGCATTTTCTGTGTCTATTGAGATGATCATATGGTTCTTTAAGTCTATTGGTGTGATGAATTACATTTATTCATGTCCATATGTTGAACCAACCTTGCATTCCTAGAACGAATCCCACTTAATCATGGTGCACTATCTTTTTGATATGTTTTTGTATTTGATTTGCCAGAATTTTATTGAGAATTTTTGTATCTATGTTCATTAGAGATATTGGTCTGAAGTTTTCTTTCTTTGATGTGTCTTTGCCTGGTTTTGGAATCAGGGTGATATTGGCCTCATAGAATGAGTTTAGAAGTGCTCTCTCTTTTTCTATTTACTGAACTAGATTGAAGAGTACTAGTATTAGTTCTGTTTTAAAGGCCTTGCTGAACTCGGCTGTGTATCCATCTGGTCCTGAGCTTTCTTGGTTGGTAGGCTTCTGACGGCATTTCTATTTCATCACTTGAAATTTATCTGTTTAAATTGTGCATATCATCTTGATTCAATTTGGGCAAATCATATGACTCTAGAAATTTGTCAATGTCTTCAATATTTTCTATTTTATTGAAGTACAGGTTTTCAAAATAATTTCTAATTATCTTCTGTATTTCTGTAGTGTTTGTTGTGATATTCTCTTTTTCACCACATGTGTAGTAATTTGAGTTTTCTCTCTTCTTCATTAGCATGGCTAAGGGTTTGTCAATTTTATTTTTCTAAAGAACCAACTTTTTGTTCTGTCAATTTTTCAATTGTTTCTTTTGTTTCATTGATTTCTGCTCTGATTTTAATTATTTCCTGTCTTCTGCTTTTGGTGTTGATTTGTTTTTCTTTTTCTAGGGCTTTGAGATGTAATGTTAAGTCATTTAATTGTTGACTTTTTCTTCTTTTAAGGAATAAACTCCATGCAATAAACTTTCCTCTTAGAACTGCCTTCATAGTGTCCCAGAGATTTCAATATGTTGTATCTTTGTTTTCATTCACCTCTAAGAATTTTTTAATCTCCTTCTTGATGTCTTCTGTAACCCATTGTTCATTTAGTAGCATATTATTTACTCTCCAGATGTTGGAACAGCTTTTATTTTTATTTTATAATTGATTTCTTATTTCATTCCATTATGATCTGATAGAATGCAGGGTAGTATCTCTACTTTTTTATATTTGCTAAGAGTTGCTTTGTGGCATTATGTATGGTCTATTTTAGAGAAGATTCATATGCTACTGAGAACAAAGTGTATTCATTCATTGAGGGATGAAATATTCTATGTATGTCAGTTAAGTCTAAGTTATTGATTGTATTATTGAATTCTATAGTTTTTTTTTATCTCTTGTGATTTTGTATATCTGTTGTCCTGTAAGTTTTTGTTTGGACAAGCTTATCAGTGGTGAAAGAGGTATGTTAAAGTCACCCAGAATTATTGTGGTGTGATCTATTTGAGTCTTGAACTTGAGAAGAGTTTGTTTGATGAATGTAGGTGCTCCATTGTTTGGGGCATATGAATTTATCATTGTTATGTCTTGTTGATGAATGGTTCCCTTAAGCAGTATGAAATATTCTTCTTTATCCCTCTTGATTAACTTTGGCTTGAAGTCTACTTTATTTGATATGGGGATGGAAACCCCTGCTTGCTTTCACAGTCCATGTGAGTGGTATGATTTTTCCTAACCTTTCACCTTCAATCTGTTATGTCTTTTCCAATGAGTTTCTTGGAGGTGGCATATTGTTGGGAATATTTTTGTTGTTTAATCCAATCTGCCAGTCTATGTCTTTTGATTGGTGAGTTAAGGCCATTAACATTCAGGTTTATTATTGAGACATGATTTGTATTCCCAGTCATTTTTGTTTATTTTTGGAACTTGACTTGGTTTCTCCTTTGATTAGTTTTTACTTTAGTGTAATACCTCCCTCTGATTTTTATTGATGCTTTTCAATTCCTCTTCATGGAATATTTTGCTGAAGGTGTTCTGTAGTGCGGGTTTTTGAGTAGTAAATTCTTTTAACTTTTATCATGGAATGTTTTTATTTCATCATCAGATCTAAAGCTTAATTTTGCTGGATATAAGATTCTTGGTTGGCATTCATTTTCTATCAGAGCTTGATATATATTGTTTTAGGATCTTCTAACTTTCAGGATCTGGGTTTAAAAATCTGCCGTTATCCTGATTGGTTTTCCCCTATCTGTGATCTGATTCCTTTATTTCTTGGCTTTTAATATTCTCTCCTTATTCTGTATGTTAGGCATTTCCATTATAATGTGCCTTGGTGTGGATCTGTTGTGATTTTATACATTTGTTTTCCTGTAAGCCTCTTGAATTTGGTTTTCCAATTCATTCTTCATGTTTGGAAAATTTTCTGATATTATTTCATTGAACAATTTTCTCATTCCTTTGGATTGGAAGTCTATTCTTTCCTCTATCCCAATAATTCTTAAATTTGATCTTTTTATGATATCCCATATTTCTTGAATGTTCTGCTCATGGTTTCTTATCATTTTCACTGTATGCTCTACATTGTTTTAAAGATTTTATATTTTGTCTTCATTGTCTGAGGTCCTGTCTTCCAAGTGGTCTGTTGGTGATGCTTTCAATTTAACTTTTAATTTGGTTTATTGTTTCATTTCAAGGATTTCTGTTTTGTTTTTTAGAATCTCTATCTCCCTACTAATCTTTTGCTTCCTGTATTTATTTAGCTCTTTGTCAAAATGATCTCTTGCTGCCTGTATTTACTCTCTTACATCATCCTTTAATTCATAGAACATTTTAATTATGTACATTCTGAACTCCTTCTCTGTCATTTCTTCTGCTGTGCTGGCCATGGATTCTAATAATGTATATCTTGATTTGTTTGGGGTACTTTCTTCCCTTGTCTTTTCATATTGCATGTGTGTCTTCTCTTCTAACACTGTGGATCCTAGTCGTTACCGTTTTTACCCTATAGGCTTATAGTGCCCCTGTAGGGATCTAATACCTCTCCTTTGAAGTAAAGGACAATGTTATCATATACCAATTTAAACAAAGTACACCTTAAAACCAAATGTTTGCTAATAAGACGTTTACAGTTTGGTCACAATGTACAGAAATGGTGAACTCAATAATTATTTACAATATACTCAGTAGATTTGTAAAAGGGTTTACAGTTTCTGGTGGTGGACAAAGAACTGAGGATGAGGAGTAGGATGATATGCTGAGGAGGTAGGAGGTGAGGATATAGAGTTGTTATATCTTAGGAAGTGTGAAGGAGAAATCTAAAGAGGAAAATTAGTAGTAGGAGAAGGGAGAGGAAGTAATTTTGGGTAGACAAGTAAGTTGGAAGACAGTAGAAAACATAAAACAAATACACGTATATATTAAAAAAAATTAAAAAATGTTAAAATAGTAGAAATTGGTGGGAAAAAGAAAAAATAATAAAATGAAATAAAAAGAATATACAACACAACTGTAATATGCTATTCAAAAGTCCCAGTCCTCAAAATCCTAATTCATGCAAAGTACTTGGTTTCACATATGTTGGGGATTGTGAGGGCAGGAGAATAGAGGGGAAGAGGAAAAAAAATCTTAAAGGAAGAAACAAGGTTGGTTGGAGTTCAGTATCTTTCCTGCTTTCCTTCTCATCCAATAGGTGGGGTTCTCTGTTGTTAGCTGATATCTCTGTGCTTAGAATGGTGAAGGCAACCAGGACTAGCAGCTGCTGGGGAGAGGGGGAAGTTAGAAACTGGGTAACTGGCCAGTCGGACTTCCAAACTGGGAGTTGCCCCCAATAAAGATGGTGAAGAAGGTGACCCCAAGATGGAGGCTCCTGCTTTCAGCGGTGGGGTGTTGTGTCAGGTGGGGGAAACTGAGTGATGGTGTTGGAGGATGAGTTCAGAGATGAGCTCTGTGGCATGCATTGTGTTGCTGTCTGCTGACTTCAGAGCCTGTGTGAAGTTCCCTGGTGCAGGCAGGCTAGTGTGCATAGGGGACTATCTCTGCTGCTGCAGAGTCCCAAGATGGCAGTGACTAGGGAAGCCCCACATTGTTATATGGGGGTTCACACAGGAGTGGCAGCCAGAATTCCTGCATGTGAGAAGCTGCTAGGTGTCCTGTGTGGGAGCAGCATCCGTGATTTCTGCTCTGGTGGGTGGCCGAGAGTTCTGCGTGGGTGTTGATGGTTCTTCTTGGTATCTGGTAGTCCTTCCAGGGTGAGTATTTGAGAGACCTACTCTGACGCTAGGGCCTGGAACCCTGGATAGGCATGTTTGCCATGATTCCTGTGTGGGAGCAGGAATATGCTTGCAGAGAAGCAATATTCTCACTTCTATGTCCCAGGTCACAGAGCGACATAGAATGTTGCCTCCCTCTGTCCCACCATCTTGGATCTCCCTAGATTAAGTATCTTAATGTCAGGCAGAATATAAATTTCAAACTCCATTTAATGTTTCTCCAATATTTTATAATAATAAATTACTTTTTAAAAAAAAATTCTCTTCCAAAGGTAGCTGTGAAAGTCCACAGAGCAGTAACAGGAAATGCTGGTGGCACCTGCTCTCCTTCTCTTTGATGGATTCAGTAGAATCCTTTATCCCAAATCAGTGTCATTCAGGATCTCTGTCTCTAAACCGGAATATGGTCTGTTTTTACTTCCTTCTTTCTCACTGCCTTGTTTCCCTTCAACTATACTGCCGATGGCACAATATATTATTGTATAAAGCTATAAACCATTAAACTCAGGAGGGGCTCTGTAATGGGTTTTAGCCAACAAAGTGAAGAAAGTGATTTGTATCACATCTGAACTGAATTTTTTTATAGTGTTTTTTTTTTATTGGTTGTTCAAAACATTACAAAGCTCTTGACATATCATATTTCATGCATTAGATTCAAGTTGGTTATGAACTCCCAATTTTACCCCAAATACAGATTGCAGAATCACATCGGTTGCACATCCACATTTTTACATAATGCCCTATTAGTAACTGTTGTATTCTGCTACCTTTCCTATCCTCAACTATCCCCCCCTCCCCTCCCCTCCCATCTTCTCTCTCTACCCCATCTACTGTAATTCATTTCTCTCCTTGTTTATTTTCCCATTCCCCTCACAACCTCTTATATGTAATTTTGTATAACAATGAGGGTCTCCCTCCATTACCATGCAATTTCCCTTTTCTCTCCCTTTCCCTCCCACCTCATGTCTCTGTTTAATGTTAATCTTTTCTTCCTGCTCTTCCTCCCTGCTCTGTTCTTAGTTGCTCTCATTATATCAAAGAAGACATTTGGTATTTGTTTTTTAGGGATTGGCTAGCTTCACTAAGCATAATCTGCTCTAGTGCCATCCATTTCCCTGCAAATTCCATGATTTTGTCATTTTTTAGTGCTGCGTAATGCTCCATGGTGTATAAATGCCACATTTTTTTATCCATTCATCCATTGAAGGGCATCTGGGTTGGTTCCACAGTCTAGTAATTGTGAACTGTGCCGCTATGAACATCGATGTGGCAGTATCCCTGTAGTATGCTCTTTTAAGGTCTTTAGGGAATAGTTCGAGAAGGGCAATAGCTGGGTCAAATGGTGGTTCCATTCCCAGCTTTCCCAGAAATCTCCATATTGCTTTCCAAACTGGCCGCACCAGTTTGCAGTCCCATCAGCAATGTACAAGAGTACCCTTTTCCCCACATCCTCGCCAGCACTTGTTGTTGTTTGACTTCATAATGGTTGCCAATCTTACTGGAGTGAGATGGTATCTTAGGGTGGTTTTGATTTGCATTTCTCTGACTGCTAGAGATGGTGAGCATTTTTTCATGTACTTGTTGATTGATTGTATGTCCTCCTCTGAGAAGTGTCTGTTCAGGTCCTTGGCCCATTTGTTGACTGGGTTATTTGCTATCTTATTGTCTAATTTTTTGAGTTCTTTGTATACTCTGGATATTAGGGCTCTATCTGAAGTGTGAGGAGTAAAAATTTGTTCCCATGATGTAGGCTCCCTATTTACCTCTCTTATTGTTTCTCTTGCTGAGAAAAAACTTTTCAGTTTAAGTAAGTCCCATTTGTTGATTCTAGTTATTAACTCTTGTGCTATGGGTGTCCTATTAAGGAATTTGGAGCCCGACCCCACAATATGTAGATCGAAGCCAACTTTTTCTTCTATCAGATGCAGAGTCTCTGATTTGATATCTAGCTCCTTGATCCACTTTGAGTTAACTTTTGTGCATGGCGAGAGGAGGGGATTCAGTTTCATTTTGTTGCATATGAATTTCCAGTTTTCCCAGCACCATTTGTTGAAGATGCTATCCTTCCTCCATTGCATGCTTTTAGCTCCTTTATCAAATATAAGATAGTTGTAGCTTTGTAGATTAATCTTTGTGTCCTCTATTCTGTACCATTGGTCCACCCGCCTGTTTTGGTACCAGTACCATGCTGTTTTTGTTACTATTGCTCTATAATACAGTTTGAAATCTGGTATCGCTATACCGCCTGATTCACACTTCCTGCTTAGAATTGCTTTTGCTATTCTGGGTCTTTTATTTTTCCATATGAATTTCATGATAGCTTTATCTATTTCTACAAGAAATGCCGTTGGGATTTTGATTGGCATTGCGTTGAACCTGTAGAGAACTTTGGGTAATATCGCCATTTTGATGATGTTAGTTCTGCCTATCCATGAACAGGGTATATTTTTCCATCTTCTAAGATCTTCTTCTACTTCTCTTTTTAGGGTTCTGTAGTTTTCATTGTATAGATCTTTCACCTCTTTTGTTAGGTTGATTCCCAAGTATTTCATTTTTTTGAGGATATTGTGAATGGAGTGTGTTTCCTCATTTCCGTTTCAGAAGTTTTGTCGCTGATATACAGGAATGCCTTTGATTTATGCGTGTTGATTTTATATCCTGCCACTTTGCTGAATTCATTTATTAGTTCTAGTAGTTTTTTTGTAGACCCTTTTGGGTCTTCTAGGTATAGAATCATGTCATCTGCAAATAGTGATAATTTAAGTTCTTCTTTTCCTATTTTTATGCCTTTAATTTCTTTTGTCTGTCTAATTGCTCTGGCCAGTGTTTCGAGAACTATATTGAATAGAAGTGGTGATAGAGGGCATCCCTGTCTTGTTTCAGATTTTAGAGGGAATGCCTTCAATTTTTCTCCATTCAGAATGATGCTAGCCTGAGGCTTAGCATAGATAGCTTTTACTATGTCGAGGTAATTTCCTGTTATCCCTAGTTTTTCTAATGTTTTGAATATAAAGGGATGCTGTACTTTGTCGAATGCTTTTTCTGCGTCTATTGAGATGATCATATGGTTCTTATCTTTAAGTCTATTGATGTGGTGTATAACATTTATTGATTTCCGTATATTGAACCATCCTTGCATCCCAGGTATGAATCCTACTTGATCATGGTGCACAATTTTTTTGATGTGCCTTTGTATCCGATTTGCCAGAATTTTATTGAGGATTTTTGCATCTAGGTTCATCAGAGATATTGGTCTGTAGTTTTCTTTCTTTGAGGTGTCTTTGTCTGGTTTCAGAATCAGGGTGATGTTGGCCTCATAGAATGAATTTGGCAGAGCTCCCTCTTTTTCTATTTCCTGAAATAACTTGAAAAGTATTGGTAATAATTCTTCTTTAAAGGTTTTGTAAAACTCCGCTGTATACCCATCTGGTCCTGGGCTTTTCTTGGTTGGTAGTCTTTTGATTGCTTCTTCTATTTAATCCATTGTTATAGGTCTGTTTAAGTTGTGAGTATCTTCCTGACTCAGTCTGGGCAGATCATGTGACATAAGAAATTTATCGATGTCTTCACTATCTTCTATTTTATTGGAATATAGGTTTTCAAAATAATTTCTAATTGTCTTCTGTATTTCTGTAGCATCTGTTGTGATATTGCCTTTTTCATCCCGTATGTTAGTAATTTGAGTTCTCTCTCTCTTCTTCTCTTCATTAGCATGGCTAAGGGTCTGTTGATCTTATTTATTTTTTCGAAGAACCAACTTTTAGTTTTGTTAATTTTTTCAATAGTTTCTTTTGTTTCAATTTCATTGATTTCCACTCTGATTTTAATTATTTCTTGCCTTCTGCTACATTTGCTGTTGTTTTGCTCTTCCTTTTCTACGGCTTTGAGATGAAGTGTGAGCTCATTTATTTGTTGGTTTTTCCTTTTTTTTGAGGAATGACCTCCAGGCGATGAATTTCCCTCTTAAAACTGCTTTCATTGTGTCCCATAGATTCCGATATGTTGTGTCTGTATTTTCATTTATCTCTAAGAATTTTTTGATTTCCTCCTTTATGTCTTCTGTAACCCATTGATCATTCAGTAACATATTGTTCATTTTCCATGTGATGTAGGATTTTTCCTTCCTTCTTTTATCATTGATTTCCAGTTTCATTCCATTATGATCAGATAAAATGCATGGTATTATCTCCACCCCTTTATATTTACTGAGGGTTGCCCTATGGCATAATATATGGTCTATTTTTGAGAAGGATCTATGTACTGCTGAGAAAAAAGTATATCTACTTGATGATGGTTGATATATTCTATATATGTCAGTTAAGTCAAGGTTATTGATTGTGATATTGAGTTCTATAGTTTCTTTATTCAACTTTTGTTTGGAGGATCTGTCCAATGGTGAGAGAGGTGTGTTGAAGTCACCCATAATTATTGTGTTGTGGTCTATTTGATTTTTGAACTTGAGGAGAATTTGTTTTATGAACATCGCAGCACCATTATTTGGTGCATAAATATTGATAATTGTTATATCTTGCTGGTGAATGGTTTCTTTTAACAGTATATAATGTCCTTCCTTATCCGTTTTGATTAACTTAGTCTTGAATTTGATTTTATTCAATATGAGGATGGCCACCCCTGCTTGCTTACGAGGACCGTGTGTGTGGTATATTTTTTCCCAACCTTTCACCTTCAGCCTGTGTATGTCTTTTCCAATCAGATGTGTCTCCTGGAGGCAGCATATTGTTGTATTTGTTTTTTTAATGCATGTTACCAGCCTATGAGGCTTTATTGGAGAGTTTAAGCCATTAACGTTTAGAGTTACTATTGATATATGGTTTGTACTTCCAGCCATGTTTGATTATTTATCTTCTTTTTTATTTTATTTTTTTAAATTAGTTTGTTTCTCCATGATTAGCTTTCCCCCCGCCCTCTGTCTTTACAGAGGCACTTCCCACTGATGGTTTTGGTTATTGTTTTTCATTTCTTCCTCGTGTAGTGTTTTGCTCAAGATGCTTTGCAATGCTGGTTTTCTGGCTGCAAATTCTTTTAGCTTTTGTTTATCATGAAAGATTTTTATTTTGTTGTCGTACCTGAAGCTTAATTTTGCTGGATACAGAGTTCTTGGTTGGCATCCATTGTCTTTCAGTGTTTGAAATACATTGTTCCAGGATCTTCTCGCTTTCAGCGTCTGTGATGAAAAATCCATTGTTAACCTTATTGGTTTACCCCTGAATGTAATCTGCCTCCTTTCTCTTGTAGCTTTTAATATTTTCTCTTTGTTCTGTATATTGGATATCTTCATAACAATGTGTCTTGGCGTTGGTCTACTGTGATTTTGTGTGCTCGGTGTCCTGTATGCATCTACAATTTGTATATCCGTTTCCTTTTTTATTTCTGGAAAGTTTTGTGTAATTATTTCATTCAGCAGGTTACTCACTCCCTTGGTTTGAATCTCTGTACCTTCCTCTATCCCGATGACTCGTAAGTTTGTTTTTTTAATATTATCCCATATCTCTTGGATGTTTTTCTCGTGATTTTTTACCAGCCTTTCTGAGTTGGCTAGACTCTTTTCAAGATGATATATTTTGTCTTCATTATCTGACGTTCTGGCTTTTACTTGCTCCATTCTGTTAGTGATACTCTCAATTGAGTTTTTAATTTGGTTTATCGTTTCCTTCATTTCTAGAATTATTGTTTGATTTTTTTTTATAATCTCTATCTCTTGATAAAGATGCTTAACTTCTTCTTTTATCTGTTTATGTAATTCACTTTCAATGAGTTCTTTCACTGTTTGGATTTGCTGTCTCGTATCCTCTTTAAGGTTCCATTCCATCTGTCTAAGGTATTCCTTGAGATCTTTATATGACCATTTTTCTAATGACTCTAGATCCTCCTGAATATTTAGGCTGTCCTTCATTGTTTGTACTCCTTTTCTTCCTTGCTTTTTTATGCTGCTCATGTTACTTCTTGTTCTATTTGACTGCTGAGTTACTGTTTATTCTTATAAATTTATTTGATGCTTGGGAGGAAGTATATTAGAAGGGAAGGGAAGAAGTCACTAAAGAGAATGAGAGTAGGCAGGTAGAATTCAAGGAAGGGGGCATAAGAAAATTGAAAAGAAATGAAAAGACAAAAGAAAAATATAGAAAATAAAGAAAGAAAAAAATTTTTTTTAAAAAAATAATAAAGATAATAAAAAATGCAAATTAAAATTTAAAGAAATAATACTAATAATAATAAAATAAAAAAAATTTTTTAAATTAAAAACATTTAAAAAAGTTAAAGAACAACAACACCAACAAAAAAATGAAAATGAAAGAAAAAGAAAAAAAAAAAAATAAATGCAGTCATAGAGTTCGATTAACTTCTCTTCCAGTAGGTGGAGCTGTGCCCACTGGGCCAAGCTTCTCCTCTCAATAGGTGGGAACCATTCACTGTGCAGCAGCTCTTCCTCCCAGACTGGGTGGGTCTCCAATCCTGAGTGCCTAGGGCCTTCTCTTGTGTTTCTTCAAACCAGGCCCCGCTCACCTGTGATGCTTACCACAATACTGGTTACACGCCAGGTCTGCTGCTCCTGGGAGCCCTGTTTTCATGAACACCTGGGCACACTCTCCCTGTTTGCCTCCCTCAGACCCTAAGTTTGTAGAGCTTGGGGGTGAGAGCCCCCAGCGAATTTGCTTGCCCTCCAGTAGCCACGCCCCCGGTAGCTGGTGCAAGAGACCTCAGTTGTCAGCACTGGTGGGAGTGGTAGCAGGGAGTTCCGTGCCGCGAGTCCCACGCCACTCCTGATTCCCTCGGTCTGGCTACGGAGCTCACAGGAGAGCTGGGAGGGGCTCTTAAGGATTCCCCGCTGTGTGGAGAGAGATGGCTAGGGGATTACACACCTGTCACACTGGTTTCAATGAAGTTATCTCCTCCGCCCATGACGTCAGTTCTCTGCCAAGGTGGTATCTCGTTCGCCGTGCGGGCGGGGCTGTTCGGGTGCCGGACAGGCGGGCCTGAACTGAATTTTTAATAATCCGATGGTAATTTGCTATATTTCCCCCCTCCTAGGAGACCAGCTATGTTCCCTATAGACAATGCTTGGTCAGGTCAGGTCTTGGTGTGAAGACAGTGTGGAACATTCATAGCAATTTGGATGAATATGTCATGTTAGTGAAAAATATCTTTCTTTTGTAAAGGCATTGAGATTTTGTTATTATTGTTCATACCAGCCAGTCCTGCTTCAAAGATTGCTAAAAGAGACCGAATTTGAGTATCAGCTCTGCCAATTACTGACTGGTTTCAAACCCAGGTCTGCTTTTACAGTGTAACTGTAGCCTTACTTTCTGTAAAATGGGATTGCTAATATCTAGCTCACGAGGTCATTATGAGGATTAAATAACTTAAAACATTGAATTATTATTTGTAAGGGCTTGGGATAGTGTCTAGGAAATACCATGTACTGTATTAGTATTTGTTTTATACATAGAGATTTATTTTACAAAGTATAAGGCTAGGGTTGTGGCTCAGTGGTAGAACACTTGCCTTGCATGTGTGAAGCACTGGGTTTGATTCTCAGCATCGCATATAAATAAATGAATAAAATAAAGGTCCATCAACAACAAAAAAATAAAAATAAAAAAATTCTATAAAACAAAACAAAGTATAATGGGGCTGGGGAGGTAGCTCAGTGGTAGAACACTTGCCTAGCATGCACAAGGGTCTGAGTTTAACCTTCAATCTCTGGTACCACCATCACCACCACCACCACCAAAAAAAAAAAAAAAAAAAAAGAAAAAAGAAAAAAGAAAGAAAGAAACAAGTATACAATAAAGTATTAAGACAATGAATTTAAAATATTCTTGTTTTTGTTTAGCTTCACCTTCTAGCTCTACTACATCAACCATTATTTGAGTAATTTAAAAATTCTATTTAAAAATTCCATATTACTTTTAAAAAAAGTTTAATTTAAAAATGTATTGCTTTCTTTATTATGAACACTTATTTTTATTTTTTTTAAGTTTATTTATTTATTTTGCAGTGCAATGCATTTTGACATATTGTACACAATCTCTAAGGACCATATCTCTAATTTTATTATCAAAGTCAATAGAAAAAACAAGTTTCAGTGTGTGCAAGTTCTGTTAATAATTTTCTTGAAACATGAAAATGGGCAACAAAGTCTTTAGAATCAGACTGTTTCATTACTGTTATTTATGTATAATTTTGCATTCATGCCCTGCAAATATTTTTATTTCTATTATGAATGACCTAAGACTGTAATTCCAATAATACCTAAATAAGATAAAGTAGTTTAATCATTAATAATATTCTCTTGTTTTTCTGAGTCAGATTCAAAGGCAAAGAAAGATGATCTCTAGTTTCTAATGTTATTACAACCTTGAAAGACACATATCAGAGAGGAGCAGCCTTGCTTTTGATGGACAAGAATGGGGGTGAGATCAGGTCACTTGCAACAGTCTTCCTGTTGCCTGCATTCAATCCCTTTTATTTGGCCTGGCTGGGAAGAAGTTTTGGCAAAGGCTTACATACAGAAATCACTACACCTGGATCTATTTCTAGCCACAGCACTCAGAGCTGGAGAATGCCAAGCCTAGAGCACGGTGGGAGAACAATAGGGTTCCTGCATTTTTTGTTTTATTTTCCATAATTTGGGAGGGATGGGGAGATGACTGCCCTACATGGTAGACATGCTATTGCAGGTTCATTGGTCCAGGAAGATTGTGAAAGGCTTACCTCAGGAGGTCAAATATCACAGCAGAAGACGAATGAGTTTAAACTAGAAGAAGGGATAAAAGGAGACTATTCTGAGTAGTGGGAACAGCATGTAAAAGCTCAGAGTTAGTAGCCTAAACATCATTAAATAATGAATTAAAAAAATCTTCTACACTGAAAATTACAAAATATTGCTGAGTATAATTAAAAGAAACCTAAATATAGTGAAAGATATATTCATGGTTATTAGATCCAACAACTGTTTAGATGCTGAATTTCCCCAAATTAATCTAAATAGAGAATACCAAAAATTCCAGCAAGCTTTTTTAATTTTGTAAAATTATAAAAATAAATTGATGAGCTAATTCTAGGGTTTATATAAAAATACAATGGATCTAGAACAGCAAATACAATCTAGAGAATGAAAAATTAAGTTGGAAGACTAACTACCTGCTTTTCTGACATACTATAAAGTTTTTGCAACCAATAAATTAGTAAGACAAACAAAAGAATTGAGAAAACACACACAAACCTGTATATCCATATGCATACACACACACACACACACACACACACACAAACACACACACAGATTTTCAACTGAGGTACCAAGTCATTTTAATGGGAAAGGATTTTTTAAAAATGGTACTGAAATAACTATTCATCAAAATATACCTACCTCTTTATGTGAAAAATGATTTGGGATAGATGATAGACCAGAATATAAAAAGATGGGATCATAAAGTTCTTATAATAGGAGAAATCTTTATGACCTTAGGGTAGATAAAAATTTATTAGAGAATATAAAGAAAATATGTATCATAAAAGAAAAAAAGATAAATCCAGCTTCATCAAAATTAAAACTTTTATTGTGAAAATGAATAGTCCACAGACTACAAAAATATTCTCAATACATATTTTTGGCAACATCTGACAGAAATATTCTACATCTTATTTTGGTGGAAGTTGTGTAGTTACATACAGTTGTTAAAACTTTTCAAATGGAACACTTAAAAACTTGTTATTATATTGTATATAAATGATATCTTGATTTAAAAAAGAAAGTCCACAGTAAAGGAGCATTGTAGCTACAGGCACAAAAGACTAAATTACTCAGAGCCAGTAGTGCTTTCCTTAAAATTTATGCCAGGAAATCAGACTACAAAACTCCCTTCTCCCATTCATATTATTGTAAATTATTCCTATTTTTATCTGAGTGATGAACAATCCAAGTTCTTTCCTCTTATGATATATGTCATATAGGAATTAAAAACAATAAAATAAATCTTAAATTGAATAATCTAGGACATGTGAAGTTAAATAAATAGCAGCATATGAGAGAAGATTACTACCTGTCTCTAAAAATGTTATCTGGAAGAAAAAGAATTTAGGCAGACAGAACTATTCAAATAAGCTTCCATACTCCGCACTCTTCACATTCCCAATTTATGCTTGATAATTTTTACCAAGAATTAAACAAAACAATAAGACCATACATTATGGTCTGACATAAAGAACTTCACTAATTCTTCAATATTTCCTTCTAATTGATTTACTTGCATAGGTAAAATTGTATTTCTTGCAATTCATCTTCATATCTTCAGAAAAATCTAGGCCAGGGTTGTGAAAAATAATGGATCCTAAATTATTATGAATAGATTTGAATTAAGATATCAATGTATTTGCCAATTAATTAGAATTTATGTCCAAATTCCATATTCCCACAAGATGAAACTTACTGCAATGACTTTAGAATCTTTTCACCCAAAATGTTTGAACCAGAAATGATCACATTTGGTAATTTATGGGCAATTATTTAAAAGGATAATCCTAAATGTATATAAGTTCAACTGACCCCAGCTTAAAAATACCCATACTGTAATTGCCTTCCTAGAGTTTTATAAAATTATAAAAGTACCATTGTTTGAAAAATATAAAAAAAACACAAAACCCCCACAAAGTTTTTCAGTTTCTGTGTGTAAATATCTAAGATTATAAAATAAAGGCTGCAAGTACATTGTTTTGAATTAAATATCACATTGGCAAGATCAGAAAAGCTTGTGAAATGAGAAGGAAATTGTTATTCCAGTAATGAAACCTTCAATGGTGAGTATTATTCTTTTGGCAGCTGAGACGTCAGGGGATTCTCACTATGAAAACCACCAGCCCTTGATCGCACATTGTAAGAGTATTTGTGATGCTTTGCAGGCAGCCTTTCTTCCAAGATTTTCCTGTTGCTTTCCTTCCTGAGCACAATAGGCTCAGGATGGCTAATGCTGTTTCCTACTTATGCCAAGAACCTCCTGAATGCCACTGGGCTTTCATCATGGAGCCAATGGCAAAATATCAAATGTAAACATCTCAATCTAAGTGGGGACTCCCACTATCATGTTGTTTTTGGGAGAGCAGCTCTCTGGCTCCATGGATATCACTTGAACAGAATAACCACGTTCTTCTGCAGCTCTTGCTCGGTCCAGATCCACCAGGCACATGCACTGTTTTCCTGAAATACAGTGAAATGGTATCATGAGAATACCCTTCTTCTAGCAGGACAATTTCATTTGGTCTAAAGAAATCCACACAGTGACAAAATCTACAAGTACTATGAAGAATACTGTTTACTCCCAAGTACTGTTCAGTTTTTTTTTTTATTTAATTCTTAATCAGTATGGAGAGAAGGTAGGTATAAATAATCACATTTCACAAATTAACTCTGCTAATTTAAAGACTAGTAGCCTTTTAATATATTTATAAATAAACCTCAAATATAACTTTAAATTCTGTTTTCTAATTTGGTTAAAATCCTTTTAAACATCTTGTCATTGTTTTCCTATAAAACTACATTTTCTCTAATATTGTAAAAAAAAAAAATCTGTATTTGAGAATATCTAAAGTAACATGCTGACAAAGGACCATCTGATAGTCATGCTACATTTTCTACCCGGAGCTTTTTCAGACTCCAGGAAATAAGAAATGGAAAATATGTTGAGAAATTCTCAATCGTGTACTCATTATTTAAGGTAGATATGTAATGTTGAGTAAAATATACTCTTAATTTTCAGACCTTGCCATCCCTATTAAAATATCAATTCTCTTTTTCCTTTGTAATCTCTGGAAAACAAAAGAGGAAACCTGACTGGCAAGCAAAACAGTCAATTTGTTTTCCTTTGGCAAACATGAACTTCAACTTTCAAAAGTAGCTCAGGGGAAAAAAAAAAAACTGATTTGGGGCTGAATATATTCAAAGCCATGGTTGTCTTTCCCATTTTTTGATTGCTCTAAATTCAATATGTAAGCTTCTTCGTCTTCTTGGGAACCTCATTTATTCTATTTTTCCTCAATAATTATAACAATGCCTAAACATTATTTTAATTATAGTAATTTATTTCCACTGAGTAACAGTGAAACTGTTAAACTAAAATGACTTCAGAAGTGAAGATAGTTAAATAAAATAGAAAAGAAGACAGAATTCTCACATTAAAAAAACAGCAGAAGGTGTAGATAAGAACTAAGAACAAGAGACTCAGAATGTTGATGTCACACACTTCCTTAGAAGGACCCATGCCATAAATAATGAACTGTGTTAGAAATGATGATATGAAGAGATATCCACAATTTTATTTAGGCAAATCACCCTTTCTTCATTAAACAGCTATTATGGCTAACTTTCTTTTTTTCTTTACTATCTTTCCTTTAAGATATCTGTAAATGTTCACCTCATCAACTTTTCAGTTTAAAATGAAACATTCTCTGTCATAATGGGATGCTCTACATTCCTTCAGTACCCACCCTTGGTTTACATTGCAGCTCATTTACCCTTGGCTTTGATCCCAGTTCAGTTAATTTTTTCTTTTTCATTATGCTGAAGAATCTCACTTTTTCACGTGTAAGTGCCATTACAACTGAAACTCGGTCATCAACATCTACATTTTGGGACTTGGTAAACATCCTAAAAATATTCAGAGAACACAGAAATGGTCTGTGCACAGATTCAGACATCTGATGGAATCTATAGCTTTATAGAAACCCATTCCTTTTCCCCTTCCTGTCCACATTATATCAAATGCTCTTCCTCCTCAATGATAGACACTTCCGTTACAGTTACTCCCCTTAAAATGCATATCCACCATAAATATATCCATCTACCATTATGTATTGATTGAATTGCTATGATTTGAACATGCCCCCCCAACAGTGTTGGGAAGTGGGACACAATAGGTGGTGATGAGTCCATAGGCACAAAATAACTGGATCAATGCTGTTATTATTGTAAGAGTGGGGTTGTTATCATAACTATGGGTTCCTTCTCATGTGAGCATTCACTCCCACTTTTCCCTCTCAGTGAGATGGCCACCATGTTATAACATAGCAAAATGGACCTTACCAGATGCCAGCCCCTCCACTGCAACTTTCTGATCCCCAGAATTAATAAGCCAAATAAATTTCTGTTAATTATAAATTACTCTGTGATAGTCTGTTATAGCAGCATAAAACAGACTAAGACATAGGTCTAGTGGTGTTACATCAAATGTATATTTCACTAACTCAAACTGTTGATGAGAAAAGGAAGAGGAATGGAGAAAAAAGAGCAAGTTCCTTTCATGTTATGTCTAAGAGTGTAAGAGAGAGAAGGAATTTCACTGTTCCCTCAATATCAGGTCTCTCATGCTTCTCCAAGTGTGAGCATCTTGCCCTGCTAACTCTTATTTTAGTGTTTAATGGTAGTTATTTCTTATACAACATGGTACCTGCATACAAGCTAACTACTTCATTCAAGCTAACTACTTTGGTGCTCGACCAAAGAAATAACAATCAGTTTTTACCAGTATAACATGGAAGAAAAATAGGCTCTGTACTAGAATTTTGGAAAGTGTGACAGTGCCTAATGTGGTGCTTCTCTGAATAATTTTTAAGATTAGTTTGAATTTGACCCATTTATGTAAAGCCCTAATTTCAGAATCTGAACTTGCAATAACGTAATTCCAATATGCTGAGAAGCAGTATCACAAAAGTAAATAAGAATTTTGTGTCTGGAATCATCTAATTTGCGTTCATAGTGTGGCTCTATCATCTGTTAGGTGAAGATCTCAGGTAAACTTTTGTCTCCATCCACTCATTAAAATTAAATAATAGTACCTATCCCATAAGAATTTATGGAGATAATAAGTGAGGACATTTAACTCAGTGTTTAAATTTATAGTAACAGTTGCTATTATTTTTCTAAATGTGATTTTTTCTAAAGCAATATCTTTTGATAAAACAATTACTTAATAAACTTGAAACACTTCTGTGGTCTTCCAATTTAGGCAACAATTTAATGTTGCAAATGTTGAGTAAAATGTTCTATTATAAATAATATACAAACATACTTTTTTTTGAAAGAAAACATTATCATTCTTGTTCATAACTTTTTTTTTTTTGTGGGGGGGGTACCAGGGATTGAACTCAGGGGCACTCGACCACTGAGCCACATCCTTAGCCTTATGTTGTATTTTATTGGAGACAGGGTCTCACTGAGTTGCTTAGCGTCTTGCTAAATTGCTGAGGCTGGCTTTGAACTCGTGATCCTCCTGCCTCCGCCTCCCAAGCAGCTGGGATTACACGCATGCACCACTACACCTGGCCATAATTTTTAAAAATTCGTCAATTTTGGCATAATGGTTGACTTTTCCATTTTTTGTTATTTTCTTTTGTGGCTTTTGATAGATTTTGTAGTTGGTTCATAATTGTTAGTGATTTAATTCAGTGTAAAAACACTGAAAATTTACTTAAAGGTATTGTTAACCCAAACAGGATAAAATGCTATTTTATATGGATTAAGTTTCTTGAGAAGAACAAACTTTAGTTTCTTATTGATAAATGGACTAGTTTTTCCCATATGGAATCTATCCATTAATTCCTAGGCATACTGTGAATAATCTACTCAACAGCTGTTGTATTAAAATACATACCTATGAGCCTTCTTTGGGGTGGAAGCTGGACAGCTGTCTGATCTGCAAACCGGCAAAGAATCATATGTTCCTAAAAGAAAAACCAATAGAATATGAGTTTATTTTAATCTTCTGCTTCAAAGTTATAAAAACAAACAAACAAAAACTACCTAATTTTTTCTGGAGTTCAAAATTGTTTAATTAAATAAAGCACTGCACAAAATGGTACTTTCAAAAAAGTCAACTCTGTGAATATGTTACTTGATAACTTCTTTTTTTCATGTATACTGCTCTTCAGCTGTAGTTCTTTTTTTTTTAAATTTTTTAGTTATTAGGGTAGATAAAAATACCTTTGTTTTATTTTTATTTATTTTTATGTGGTGCTGAGGATCAAACTCAGTGCCTCACATAGGCTCTACCACTGAGCCATAATCCCAGCCCCCAGATGTAGTTCTTAAGAAGAGATATACAGAAAATCTTCAAGACAATTTTGTCAAGTTGCTTTTAATCAAAATATGAAATAGTTACATTTTGTAATTACAATGTATTAAATTAAAAGACCAACAATTCACTTATACTTTTCCTTTTTAAATTTTATTTGAATCTTTTGAATTGTGATTCCAAGAAGGTGTGCTCTGTGGCTTCTCATACTACCAGAGGAAAAGGAAGTCATGCAGATCTCAAATTGCAGCTTCATTAGCTCTCTAGGAGTGCCAGCAGCATGCCAGCTACACCCTGGCTTTTCTTGACTCTTACTTCCACCCAGTCACTTTAGAGGACAGGAGCCTGGCTCCCTCTACTCTCACTCCACAAGGCTGCAGAGTGGATCTCTCTCTCAAAGACAAACCATTAGAAAGACCTGACGTAATGGGGCAGCTGGTGTTATTATTTTCTGCTTAACAATTTTAGGAAAGACTGAATTAATAGAAGGCAGCCCCTAAAGGGACAGAGTGAATGAGTTTGCACAGTACTTTTAAATCTGCATGTAGCCAAAGGTGAGTGACTAGGCAAACTCAAAATAAATATAATGCTCCTATGAGCTGTTCATTCAGAACAGCTTGAGTTCCCAAGAATGCTAATGATCTTCCAGCTGAACAAACAGGTTTAACTCATATTCAACATTTATCTTCTTCTTTTTTTTTTTTTTTAAAGAAAGGCTAAGAAGTTTCCTCCTCCCTCCCTCCCTCCCTCCCTTCCTCCCTTCCTTCCTTCCTTTCTTCCTTCCTTCCGCTAAGGATTGAGTTCAGGGCCTTACACATGCTAGGCAAGCACTCTACAGCTGAGCCACAATCCCAGCCCCTCTTCTTAGTATTTTGTACATTAAATTTGAAGCCTCTGGTTTTACATAAGAAAAGTGAAATGATTGCAATGTTGCAGGTTTTTTTTTTTTCTTTCTACAGGGATATCTTTGTCTCAACTTTTATGTATTTAAAAAACATTTTAATACTTACTATGAATTTAATGGCAAAGGGTAGGAAACTAATAAAGTAAGTCAAATGAATAACATTAATTAAGATTCTACAAACTAACTGCCATCAACAAAAGGACAAAAGAATAATTGAGAATTCCATGATTTGAGAAAAAGCCAAGAAAAAGCACATCCTTTATCCCCATGGTGTTTGTAATCTAAGATTCACTGTATATAAAGGTAATACTGAGGTAATTGCAACTTCAGATGGGATGCAATTCTATTGTCCTGATGGGTTTTACTATATTTTATTAAAATTATTCTTCTTTCTATTTGGTAGCAGGAATTGAACTTAGGGGTACTTAACCACTGAGCCACATCCCCAGCCCTTTTTTAAAAAATATTTTTTTATGTAGAGACAGGGTCTCACTAAGTTGCTTAGGGACTTGCTAAGTTGCTGAGGCTGGCTTTGAACATTTGATCTTCATGCCTCAGCTTCCCAAGTTGCGGGATTCCAGGCGTGGGCCACCTTGCCTGGATCTTTGTTCTTTTTAATCAAAGTTAAGTTCTGAAAGAACAAGGCATAAAGCAGGTACTCAGTAAAGGTTTCTGGCTAAATTTAATTGAGGAGAAAGACATTTCCCAAGTTGCTTCCAAATATTTGGGTAATAAGTCCATTTAGTTGTGCCTACGAGGCCACCCATTTTTATGAAGCTAAATGAAACTAAGAAACACTGAGATATTAGCTTGCCACAGAATCCAGGAAGTGAAGGCTTCTCTATAAAGCATTTATACCTGAGATCTTCCAGGGCTGGTGGCCAAGCAGCATTTTTGGGGGTGTGGGAGTTTGAGGAGATAAACTCAACTTTGGGGGTTCTAGAGATTTTCTGCTTTTGTGTGCAACATCTCTGCATTTCAGAAATTTTACATTCTTTTCCAGCCAGTGACATTGCATGTGCCCTACCCCATCACCTCCCTAGTTTTCCTTATTCATCCTCTTATTGTTTGCTTTACCTGTATAAGAATATGTGAAAGATTTGTTTACGGCTGGTAAAACCTAAAATATTTATTATCTGACCTTTTATAGAAAAAATTCTCTCTATTCCAGGTTATCTTTTCAAGTATATTTTTTATAGTGAACAAACTTGAAAAAAATACACTCTCTCTCTAGAACAAAAGGCAGGTATCCTTTGGCCCATTTCCAGATGCCCTATGGGAACTAGGCCTCAGTGAGTCAGTGTAAAAATGATGGTACTCTGTTTACTGTTATTGCTATGAACAATCAACTCTTTTGTCTCTGATTCAGGATTCTCATATCTTCTACCAGCATCCACCATATTGACCAATATGTTACAGCAGAATAACTTGAAAGTAGGTTAAAAATATCAGACCCTTCACACATCTCCAACTACTAAAAGAGTTCATCTGGGTTTGTTAATCCAGATACAATACATATTAGATGCTCATGAGTAATTTGCATATAACTAAAGATGATATACTCCCTCATAAATTCGAGATGGAAAACTATAAAGAGAGGATAAAAAGTAGCAGAATACAATAGTTACTAATAGGGCATTATGTATAAATGTGGATGTGTAACCGATGTGATTCTGCAATCTGTATTTGGGGTAAAATTGGGAGTTCATAACCAACTTGAATCTAATGTATGAAATATGATATGTCAACAGCTTTATAATGTTTTGAACAACCAATAAAAAAAATAAATTAAAAGTATTTCATAAAACTATAAAATTTTAGAAAAAATTATAGTATAATAAATGTGTTTCATTGATTTAATAAAGAATTTAAAATACCAAAATAAAAATAATAAATACAAATGTTGATGGATTTGATTGTTAATTTTAATTTCTATTAACCAATGGTATCATAAAGCAAAAATGTTGACCAAGTACTTGGACAAACTGTTTTCAACACAGTAACTGACAAAATATTAGTATCCAGCATATGCAAAGATTGCATGAACTAACAAAAGAAAAACATATAACCAAAAACAAATGGAAAAATGGGCAGGCATTTTTAAAATGATAAAAACAAAGTGATAAATCAACATAAAAAAGATTGTAAATCTTGTTATCAAATGATAAAATGTAAGTCAAAATTAAAATGCACTGTAATTTAAATTCATCAAGATGGCAAATATTACAATCTATAAATGTTACAAGTTGAGTTTTGATGTACATGGAATAAACACTTTCTGTAAAAATTCGACATTATCCTTTAACATAGTACTTGTATATAAAATATCATTCATTGTGTCTAGTGCTATAAAATTATCCTTTTATGAAAAAAAGTATATTATCTACATCTAGATCATTAAGAGTACCTTGTATGATAAAGTTTTCTTGAATTGTTCACTGAAATAGAAAAGAAAATGGAATTAATCACTGTTCTAATATTAAGAACACTGAATAAACTAAATTACAAATAAAAATATATATTGTAGCTGAAGAGTATAAAATGCTATCTGAAGTAAAAACTGACAGTTTGAAATATTGTGTAAAAGAATAAAAGCATATTATCAGCATATTATTAATTTTTAAAGAATTTCTTTCATAGGAAGAAACATTATTAGAGAAGTACGACCATTTTTTTCCCCCTCTTCTCATAGGAGCAAATAGATTCAGTGTTTTACTGTGTGAAATTTATTATTATTCAAGGGTAGTGAGCAAATATACAGGAGGTAATAAACATTGAAAAATTCCTTTGTTTCTCACAATTCCCCAGGAAGAAGGGTTATGCCATGTCATGCAGGCCATGTATTGAAGCATCAGGCCAGTTAGGAGGCAGAAAGACTATAGTAAGACACAGGCAATAGTCTTTATTGTGGATTCTATGTTAAAGGGTGAAAATGTCATAAACATGAAGAAGGTGATTCTCCTCTGGTGGGTTAAAGCTGCAAGAATGAAAATGCCTCCTCCTATGTGGGATTAGAAGGATTATAAAAAATGTATATCAAATTTAATCATCAACACTACAATTTAAAAATATTACTGCTACTACTGTTATAAGGAACACTTCACACTTATTGAGTGCTTACTCTCTGCTGCTTCTAAAGTCCTACATTACTACATATATCATATTCTCACAAGAACTTTGAGATAGTTACCAGTATAACCTTTATTTCATACATGAGAAAATTCAGGCAGACAGTAATTTGCCCGAGATGAAATAACTTATACAATGACAAGGAGACAGTATCGACACCCTGGTGTCCAGGTCCTAAACACTTAACCACTGTACCTCACTGCATCTTCCAAGTGGTATGTTTAATTTCATTTAGAAGAACACAAAGAAATTCTGATACTGACAGACTTCTAGTTAGCTGACACCTAGATAGACTTACTTCTAAATTTCAGCAAGAGCTGGATGCATGGGTAAAATCAGAGACAGACACAGAGAAGATCCTTTCTTGTACAATTTATAAACAACACTTGCCATGTGGAAAGTCAATAAACTGCATGTAAAATCTCACTGCAACTTCCTATCAAACAAGTCTGGCATGCACACTGGTGTCTAAGGTAGAATACTAAATTTCACCTTTTTGGAAAATTAAACTTTGAGGTGTTCTGAATGAAACCATAACAGCAAGGGCATGTGACAAAGGAAGCCCGTGTTTTGATGCAGTGCTCAATCACCATGTCTGTAGCCACTCCACAAGCATGCAACGCCACCTGGAAAATAAAACCCGACCTTAGCATTAAGTTCTTTCTTAATGAACAGTGCAACTTTTGTGCCTTAAAATTTGTGTGTGCATGTGTCTGTGTGACTTATCCTCAAGAGATTTCAATTAACCAGAGTATTATTCTATAATAGTTTAAATAGTTCTCATGTGAACATTTCAAAGGACTACTTACCTATTCATATATTAACTAAGAAAATTAAGAAAGGTTGAAAGATTATAAAAGGAGCACTGCAAAAGAAGTATAGGATTCATTCAAAAGGATATGTGAAGCAATCTTAAAAGTGGAAAACTGCATATATATGGATTACTAAACTAGCACTCTGGCTGATTATGAATTTATTTCAGTGGTAGTATTGTGACAAGAACACTAATAATATGCAATGAAAATTTCTAGTCTAGAGCGCTGGTTGGCTATGAGACCCTGTGTCGGACAAAACTTTTCAAGTCTTTGTCTATTCAGCTATAATCTATGCTAAATAATACTGACATAGCATACTCTTAATGCAAAGATTAAATAAAATGTATTTAAAAACACATTTTAAAATTCTATATGAATATAATATGATTAGTATTATATAAAATTGATTGAATCATATTTATGTAGCACCTTTCTGGGTGTTTTCCATGAATGAAAACTTGCATAAAATACTTTCAAAGGGTTTACTTTAAAAGGAAGGAGTGAGGGGCTGGGGCTGTAGCTAAATGCCAGAGCTCTTGCCTAGCTCTGTTTTAGGCACAGGGTTTGATCCTTAGCATCACATAAAAATAAACAAAATAAAGGGATGCTATTCATCTACAACTACCAAAACATTTTTTTAACAAAGTATAAAAAAAAAGGAAGGAGTGAAGTTAACTCTGAAAACAATTTCAATTTTAAAAAGTTTTCAAAACACATATCCTTAAACACAATTTATTACAACCTAAAATAAATAATTTTGAAAATTATTAGACTAAATGAGGCAAAATACAATTCTATGAAGGAAAATCAGATATGAGGATCCTGAAAAATAAATTATTACACTTTGCCAGAAAAATGTTCGGCTCTCCATTTCATTTTAGGCAGAAACATATTGTATTATACTTTCCCCTCCTAGGGACAGATCACATAAACTTCTGGGTAGAGGAGCACAATCATTGTGAAGAGGAGAGTTTCCTGGAAATGTCTGGATGTAGATTATTTTAGCTAGATTCCCTTTTGAACTGAAAAGCTAAAACCAATGCTATTCTGGGAAGAGAAAAGCCCTGTACCCCTCTGAATTCTTCCCTTCTTCTAGACTTATATAGGCTACACAGAAGTCAACATCTCAATTTCTATGGTAACTATGAACTCACCTTTCCTGTTTCATGGTGAAAATGGCCTAGGAAGGCAGCCATCCCCTGAGGGCAGTACCAACTATCAAGCAATAGGAGAATAAAGAACCTTGATTTCTCATCTGCTCCTTTTATTTAGTCAGCTTTTCAGTGTAAAAATCTTTCCTTTCATGAGTAGCTGGAGAAAATCTAAAGGTAAAGTTATGGGTGAATATTCCCTTGGAGTAAGAACAGAACTGAGGCTCACTGAGTGCCCTTTGCGCACAGGCACTATGAGGGCATGCTGACATTTCTATGATCACAACAACTCTGAAAGAAATGTATTATCTCCCTTTTAAAAGGGAGGAAACAATGACTTGGAGAAAGGAAGAACTTGCTCACAACAAAGCAGCTACTGAAGGGCAGGACTCTGACTATGGAGCATGACCCCATACATTAATTACACCAAGGTGCTTCTCTACAAATCCCTGTTGAGGCTCTGAAGAAAGAAAAGTTTAGACAATTTATTTTTAAGTATCTACTTAGGTTTACATTCTTTTAGCTACATGTAAAAGAGTGAATTTCTTTTCCTCATTTAAACTAAAGAAGTTAATCACAGAAAAATGAGAAATTATATCCCATCTGATTCAAATGTATGATATGTCAAGATCATTGTACTGTCATGTGTAACTAATTAAAACAAATTAAAAAAAGAAGTTAATCAACTATTTACACAATGGATTTTAGGTCTAAAAGGTTTTACTGCATTACATAATCCTAATTTTCACTGTAACCAAATGCAGGTCAGAAATAATAGGAAAAAATGAAAAGAGATATAGAGCAGTGGAATTATTTGAATATGGAAATTTAGCACATATAAGAAAGGTAGTATTTTAAACCAGGGAAGAAAAGATGGATTCTTCAGTAAGTAAAATTACATTAACCTGATAACATGTGAAAACCAAAAATTAGATAGTTCCATGTATCACATAAGAAAAAATAAATTTCAAATGGATTAGAGTTTTAAAATACAACAAATTATATATGTATATATATATATGTATGTATATAATACACACTATATATAATTATATATGTATATATGTATATAATACACACACTATATATAATTATATATGTATATATATATATATATAATACACACTATATATATATAATTTTATATAGGCTGCAGGTAAACAGGAAATATGAAAATGTCACAATCTTATGGAGGGGAAATTTAGCAAGATCTAGACAGATTACAAACATAATGTCTAAAAATTATGAGACACACTGGCAAAAATATATAAATATCTATTTATTGACCAATATTTGAAATAATAAGAAAATGATAGCAAACCAATTTCCCATTGACAGGAGACTAATTCAATAAACAAAATGGAGCACTCTGCAGTTCTAAAAAAGAATCTAATCTATAGACAAGACCATGGAGTAATAAACTGCAGGAAATACTGTTAAATAAAATGTTAAGGATTTAGGAAGATGGAGGCGAGGGGAGTGCATTGCCCCCGTGTGCTGCTTCACTGTGTGGGAGTATGACAAGTCAGGACGGCTAAAGGCTATCTTGTTAGGAATTTCCAGCAATAGTGGGGTGCTCCGGAACCTGGAGGAAGGATTTCCATCGCACGAGGATCGGCTACGGGGACTCAAACGCGAGAGGTTTGTCGCACGGAGGGTAACACTGCTTATTCAGCAAATTGCCCCGCGGCTAGAGTCTGCAGCGCGCGCTGGGAAATGAGGAGATAGCGACGCAGGGATACAGCGCTGCAGTTTCTGCCAGCCGTGCAAGCACCGTACTCAGGGCTGAATTCTGGGTTCGAGACGGGGGAAGGAAGCGGTCCATCTCGGTTCTCCACACCGGTCAGACCACAGAGGAGGCCAGCAGCCACCATGTTGGAAAGCTGACGTCACCATCCCTGTTTTCGACTGACCGCAGCTCATTCAGCCACAGAACAGGTAATTTCAGGCTGCCATTCGCCTGCGGCTTGCAGACAGATTGATTGCTAGGGTTCAGTGCCTGGGTGCTTCTTAGAACCTGATCTTATCAGAGCGAACACTGAGCGCGGGGCGGCCGAGTTCCGGCTCCCGGAACCGCCCTGGCCCAGGGCTGCGGAGCCTGCGGAGGCTGCTTCTTGGACCCTGCTCCTATCAGAGCATACACCAAGCACTAAGCGGCCGAATTCCGGCTCCCGGAACGGAGCCCGCGGGGACTGCTTCTTGGAGCCTACACTGCTTCTTGGAGCCTACTTATAGGAGCTTACACCGAGCACGGAGCGGCTGAGTTCGGGCTCCCGGAACTTCCCTGGCCCGGGGCTAGGAGCCCACGGAAACTGCTTCTCGGTCCGGGTCCTGCTGAGGGCCGGTCAGGACTCACCCATTGCTTTGGTTGCCCGGCAAGGGGAACGAAATGCTGCCATTCGCATAGGATACCAAGATGGCAGAGATCTGATGTCATCAGAAAGTGGTGGAGGAGAGAACTTCATCAATACCAGCGGAGACATAAATAGTTGGTCTCCTGGTAGGGGGAGTGAGGCACAGACACCCGAGTCTCCTCAATTTGTCGTCCAGCCAGAGGGGAGGAGCCGGGCCGCCGCCAGCGCCCGGAGCAGGCCCAGCGGCTCGCCAGCGTGGTGACCGCGTGACCCCAATTGGAGAGGGGGCGGAGCGGAGCCACCACCCGCACCCGCAAGGTGGGCAGACCCGTGACACAGTGGTACATGGGCGTGGTAGGAGGGGCAGGGCAGAGCCGCTGTTCGCGCTTGCAAGGTAAACAGACCTGTGACAGCCTGGCGGGTCAGGCCCAGTGGCCTGCCAGTGTGGTACACACGTCACCCCAACTGGAGTAGGGGCAGAGCAGATCCTTCTCCCACTCCCGGATCAGGCCCTGCCGGTGTGGTGGCCATGTGACCCCAATTGGAGTGGGGGCGGAGCGGAACCGCCACCCGTGCCCACAGGGTGAGCAGACCTGTGACCAACCTGCAGATCAGGCCCAGGGGTCCGCAGGCGTGGTAGGAGGGGCAGGGCAGATCCGCCGCCCGCACCTCCAAGGTAGGCAGACCTGCAACAGACCGGCAAATCAGGCCCAGGAGCCTGCTGGCGTGGTACACACACCACCCTAATTGGAGTAGGGGCAGAGCAGAGTCGCCGCCCGTGCCAGGAACAGGCCCAGCGTCCTACAGGCGGGGTAGTCACGACACCCCAATTGGAGTAGGGGCAGAGCAGAGCCTCCACCCATGCCCGAAAGGTGGGCAGATCTGCGACCGACCAGCGGGACAGGCCCAGTGGCCTGCCGGTACGACAGACACGTCACCCCATATGGAGTAGGGGCAGAGTAGAGCCGCCGCCCGCGCCTGCAGGGTAGGCAAACCTGCAACCGACCGGCGGATCAGGCCTGGTGGCCTGCCGGCGTGGTACACTCGTCACCCCAATTGGAGTAGGGGCAGAACAGAGCCGCCGCCAGCGCCCAGAACAGGCCCAGTGACCTGCCGGCGTGGTAGCCACGACACCCCAATTGGAATAAGGAGAGAGCAGAGCCGCCGCCCGCGCCTGCAGGAAAGATACGCAAGCAGTATGAAAAGACAAGGAAAGAAAGGACCACAAGCAATGCAGGTCAACGCAACTTTAGAAGAGGTAACAGCTGAAGCAGATGGAATGTCAGATAAAGAATTCAGGATATACATGCTTCAAATGATCTGGAGTATCAAGGAAGACATTAAACAGCAAAATCAGACAATGAAAGATCACTTCGACAATGAATTACGCAAACAAATCCAGGAAGCAAAGGATCAACTATACAGGGAGATAGAGGTTATAAAAAACAAACAAACAGAAATCCTAGAAATGCAGGAAGCAATAACCAACTTAAAAACTCAATGGAGAATACTACCAGCAGAGTAGAACACTTAGAAGATAGAACATCAGACAATGAAGACAAAGTATTTCAACTGGAAAAGAACATAGACAGCTCAGCAAGACTGTTAAGAAACCATGAGCAGAACATCCAAGAAATATGGGATAACATTAAGAGACCAAACTTAAGAGTCACTGGGATACAGGAAGGTATAGAACTCCAAACCAAAGGAATGAGCAGTCTATTCAATGAAATAATACGAGAAAACTTCCCAGACTTGAAGAATGAGACAGAATCCCAAATCCTAGAAGCCTACAGGATGCCGAATGTGCAAAATCATAAGAGATCCACACCTAGACACATTATAATGAAGATGCCCAACATACAGAATACGGAGAGAATTTTAAAAGCTACAAGAGAAAGGAAGCAGATTACATTTAGGGGTAAGCCAATCAGGATAACAGCTGACCTTTCAACACAGACTCTGAAAGCTAGAAGATCCTGGAATAA
The DNA here is from genome assembly GCF_047511675.1 of Marmota flaviventris. Lineage (NCBI taxonomy): Eukaryota > Metazoa > Chordata > Mammalia > Rodentia > Sciuridae > Marmota > Marmota flaviventris. Next base: position 91,509,261 of record NC_092504.1, read on the forward strand.
CATATTTCAAACACTGAAAGAAAATGGGTTCCAACCAAGAATTGTGTATCCAGCGAAATTAAGCTTCAGGATGGAAGATGAAATTAAAACCTTCCACGATAAACAAAAGTTTAGAATTCGCAGCTAGAAAACCATCTCTTCAAAACATCCTCGCCAAAGCATTACAGGAAGAGGAAATGGAAAATAACAATGAAAACCAACAGTGGGAGGTAGGACAGTAAAGGGGGGGAAAATAATCAAAGAGGAAAACAAACCATGTTTAGTAACAGAAATAAACAAATATGGCTGGAAGAACAACCCATATCTCAATAATAACCCTAAATGTTAATGGCTTAAACTCACCAATTAAGAGACACAGGCTAGTAGAATGGATCACAAAACAAGACCCAACAATATGCTGCCTACAGGAGACGCATTTGATAGGAAAAGACATACATAGGCTGAAGGTGAAAGGTTGGGAAAAATCATATCACTCATATGGACTTCGGAAACAAGCAGGAGTGTCCATACTCATATCAAATAAAATAGATTTCAAGCCAAAGTTAATCAAAAGGGATAAAGAGGGACACTACATACTGCTTAAGGGCACCATACACCAACAAGACATAACAATCATAAATATTTATGCCCCAAACAATGGTGCAGCTATGTTCGTCAAACAAACTCTTCTCAAGTTCAAGAGTCTAATAGACCACCATACCATAATCATGGGAGACTTCAACACACCTCTCTCGCCACTGGACAGATCTTCCAAACAAAAGTTGAATAAGGAAACTATAGAACTCAATAACACTATTAATAACCTAGACCTAATTGACATATATAGAATATACCACCCAACATCAAGCAGTTACACTTTTTTCTCAGCAGCACATGGATCCTTCTCAAAAATAGATCATATATTATGTCACAGGGCAACTCTTAGACAATATAAAGGAGTAGAGATAATACCATGCATCTTATCTGATCATAATGGAATGAAACTGAAAATCAACGATAAAAGAAGGAAGGAAAAAGCATACATCACTTGGAGAATGAACAATAGGTTACTGAATGATCAATGGGTTATAGAAGACATCAAGGAGGAAATTAAAAAATTCTTAGAGATAAATGAAAACACAGACACAACATATCGGAATCTATGGGACACATTGAAAGCAGTTCTAAGAGGAAAATTCATTGCTTGGAGTTCATTCCTTAAAAAAAGAAAAAACCAACAAATAAATGATCTCATACTTCATCTCAAAATCCTAGAAAAAGAAGAGCAAAACAACAGCAAAAGAAGTAGAAGGCAAGAAATAATTAAAATCAGAGCTGAAATTAATGAAATCGAAACAAAAGAAACAATTGAAAAAATTGACAAAACTAAAAGTTGGTTCTTTGAAAAAATAAACAAAATCGACAGACCCTTAGCCATGCTAGCGAAGAGAAGAAGAGAGAGAACTCAAATTACTAGCATACGGGATGAAAAAGGCAATATCACAACAGACACTTCAGAAATACAGAAGATAATCAAAAACTATTTTGAATCCTTATACTCCAATAAATTAGAAGATAGTGAAGGCATAGATAAATTTCTTAAGTCATATGATCTGCCCAGATTGAGTCAGGAGGATATAGAAAACCTAAACAGACCAATATCAATTGAGGAAATAGAAGAAACCATAAAAAGACTACCAACTAAGAAAAGCCCAGGACCGGATGGGTATACAGCAGAATTTTACAAAACCGTTAAAGAAGAACTAATACCAATACTTTTGAAGCTACTTCAGGAAATAGAAAAAGAGGGAGAACTTCCAAATTCATTCTATGAGGCCAACATCACCCTGATACCTAAACCAGACAAAGACACTTCAAAGAAAGAAAACTACAGACCAATATCTCTAATGAACCTAGATGCAAAAATCCTCAATAAAATTCTGGCGAATAGGATACAAAAACATATCAAAAAAATTGTGCACCATGATCAAGTAGGATTCATCCCTGGGATGCAAGGCTGGTTCAATATACGGAAATCAATAAATGTTATTCACCACATCAATAGACTTAAAAATAAGAACCATATGATCATCTCGATAGATGCGGAAAAAGCATTCGACAAAGTACAGCATCCCTTTATGTTCAAAACTCTAGAAAAACTAGGGATAACAGGAACATACCTCAATATTGTAAAAGCAATCTATGCTAAGCCTCAGGCTAGCATCATTCTGAATGGAGAAAAACTGAAGGCATTCCCTCTAAAATCTGGAACAAGACAGGGATGCCCTCTCTCTCCACTTCTGTTCAACATAGTTCTCGAAACACTGGCCAGAGCAATTAGACAGACGAAAGAAATTAAAGGCATAAAAATAGGAAAAGAAGAACTTAAATTATCACTATTTGCAGATGATATGATTCTACACCTAGCAGACCCAAAAGGCTCTACAAAGAAACTATTAGAGCTAATAAATGAATTCAGCAAAGTGGCAGGATATAAAATCAACACGCATAAATCAAAGGCATTCCTGTATATCAGCGACAAATCCTCTGAAATGGAAATGAGGACAACCACTCCATTCACAATATCTTCAAAAAAAATAAAATACTTGGCAATCAACCTAACAAAAGAGGTGAAAGACTTATACAGTGAAAACTACAGAACCCTAAAGAGAGAAATAGAAGAAGATCTTAGAAGATGGAAAAATATACCCTGTTCATGGATAGGCAGAACCAACATCATCAAAATGGCAATATTACCAAAAGTTCTCTATAGGTTTAATGCAATGCCAATCAAAATCCCAACGGCATTTCTTGTAGAAATAGAGAAAGCAATCATGAAATTCATATGGAAAAATAAAAGACCCAGAATAGCAAAAACAATGCTAAGCAGGAAGTGTGAATCAGGCGGTATAGCGATACCAGACTTCAAACTATACTACAGAGCAATAGTAACAAAAACAGCATGGTACTGGTACCAAAACAGGCGGGTGGACCAATGGTACAGAATAGAGGACACAGAAACCAATCCACAAAACTACAACTATCTTATATTTGATAAAGGGGCTAAAAGCATGCAATGGAGGAAGGATAGCATCTTCAACAAATGGTGCTGGGAAAACTGGAAATCCATATGCAACAAAATGAAACTGAATCCCTTTCTCTCGCCATGCACAAAAGTTAATTCAAAATGGATCAAGGAGCTTGATATCAAATCAGAGACGCGCCGTCTGATAGAAGAAAAAGTTGGCTACGATCTATAGTCGGTGGGGTCGGGCTCCAAATTCCTCAATAGGACACCCATAGCACAAAAGTTAATAACTAGAATCAACAAATGGGACTTACTCAAACTAAAAAGTTTTTTCTCAGCAAAAGAAACAATAAGAGAGGTAAATAGGGAGCCTACACCCTGGGAACAAATCTTTACTCCTCACACTTCAGATAGAGCCCTAATATCCAGAGTATACAAAGAACTCAAAAAATTAGACAATAAGAGAACAAACAACCCAATCAACAAATGGGCCAAGGACCTGAACAGACACTTCTCAGAGGAGGACATACAGTCAATCAACAAGTACATGAAAAAATGCTCACCATCTCTAGCAGTCAGAGAAATGCAAATCAAAACCACCCTAAGATACCATCTCACTCCAGTAAGATTGGCAGCCATTATGAAGTCAAACAACAACAAGTGCTGGCGAGGATGTGGGGAAAAGGGTACACTTGTACATTGCTGGTGGGACTGCAGATTGGTGCAGCCAATTTGGAAAGCAGTATGGAGATTTCTTGGAAAGCTGGGAATGGAGCCACCATTTGACCCAGCTATTCCCCTTCTTGGTCTATTCCCTAAAGACCTAAAAAGAGCATGCTACAGGGACACTGCTACATCGATGTTCATAGCAGCACAGTTCACAATAGCAAGACTGTGGAACCAACCTAGATGCCCTTCAATAGACGAATGGATAAAAAAAATGTGGCATTTATACACAATGGAGTATTACTCTGCATTAAAAAATGACAAAATCATAGAATTTACAGGGAAATGGATGGCATTAGAGCAGATTATGCTAAGTGAAGCTAGCCAATCCCTAAAAAACAAATGCCAAATGTCTTCTTTGATATAAGGAGAGTAACTAAGATCAGAGTAGGGACGAAGAGCAGGAGAAGAAGATTAACATTTAACAGGGATGAGAGGTGGGAGGGAAAGGGAGAGAGAAGGGAAATTGCATGGTAATGGAAGGAGACCCTCAGGGTTATACAGTGGAGGGGGTAGAGAGAGAGGAGGGGAGGGGAGGGGAGAGGTGGGGAGGGGGGAGGGTGGAGGATGGGAAAGGCAGCGGAGCACAACAGACACTAGTATGGCAATATGTAAATCAATGGATGTGTAACTGATATGATTCTGCAATCTGTGTATGGGGTGAAGGTGGGAGTTCATAACCCACTTGAATCAAAGTGTGGAATATGATATGTCAAGAAATTTGTAATGTTTTGAACAACCCACAATAAAAAATTTAAAAAAAAATAAAAATAAAAAATAAATAAAATGTTAAAAATTATTAAACTATTCTCAGAAATTACCATTGATGGTTGTGTTGTGTGCTTCTAGCATGCTAGTGTGCATACTGTAAAATAAAGCAAATAAAAAATGTAGTGCCACTAGGAAACGATGCTAATTTTTAAGCATGGAAGAAAGAAGAAAGAGGAATAAGACTTAAAAAAAAAAGAGGCTAAGTTAAAACTCCATACTTCTGAATTTCAACTGGAGATATCAGTATAAATTCATGATGATTTTATTGTGTGTAGGGGAGGTATGGCCTGACTCAGAATACTAAAAAGAACAAACCAGCAGCAATGACTACCCTCAGTATCTAGACCAGGATATTCTAAATACTATTTTATCCTTAAAGACCCTAAGTTCAGCTCAGAGGAGAAATAGCTGAGATATGAAGTATAAAATACACAAGAAAGCAAGGAAGTTATCAACTGTTATTGAAGCCTTGTCCAAAGAACTCAAAACCCAAAACCCAAAGAGTAACCTGGTGAGCTTCACACTGAGCAAAGATGGGAATATCGGAACATCAATGAGAACAATAACTGTAAATGGATTAAGTTTTTCATTATCAAATTGATGAACCAATCATGATACTACAAAAATTCTATGGGTCACTTTTTGGTAGCTAGCTCACTTTGAAAACTGGAAAATATAGAGAAACATTGAATTGGACTTTGCTATGTGCACTGTACCTTAGGGTAATCAAATAGCTGATGGAAAGCAAATGAAGATGGAATGATAAAATTATAATATCACCATTTTGCAGTCCTTATTGATATAAGGGAAGCAGGGACAATGATCATTAATATTTCTAACATTCCAAAGTGACAACCAAACTGCTGATAGAACATACTATTAGCACCTATGATGTAATCTTACCCCCAAATAGAACCAGAATCTGCTTACACCTCTACAATATAGATCTAATCACCAATTTTCAGACAATATACAGAACAGGGTAATATATTAATACAACAATATCAGAGGGATGAAATCAGCAAAATCTTCATGTGGAAAACTTTAAAGGAAAAATATCATGGTTTTGTAAGCAAATAAGATGCAAAGACAAAACAAAACAAAACAAAAAAGGTGGGTAATGATGTGGTAGGCAGCATCATTCCACAAAGAGGCTGCATCCTAATCCCTGAAAATACAAACAAGGCTAAAGGATTTTTGCAGATGTGATTAAGGTTATGGTCTTTAGAATAACAAGATTATCCTGGTTGGTCTTAATCTAACTACACAATGCCTTAAAAGCAGATAATTTTCTCAGGTGGGAGCCCAGAAGAAATTATATAGAAGAGAAGGTCAGAGAGATTTAAAGCATGAGAAAGACTTCACCCACTATTTCAGGCTTTCATGGTGAAGGAGGGCAGGGAATGTGGGTGGCCTCTTGCAGCTGAGAAGACTCCTGGCTGACAGCCAGCAAGAAAACACAGACCTTAGCTCTATAACTACACAAAACCAAATTCTATCATCAACCTGAATGAACCTAAAGGTAGATTCTCCCTTACAAGCTTCACATAAGAGCCCAGTCAACATCTTGATTTTGGCCTCTGAGACCACAAGTGGAGAAACCAGTTAAGAAGACCTAGACTTCTGACATACAGAGTATGTCTGTTTGTTTGTTTGTTTTTTTTGGCACTGGCTTATTTCATTTAGCATAAGATTTTCCTGTTCTATCCATTTACTGGCAAATGCCATAATTTCATTCTTTATGGCTGAGTAATATTCCATGACATCAAACTAAAATGCTTCTTCACAGCAAAGGAAACAATCAAGAACATGAACAGAGAGCCTATGAAATGGGAGAAAATCTTCGCCACATGCACCTCAGATAGATAAATTAATCTCCAGGTACACAAAGAACTAAAAAAACTTAATACCAAAAAAAAAAAAAAAAACCAAAAACCCACCCCTAAATAACCCAATCAATATAAATGGACTAAGGAACTGA